>NW_011494656.1:28035-43089 GCF_000754665.1 Bison bison bison | reverse complement strand
AAAGTAATGTCTCTGCTTTTGAATATGCTATCTAGGTCGGTCATAACTTTCCTTCCAAGGAGTAAGCGTCTTTTAATTTCATGGTTGCAGTCACCATCTGCAGTGATTTTGGAGCCCCAAAATATAAAGTCTGACACTGTTTCCACTGTTTCCCCATCTATTTCCCATGAAGTGATGGGACCAGATGCCATGATCTTCGTTTTCTGAATGTTGAGCTTGAAGCCAACTTTTTCACTCTCCACTTGCACTTTCATCAAAAGGCTTTTGAGTTCCTCTTCACTTTCTGCCATAAGGGTGGTGTCATCTGCATATCTGAGGTTATTGATATTTCTCCCAGCAATCTTGATTCTAGCTTGTGCTTCTTCCAGTTCAGCGTTTCTCATGATGTACTCTGCATATAAGTTAAATAAGCAGGGTGACTATATACAGCCTTGACGAACTCCTTTTCAACCAGTCTGTTGTTCCATGTCCAGTTCTAACTGTTGCTTCCTGACCTGCATACAAATTTCTCAAGAGGCAGGTCAGGTGGTCTGGTATTCCCATCTCTTTCAGAATTTTCCACAGTTGATTGTGAGCCACACGGTCCAAGGCTTTGGCATAGTCAATTAAGCAGAAATAGATGCTTTTCTGGAACTCTCTTGCTTTTTCCATGATCCAGCGGATGTTGGCAATTTGATCTCTGGTTCCTCTGCCTTTTCTAAAACCAGCTTGAACATCAGGAAGTTCATGGTTCACATATTGCTGAAGCCTGGCTTGGAGAATTTTGAGCATTACTTTACTAGCGTGTGAGATGAGTGCAATGGTGCAGTAGTTTGAGCATTCTTTGGCATTGCCTTTCTTTGGGATTGGAATGAAAACTGACCCTTTCCAGTCCTGTGGCCACTGCTGAGTTTTCCAGATTTGCTGGCATATTGAGTGCAGCACTTTCACCTCATCATCTTTTAGGATTTGGAATAGCTCAACTGAAATTCCATCACCTCCACTAGCTTTGTTCATAGTGATGCTTTCTAAGGCCCACTTGACTTCACTTTCCAGGATGTCTGGCTCTAGGTCAGTGATCACACCATCGTGATTATCTGGGTCATGAAGATCTTTTTTGTACAGTTCTTCTGTGTATTCTTGCCATGTCTTCTTAATATCTTCTGCTTCTGTTAGGTCCATACCATTTCTGTCCTTTATCGAGCCCATCTTTGCATGAAATGTTCCCTTGGTATCTCCAATTTTCTTCAAGAGATCCCTAGTCTTTCCCATTCTGTTGTTTTCCTCTATTTCTTTGCATTGGTCGCTGAAGAAGGCTTTCTTATCTCTTCTTGCTATTCTTTGGAACTCTGCATTCAGATGCTTATATCTTTCCTTTTCTCCTTTGCTTTTCGCTTCTCTTCTTTTCACAGCTATTTGTAAGGCCTCCCCAGACAGCCATTTTGCTTTTTTGCATTTCTTTTCCATGGGGATGGTCTTGATCCCTGTCTCCTGTACAATATCACGAACCTCATTCCATAGTTCATCAGGCACTGGAACATTACTCAAACATAAAAAGGAACAAAACTGGGTCATTTGCAGAGACATGGATGGACGTAGAGACTGTCATACAGTGTGAGTGGTTTTAAGCAACTATAATTTCTAAGCTTTGTTACCCCAGAAACTGGAACACACTTACCATCTCACATGATTAGCATACAACCCTCTGAAGTAGGTAGCGCGTTTCCATTTTACAGAAAAGGAAAGCATAGAATATTAAAGTAGCTTCCCTGAGATTCCATGGTACACAGTGGCAAAGCCACACTGCAGCTCGATTTCTGGACTCAGCCCACACCTGTACCACTGGATGCCGCTTCTGTGCGCCGAAGAGAAAGTTTCTTCAGTCTTGCCATGGCAACCCTGCCTCCCTACGGGTGTCCGAAGGAGAACGGTACTCAGAGGGCTCCAGCTGTCTCCAGCCTCTCTCTGCCTCATTTCTCATCTTCACAGCCATGCCAGCCCCATCACCCTGGACAAGTCCATCTTTTCCTGTAGTAGCTGTGTGTTACTGAAGTTACTGAATGTTCTGGAACAAAGAAATAATTTAAAAGTATCAGCTGTTAGGGAACAAATGTATGGATACCAAGGGGGAAAGGGAAGGGTGGGATGAATTGGGATAATGAGATTGATTTCTACGCAGTATGGATACTATGCATAAAATACATAACTAATGAAAAGCTACAGTACAGCACAAGGAACTCTACTCAGTGTTCCGTGGTGATCTACATGGGCAGGAAATCTAAAAAAGAGAGGATTATGTGTATATGTTTAACTGATTCACTTTGCCACACAGCAGAAATGAACACAACATTGTAAAGCAACTAAACTACAATATAGATTAAAAACTAAAGTGATTTTTTTTAACTGAAAAAAAAGTATCAGCTGTTCTCATGATTCTGAATTCCAAAATTCTTCTCACAGTCAAACATTGTGAGGAATAAAAGCCCTTAGACCTAGAGGCTTTGGAGTCTACCATAAATTCTCCAAGCGAATGTAAACATTGTATGTGACCAGAGGCCCTCCAGTCAGTCCACACACGTAATGTGTGACCCACCTTTGCTGGTGTGCACACACTCGGTGTGGTGTTTCAGATGTATGCTCAGGACCCTGTGCTGTGCATCTGCCACAGTTTATCTACTGATAATATGTCAGGATCTGTGCTGAACTCTTTACTCAGGTTATCTCATTTACTCTCCACAAGAACACCATGAAAAGTATTTTTAGTGAATTCACATATGATTTTATGATTCCACCATCTCATAAACCACTCCAGGTGCCAAAGTCATCTAAAGCAAAAGACCAAGATGACTCAATGCTTCTCTTTGGTGAAGCTATTTTATAACAAAGAATCAGGCATGGAGAATAGTTAGAAACAGAAGAGGGCAAGAAAAAAATATATGATTTTTCTTCCCATTGTTCCCCCAAAGATAGTGGAGATTATTTCCTGAAGACTTGAAATAAAACTCTTTTTAATTCATGTTCCCTTTTACTTCCTGAATAAATTTATCAAGTATCTCCTGTGTGCCAATGTGTTATTTGGGTCCTGCAAGAAGCAGGCATCAAGACAGGATAAAACATGCAAGAAGTATATAAGGGGGAGCATGTAAGGCTTCAGGAAAGGCTGAGCAAGCCCTCGGACCATGGTGCAGGTCTGACTCTGAGTGAAGGAGAGACAGAAGGAAGGAAGGAAGCAGGTGTGGGTGGACGTTTCCTAGGTAGCCATGCAGTTCAAGGAAAGTTGGGCAAAGCCGAGGGGCAGTCTCAGAGCCCAAGGTGCCCATCAGAGGAGTCTCAGGGATGGGCCTGCTTAAAGTCTTGGCCATGCACAGCCTCTGCCTGGGAGCAGCCCATGGCGAACATGGTGCAAACATGATAAGGTTCAGAGCCAAGCACCTGGAGCTCTTGGTCCCTACAACTGGAAATCCGAGGGCCATATCCTCATGGAACCACAGACAGGAACTTTTCCATCCACCAGAAAAGAGAAGGACTGTCACCCAGCCTGCTCCTTGCCCACTCCCAATGCCCCAGAATGCATTCTGGTGAGCCAGCAAAAGCCTGACTCTTCTAACCAATCCTCCCAAACCTGGAGACACGCAAACAGAACGAGAGAATTTTTCCTTTTGGCCACACCAAGAGGCATCTAGGATCCTAGTTGGCAGACCAGGGATCGAACCCACACTCCCTGCCTTGGGAAACAACCACTGGATCACCAGGGAAGTTCTCCCAAAAGAATTTTTTTTTACCTTTATTCAACTCGTTTGTTGATATATTCCTGGCTGGTTTGTACACCCTTACTCACATTTGGTAAAGAACCACCCGCCAGTGCAGGAGACACAGGAGAGGTGGGTTCAATCCCTGGGCCAGGAAGATACCCTGGAAGAGGAAAATGCACCCCACTCCAGTATTCTTGCCTAAGAAATCCCATAAACAGCAAAGACTGGTGGGCTACAGTCCATGGGGTCGCAAAGAGTTGGACACGACTGAGCATGCACACACCCACAGACTCTCATTAACCAGGTATTAGAGAAGATAAATTATGTGAATTCAATTCACCATCGTAATTCATTTGTTTTTTACAATCACATCAGCTATTGTGTGAGGAGTGGATCAAGAAAGGCAAAATAGAAGCAAAGAGATCACTTAGTGCCCAGACTGAAGCAGTCAAAATGGAAGTGGAGAAGAGAGGACTGACTGAAATTCTATTTGGCCGATATAACCAACAGGCCAACTGGTAGACCAGATGTCCCTGCCTTCAGCTATGGCACAGTTGGACACATTATGGGACTGGAGGTTGTGAAAAGGCCATCACAAGGGTAAACTATTGCACTCTGTCACCTTTAGCTTCTCCCGTGACCCTCCTATGGAGTGGCCATCTCAAAAGATGTTTTTAACTCCATCTGATCATGTACCATCCTGCTGTGATTGCCACAGAAAGGCCCATCACTGTCATTTTGATGACTAATATTGGCTGTTTTGTTTCATTTTGTTTTCCAAATGAACTCATCTATTAAGGACAAATGAGAATTCAAACCATTTTATAATACTATCTGGAAAATAATGTTAGAGCTAAGCAATTTTCAATTAAGTGGAGACAATATCCAAAATAGGAAATTCACCTGAAGGTTGGAAAGAAGTTACAAAAGTACGTATAAGTTATCAACGTTATAAAAGTCTCACATCTTGAGACTTTCATGTCTACAACCTAGACCCCCACAACTGAATTTTTCAATGAGAATCCAAAACTACCTTTAAAAATTGGATTTCCTTTCTGGGCACAATACCTGCCTCATTTAACCTACACGGAAGCTCGTTCTATGAGACAGAGATCAACCTACAAACTTACCTTCAGATTTCATTCTTGGAAAAAGTCTAGGGTGAGTGTGCAACAGTGTCTGCCCCTTCCCATGCACACCCACCTTGCTGCCGTGCCCTTCCTGTGGGGGATCACTGAAATGTCCTCAGGGAGGGCAGTGCAAGTTCACATCCAGGGGAAAGAGCTTGAGCTCCACGCAGGAGGGAAGGACCTCCAGTGCTGCACGGTTGGAAAGTGAAAGTCGCTCAGTTGTGTCCGACTCTGCGACCCCATGGACTGTAGAGTCCATGGGATTCTCCAGGCCAGAATGCTGGAGTGGGTAGCCTTTCCCTTCTCCAGGGCACCTTCCCAACCCAGGGATCAAACCCAGGTCTCCCACATTGCAGGCAGATTCTTTACCAACTGAGCCACAAGGGAAGCCCAAGAACACTGGAGTGGGTAGCCTATCCCTTCTCCAGCAGATCTTCCCAACCCAGGAATTGAACCAGGGTCTCCCGCATTGCAGGCAGATTCTTTACCGATTGACCTATCAGGGAAGCACGGTTGGAGGAGATCCAGAAAGGAAAGTCACACCTCAGGAGGATGTTTGGGGAGGTCTGCTATGTGTGGGGCAGGCTCTGTCCTCTGTCTCACCTGTGAATTCCTCCATGATACCTACATTGCACACGGAAGCAATTCAATGAATGGACTGAACTCAGTGAGGATACAAACAGGGACAGATTTATTTTCCTCCTTCCATGGCTTCCAGCATGTTCTGATGGATCTCCTTCCTTCCCCTTTTAAGGGCATCGCAGGCAGATCTCATGACCTTCTTTGGTTTCATGAACAATCTCCCTCTAGTGATAAAGATTCCTTTTCACATTCTCTAAAGTCCTGTCCAATCTAAAACAAAACTTGAACCTCCTATCTAATCCTAAGCTCTACCAGTCTCCTAAGTGTTAGTCACTCATTCTTGTCCTATTCTTTGCAACCCCATCAACTGTAGCCCACCAGGGATTCTCCAGGCACTCATGTGGGCGTCTTCCCCTTCTCCAGGGAGTCTTACCACCCCAGGGATTGAATTGCTTTGCAGGCAGATTCCTCACCATCTGAGCTACTGTCCCTTTCCTATTTCCACACCACCTGCCTCCACTGTCTACTCCTTTCCACAGGCCTGACCCTGTTTAGGGGACTTGCAGTGGAAACTGAACATGACTTCTCCTCCACCTTCTGCCATCTCTTCTGCACTTTCAAGGTCAGTACATGGAAAAGATAGAAGAGGGGAAGAGTCAGAAGTCTTTTTTCCCCTCTGGTCACTCGTATGTTCTCCTTTGACTCCAAGTAGCCACCACTTCTGTGCTGAGTGAGTGAGTGATGGTTGCTCAGTAGTGTCCGACTCTTTTCGACCCCATCAACTGTAGCTTGCCAGGCTTCTCTGTTCATGGAGTTCTCCAGGCAAGAGTCCTGGAGTGGGTTGCCGTTTACTGTTGCCCCTCCTTCAAAAGCTGGCTTTATGTGGGACACATGGTGGGTCCTTCCGAGTCACTGTAGGAACTGCGGTGTTGCTCTGTTCCCGAGGGAGTCTTTGCTCCTGGGTTGCTCTTGCTGGACTACCTCTGAGTTCCTGCCTCCCATGGGACTCCCCACAGTGCAGTGAGCATCCTGTGCACACTGTTCTCTCGGAAAGATTCTTTCTAAATGGCTGTCAGACTGTATATTTGTGTTCCTCCAAAATTCATATATTGAAGCCCCAGTGTCCAGTGTGATGGTATTTGGAGATGGGGCCTTTGGGAGGTGATTAGGTCATGAGGGTGGAGCCTCTGAGATAGGATTAGTGTCTCTCAAGACAGTAGGGCTTGCTCTCTCTAGTCCCTGCCATGTGAGGCACGGTGAGAAGATGGCCATTTGCAAGTCAGAACCTGACCACGGTGGCACCCTGATCTTGGACTTCTGAGCCTCCAGAACTGTGGGAGATAAGTTCATGTGGGGTAAGCCACCCCATCTATGGTGTTCTGTTATAGTCAGTCCAAGCTGACCGGGACAGTGGCTTAAGCCTGACCACCACCCTCTGTGGGTGAGAGACATGCAGGCCAAACCCCGAGCCTCTCTTCCTTTTTCTCCTCCCGGCCATCGCAGGCTGCACCATCCACCCTCAGACCTCCAGAATGCTCCAGGTTGTAATGAAGCCTCCTTCTCCGTATTCAGGAAGCAGCCCAAACGCCAACATCAAGGAGTCAAGCCCTCAAGAGCTCTCTCCTCTGCCACCTGGTGGCAGGCTGCAAATGCTGCCACGCTTCTGAGCTCAGCCTGCATGCAGTCAGGGAGTGAGATGCCAGCCTCCCTTTCCAGAAGCATCCACCCCAAAACCCTTTGACAGTTCTCCGGGAATCTTGTCACTTGAATCTGGAGATGAGAACACTGCAGTATTCCCCACGTGGCCAAAACTTCACATCAATGAACCCGGGATGAGCTGCTTTCAAAAGTCACATGCCTGCTTCATACAGGATGTTTGGGGTGGGGGAGGGGGAAGGAGGCGGTGATAGTAACATGATCAATAGATCACCTCTGAAAGCCATAAAGGGCACGTCTGCTAGCTCCCTGTCACTCTCTTGAGAACACTGGGGAGCTTGTCTGCTCTCGGCTTTGGAGCTTTACAAGAAACTCTGAGGAAACAGAGTCTCATGCATCAACAGGTTGTGCACCCCGATTGAACCGGTGTCCATGGATCATTCGCTGGACATATAAAGAGATGTGGAGGCTGTGTGTTAAGGTTGGGGTTAGCTGCCTGGGTCACAGGGCGTGCACAGTGAATACACAAACGGAGGTAAACTGATAACCAGAATCTGACCATCCCTATGATGAGTGAGCAAAAGCACACCAGAGACACGTAATGAGGGCATCTCCAGTCAGCCAGCAAATACTAGCAAGAACCTGGATGGTTTTGCAAATGAGACCTGTCCCCACTCCATGACCAGGCACTGTGACTGGTGTTGGAGGAATATTAATAGAAATGATCAGGACCCAAGGGTAGTGGAGGGGGGCCAGGTCTCATTTGCCCAACCATTCAGCTACCCAAAGGGTAAATGAAAACAAACCAAATCTTGGATCACACGCCTTCCTAAATGGATTTGCAATTGCATTCATTGGCAGCAGATTGCAATATCAATAACTACAGTATAATGAACTGACTTGCTATTCAATCTTCATGGGGAAGCGTGCAGCTTTTCCACTAAACCATGAATCATATTTATTTGAAGATCAATCCCTCCCTGCCCCCAGTATTCACAGGAAGACGTGCACTCATGGAAGAGACACAATTAGCCCCCCAGTTCCCCAGCCTCAGACTCAGGAGAGCGCCAAGCCTCATACATCATTGCCTCTGAACTGTCGCTAACTTCTCAGTGTTTTAAGCACACTGAATGTTCTTAAACATTCCATAAATGGTTATCTTTAAAGATGCATCAAATTGGGAGGGGCAGGGGATGAATAATATCCTGGACTTAGGATCATTCAATTCAATCAGTGAGCATTTCCTTTCACTGACTGGCTCTTCCATCACCATGACTACCCACTTCCCACAGGTAATGACTCGGCTCCATTTACTTGCACAAGACAAAGTGTTTTAATTTTTTTTTCCCTATGTATTAAAATCCTACTAAGTGCTGGGAACTCTACATAGATTATCTCTTAAAACAACCAATGAGGGCTTCCTTGGTGTTCCGATGGATAGGAATCTGGCTGCCAGTGCAGGGGGACACGGGTTCAGCCCCTTGTCTGGGAAGATCCCACGTGCTGCAGGGCAACTAAGTCTATGAGCCACAACTATTGAGCCTGTGCTCTGGGACATGAGAGCCACAGCTACGAGGCCAGTGCACCCAAGAGCCGGTGCTCTGCAGAGAAGTCCCCGCAGGGAGAAGCCCGAGCACCGCAACCAGAGAGCAGCCCCGCAGGCGGAAACCAGAGGAAGCCCACTAGCAGCAGCGGAGACCCAGTGCAGCCGGGAAAAAAAAAAAAGCAAGTAATGTGCTTCCCATTTAATAGGTGAATAAATGAGGCTCGCAGATATTAGGTAATTTGCTGACACTCATGCAATTAGCAAGTGTGGCAGAGAATTTCTAGCTAGGTCTCTCTAACCCAGAACCTACACCCTTCTCCCCCATCACCTCTTTAAAGAAGATTAAAGAGAAATATTCTGAGAAACGTAGCCAAGTTGTGGGAAAATAAAGCTCACCCACTTCTACTAAATAGATCCGTAGCAGCTACACCCACATTAGATATATTGTGGGCCAAACACTTGAGAGTTCTCTAAAAATCCCCAAGATGGATAACGTTAATTATGAAGCTTCTTTATCTTAGTGGTGTTACACCAAAATAAGAATATCAGTCTCTCGGTCCTGCTCCATTTACGAGTCTCCAAAATCAGGGAATCTCAGAGTAAGGTTTCTGCATCATCTGGTCCCACAGTTCCTTCTAGACTCCCCATATCTCCTCCCACGGGTCCTCCAGCCCTTGCTCAGGCAGAGTTCAGAATGAGAACTCATTGATACCCCAGGCAGCCCCTCCCATCTTTGCAAAGCTCTGGGAAAAAGCACTTTCTCATTCTGAGCATGAGTCTCATGCCCTGTGGTCTCCATCCATGGGTCTTCCTTCAGGGACACAGAACAATTTGAATCCATCTTTTACATGGTAGCCCCATCTCATATTGAAGCATCCACACCTCTCCTAGCTTTCTAAAATACAAAGACATGATTTTTAAATCCCTTCATTATTCTAGTCACTCATTTCCGGTCTCTGCTCTTACCCTTTCCTCTGAGCCTGGCCAATTACAGAAGCTTCTTGACTGGTCTTCCTAAAAGTAAAAGTGTTAAAGAGTTAGTTGCTCAGTCGTGTCTGACTCTTTGTGACCCCAGAGACTCTACAGTCCATGGGATTCTCCAGGCCAGAATACTGGAGTGGGTTGCCATGCCCTCTTCCAGGGGATCTTCCCAACCCAGAGATCAAGCCCATGTCCCTACGTTGCAGGCAGATTCTTTACCATCTGAGCCACCAGGGAAGCCTGCTTCACTTCTAAACTCCTGGAGTCCAAACAAACTCTGCTCAGAAGCTGGGATGTTTCTTTTAAATGTAAAAATGATGGTGTCTCTCTCCCGCCCCAAACCTTCAAAACAACTCACGTGCAGAACAAAATTCATACTTCTTTCACTACTGTATCAGAAGCTCTTTCTTGTTCTCAGAGTGTGATGGACAGCCAAGCCGAAACAAGAAAAGTTGTGCATTCCTGGGTGATTTTGCAATTGCTCTGTATTTGATTTATTAATACATTGTGTGGAATATGAACAGAGAAGTTCAAAGATGAGTTTGGTTTGCGTAATCTGAAATGCAAGCAGGTCTAAAAGTGAAAAACTTTCACCTCTGGTTCTGACCTTGGAAATATTTTACAAACTTTTCAACTCCTTGTAGATTCCAGCTCTTCTGACAAAAACCCTGGCTTTCCAATGTTATGAACATCTAATATGTAGAGTTTGTTTTTAATTTTTTTAATTAATTTAATTGGAGGCTAATTACTTTACAATATTGTAGTGGTTTTTTTCATTAAAGAAGGACATTCCCCAGTCATTCTTAATAAGCCCCAAATAATATAGCTGAAAATATTATTGAAGCATATTTCATGTTACAGCCTCTAAACCAGGAGTGTTTGGTGTAGAATCCATGGGCCCTAGAACTGCATATGAAACTCCCTGTGTGTGTGGTGGGCGTGAGAGGTTAGGAGGGCGAGGGAAGGAGATGCACATAATGGCCCCTAGCAACCTGCACTCTGTATGTGGACTATACAAGGGTGTCTACTTGTCTGACTTCCCCAGAAACTGAATTCTGTGAAGGTAGAGTTAAATTCTGCCCTCTTATCCTCAGTTCTACCCCATGGTCTAGTGTGGGGACTGGGACCTGCTGGGCATTCAGCCAATACAGGTTTAAAACATCATAAATTCATGGAAGGGTGACCAGACGCCCCTTAATGAAAACCCCTGAGTGAACCACTGGAGCCACATGGGAAGATCAGATGTGTCCACCTCTCATCCATGCCTTCATCCTCAACAAATGTCTCCTGAGTTTTTACTGAGAGCCAGCACCACACGAAGCAGAGGGCGTCGGAGAGACTTCAGACAGGCCTGCCTGCCATGTGGAGTTTTCAGCCCTGTCTTGGACTGAAATTTACATTAAATTGGTAATCATAAAAATGTGCAATTACAGACTATGAAATTCTAGGAAAAGCACAGGAGAACCTAACTTAATGACAAGGTCTTAGAAAGTCATCCTGGGAGAGTGATATTTTAACTAAGAGCTAAAGGATGAAAAGTATTATAAGTAACTAGGCAAAGATCTCTGCCAGGCTCAGCACAAAAAGGTCTCTGCTTCTCAATGGCGAGGTTTCCTGGGAGACATTCCAAGAGATGGGACTCGCTTAATGTTGTAACTTGTCTCCAGAGATGATGCCCTCTGTAGCTCCTCGCTTTGTACCCACACACCGCTCCATTGTCTTGAATTTGAATTGGCCTTTCATGGCTTTGGCCAATAGAACATGGCAGAAGGGACGCTATGCTAGGGCACCTTCCTCCCTCTTGGAGCCCTAAGCCACTGTGTCCAGCTGCTCAGCTGCAGTGGGAGGTCAGGGAGGAGCACTGGGGCCCAGAATCGTGGTGGAGGAGGCCCTGCTGGACGTCCAGCCCACACTAGACCATGGGGTAGAACTGAGGATAAGAGGGGATAAGAGGGCAGAATTGAACTCTGCCTTCACAGAATTCAGTTTCTGGGGAAGTCAAATGGCAGCTGACTGTCTGGGCATGAGAGCCTCCAAACCAGGGAGGTCAAGCTGAGCCTTGTCCACTCACAAAACCATGACAGATAATAACAAATTATTGTTTTAAGCCTGTAATTTTGGAGTGGTTGGTCACACAGCAGAAGATAAGCAGTGACCTTGTTAAGACTCATTTGGGGACTTAATCTAAGAGACCTAGGTTTCTATCAGCTGACAAGTCCTCCTGAGAATAACACGTTACAGGTGTTCTTACTTGCAAGACAAGAAAGAGTTTGATCCTCTCAATGGATCCAACCTCTATCTGCCCATCTGTCAAGCTTTTCCTTTTTCTGGACTGGAAAGGAGTGGCCTTCAACAAGGCCCTACCCTGACCTTTGACCTCAGTCTCTTTTAGAGACTCTCAGTTTCTGGCAGCTAATTACACTTCTGTGATTTCCAAACCTTCCCTAAAAGTCCAGCCTCAAGGCAGACAAAGGTGGTGCTTGACTTGCAGTTCCTGGGGCCCATGGATTCTACACTGGCATTTCCTTGTTGATTTCATTTCTTGCTTTACAGGACCCAGTAGCTGGTGGAAGCCACCTACTTTCTGCTACTATCCTGTCCTTCAGGTAAGTCTGGGAGGGAGAGCAGGGCAGAGGAGGAATCATGCTTTGAAACCAGTTAGTGTTTTTGTTTGCACAGCTTGTGTTATTAATACTCCTGTTTAGCATAATTAGCTACCTTCCCCGTTTACACACAACCTGCGGTGTTTATGCCTCTGTTTGAGAGCTGAACCATCAGCAAAGGAGTCTAGCTCCCTGAAGGCTGAATGCAGGTGGTTCTGAATGCTGCAGGATGCCAGTTGTTCAGAAAAGCCAGAGACACAAGCTTTAATTGTGGCTAAAAATACACTCACTAGAAGAATCAGTCTCCTTAGGACTGTTTGGAGTGGATAAAAGCATACATGGATTCAGCAGTCTTCAGAAAGCCCTGCAGAACAAAGTAGAAGTGGGCAAGTGGAAACAAATGAACTTTATTAATGGGTGGGGAGGTGAAGATCGCTAATACAGGAAAATATGACTTCTCTTTATTTGAATAATTGGCAGTCCATTTTACTTAGCCAGTGACTATTACCTCGGAATGTGATTTCAGACTCAACAAAGCAGTGTATTTTAAGTCCGTCATGACTTCTTGTCAAACTTCAGGCAGGCTGCAATAAATAATTCAGCATCCTTTATAGAATCACAGCCTATTAAGGTTGGAGGAGAGCTTAGAGATAGAATTATGCATCGTGTGATATATTATTACATGATGTATTATTATTATGATATAATTACATGTACATTTCCATGTATATTAACTGAATTAATATTTTTCCATCAGCCACTAATTCACTACTCAAGAAAAAAGTTATCTGTGAAGGAAAAAAAAATAACTCATTTTGACTGGTCAGAAACGAGTCGAGATAAAATGATATACGCGTATGAGCATAGGTAAAAGTGGCGCTCTCCAAAGTTGATTTGCGGAACGCCGCCCTGACATCCAGCCCGACCCAGAAACCCCGGTCAAACAACACTACCACAGTGTTCATTATGTGCTGGACACTGTTCTCAGTGTTATCTATACCTAATTCATTTAATCCTTTAAAAATCCCGATGAGGTAAGTAGTAAGAGCAAGCCATTTTCAAATTAATAATAAGAATACGTCGTGAGCCAAGGATTATAATGAACTCATTTCTGTTTTGTTGTTCAGTCACTCAGTTGTGTCTGAATCTTTGCAACCCCATGGACTGCAGCACATCTGGCCTTCCTGTCCTTCACCATCTCCTGGAGCTTGCTCAAACTCATGTCCATTGAGTCGGTGATACCATCCAACCATTTTGTCCTCTGTCGTCACCTTGTCATCCTGCCTTCAATCTTTCCCAGCATCAGGATCTTTTCTGATGAGTCAACTCTTCGCATCAGGTGGCCAAAATACTGGAGTTTCAGCTTCAGCATCAGTCCTTTCAATGACTATTCAGGACTGATTTCCTTTAGAATGGACTGGTTGGATTTCCTTGCAGTCCAAGGGACTCTCAAGAGTCTTCTCCAACACCACAGTTCAAAAGCATCAATTCTTTGGTGCTCAGCCTTCCTTATGGTCCAACTCTCACATCCATACATGACTACTGGAAAAACCATAGTTTTGACTAATGGTTTACATGGGCCTTTGTTGGCAAAAGGTCTCTTCTTTTTAATATGCTGTCTAAGTTGGTCTTAACTTTTCTTCCAAGGAGTAACCATCTTTTAACTTCATGGCAGGAGAGATTTTGGAGCCCATTTCTGTACACTTGTAATAAAAATGGAAGAGGAGGAGGAAAGGAAAGAAACGACAGGAGGTCCATAACTTGCTCGCTTCCTTGGACAGGGAGCTCAGATTAGACTGTCCAGTCCAGTGCTTATTTCCACTCTTAATTCAAGTCCTAAACACCTGGAGTCCCTAAGAAGAGTTCAGAAGATAGCGGTTATGTTAAACTCTACATAATCTATGAAACCTTGAATGGATCTACCCATTTTTTCCTCATGCCAAACCTTCCTAGTCATGCCTTGTCTTCTGCTACTATTCTTAGAAAAGAGTCTGTGGTGCCTGGAGAGACAGCCAGGACTACAGTCCCCCTAATTCTTCATAACCAACTACTCTGATCATAGCAGATTAATCTAGGGTGGTCACTGATTCAAAGACAGCCATTGATGATAGTCTGGCCAATAATCAATAAAGAAGTCATAAGCATCAGTTGGACGAGATGGAATAGTGAGACTTGGAAGATATCTTCAGTGCATGTCCAAAGCTCATTCCATGTTATTTTGATGTTCCTCTGGAAAAAGCAAGAGAGTTCCAGAAAAGCATCTATTTCTGCTTAATTGACTATGCCAAAGCCTTGGACTGTGTGGATCACAAGAAACTGTGGAAAATTCTGAAAGAGATGGGAATACCAGACCACCTGATCTGCCTCTTGAGAAATCTGTATGCAGGTCAGGAAGCAACAGTTAGAAATGGACATGGACCAACAGACTGGTTCCAAATAGGAAAAGGAGTTCGTCAAGGCTGTATATTGTCACCCTGTTTATTTAACTTATATGCAGAGTACATCATGAGAAACGCTGGACTGGAAGAAACACAAGCTGGAATCAAGATTGCTGGGAGAAATATCAATAACCTCAGATATGCAGATGACACCACCCTTATGGCAGAAAGTGAAGAGGAACTCAAAAGCCTTTTGAGGAAAGTGCAAGTGGAGAGTGAAAAAGTCGGCTTCAAGCTCAACATTCAGAAAATGAAGATCATGGCATCTGGTCCCATCACTTCATGGGAAATAGATGGGGAAACAGTGGAAACAGTGTCAGACTTTATTTTGGGGGGCTCCAAAATCACTGCAGATGGTGACTGCAGCCATGAAATTAAAAGACACTT
>NW_011494656.1:27226-27881 GCF_000754665.1 Bison bison bison | reverse complement strand
AGACAGGGCAGGAGGAGAAGGGGACAACAGAGGATGAGATGGCTGGATGGCATCACTGACTCGATGGACGTGAGTCTGGGTGAACTCCAGGAGTTGGTGATGGACAGGGAGGCCAGGCGTGTTGCGATTCATGGGGTTGCAAAGAGTCGGACATGACTGAGCAACTGATCTGATCTGATCTGTCCATTGGAGAAGGAAACAGCAACCCACTCTAGTGTTCTTGCCTGGAGAATCCCAGGGACAGGGGAGCCTGGTGGGCTGCCGTCTATGGGGTCGCACAGAGTCGGACACAACTGAAGTGACTTAGCAGTAGCAGCATAGGGAGATCAGATCAGATCAGATCAGTCACTCAGTCGTGTCCGACTCTTTGCGACTCCATGAATCGCAGCACGCCTGGCCTCCCTGTCTATCACCAACTCTCGGAGTTCACTGAGACTCACGTCCATCGAGTCAGTGATGCCATCCAGCCATCTCATCCTCTGTCATCCCCTTCTCCTCCTGCCCCCAATCCCTCCCAGCATCAGAGTCTTTTCCAGTGAGTCAACTCTTTGTATGAGGTGGCCAAAGTACTGGAGTTTCAGCTTTAGCATCATTCCTTCCAAAGAAATCCCAGGGCTGATCTCCTTCAGAATGGACCGGTTGGATCTCCTTGCAG
>NW_011494656.1:25649-26690 GCF_000754665.1 Bison bison bison | reverse complement strand
CTAATAGAGTTTTGTCCAGAAAATAGCACTGGTCATAACAAACACTCTCTTCCAACAACACAAGAGAAGACTCTATACATGGACATCACCAGATGGTCAACACCGAAATCAGATTGATTATATTCTTTGCAGCCAAAGGTGGAGAAGCTCTATACAGTCAGCAAAAACAAGACCAGGAGCTGACTGTGGCTCAGACCTGAGCTCCTTATTGCCAAATTCAGGTTTAAATTGAAGAAAGTAGGGAAAACCACTAGACCATTCAGGTATGACCTAAATCAAATCCCTTATGATTATACAGTGGAAGTGAGAAATAGATTTAAGGGCTTAGATCTGATAAAGTGCCTGATGAGCTATGGAATGAGGTTTGTGACATTGTACAGGAGACAGGGATCAAGACCATCTCCATGGAAAAGAAATGCAAAAAAGCAAAATGGCTGTCTGGGGAGACCTTACAAATAGCTGTGAAAAGAAGAGAAGTGAAAAGCAAAGGAGAAAAGGAAAGATATAAAGATCTGAATGCAGAGTTCCAAAGAGTAGCAAGAAGAGATAAGAAAGCCTTCTTCAGTGATCAACGCAAAGAAATAGAGGAAAACAACAGAATGGAAGAGACTAGAGATCTCTTCAAGAAAATCAGAGATACCAAAGGAATATTTCATGCAAAGATGGGCTCAATAAAGGACAGATGGTATGGACCTAACAGAGGCAGAAGATATTAAAAAGAGATGGCAAGAATACACAGAAGAACTGTAGAAAAAAGAGCTTCACAACCCAGATAATCACGATGGTGTGATCACTGACCTAGAGCCAGACATCCTGGAATGTGAAGTCAAGTGGGCCTTAGAAAGCATCAATATGAACAAAATTAGTGGAGGTGATAGGATTCCAGTTGAGCTATTCCAAATCCTGAAAGATGATGCTGTGAAAGTGCTGCACTCAATATGCCAGCAAATTTGGAAAACTCAGCAGTGGCCACAGGACTGGAAAAGGTCAGTTTTCATTCCAATCCCAAAGAAAGGCAATGCCAAAGAATGCTCAAACTAC
>NW_011494656.1:25057-25549 GCF_000754665.1 Bison bison bison | reverse complement strand
TAAGCAGAAATAGATGCTTTTCTGGAACTCTCTTGCTTTTTCCATGATCCAGCGGATGTTGGCAATTTGATCTCTTGTTCCTCTGCCTTTTCTAAATCCAGCTTGAACATCAGGAAGTTCACAGTTCACATATTGCTGAAGCCTGGCTTGGAGAATTTTGAGCATTACTTTACTAGCATATGAGATGAGTGCAATTATGCGGTAGTTTGAACATGCTTTGGCATTGCCTTTCTTTGGAATTGGAATGAAAACTGACCTTTTCCAGTCCTGTGGCCACTGCTGAGTTTTCCAGATTTGCTGGCATATTGAGTGCAGCACTTTCACAGCATCATCTTTCAGGATTTGGAATAGCTCAACTGGAATTCCATCACCTCCACTAGCTTTGTTCATAGTGATGCTTTCTAAGGCCCACTGGACTTCACATTCCAGGATGTCTGGCTCTAGGTCAGTGATCACACCATCGTGATTATCTGGGTCGTGAAGATCTTTTTT
>NW_011494656.1:22173-24957 GCF_000754665.1 Bison bison bison | reverse complement strand
GGGCAAAGACTAATAGAGTTTTGCCAAGAAAATGCACTGGTCATAACAAACACCCTCTTCCAACAACACAAGAGAAGACTCTATACATGAACATCACCTGATGGTTAACACCAAAATCAGATTGATTATATTCTTTGCAGCCAAAGATGGAGAAGCTCCATACAGTCAACAAAAACAAGACCAGGAGCTGACTGTGGCTCAGACCATGAACTCCTTATTGCCAAATTCAGATTTAAATTGAAGAAAGTAGGGGAAACCACTAGACCATTCAGGTATGACCTAAATCAAATCCCTTATGATTATACAGTGGAAGTGAGAAATAGATTTAAGGGCCTAGATCTGATAAAGTGCCTGATGAGCTATGGAATGAGGTTCGTGACATTGTACAGGAGACAGGGATCAAGATCATTCCCATAGAAAAGAAATGCAAAAAAAAAAAAAGCAAAATGGCTGTCTGGGGAGGCCTTACAAATAACAGCATAAGAAAAGAAGGGGCAAACGTTGAATTCTGTTTATGTTTTTGGCTTCATTCATAGGATATAAAGAAAAACGGATAACAAAGAGAAAACAGCAAGGACAACATGCCCAAACTCCCTTGCTGGGCATGTGTCTTGCTCAAAGAAACTGACAGAGGAACTGTATGGCAGAGAGTTCTTGAAGGGTGTGGCGCAGCCTACAGCGCTCTTGGTGACCTGGGCTGGGGAGGAGGCATGGACTGGTGGGTTAGGAGGCTCCGACCATCCCGAGACAGGGACTGGTACAAAAGCTTAATCCAGCTGGTCATTCAGTCCTGGAGGATATTTTGGGGTTCCTGTCGCTTCAGGCTGAGCCCGGTTCTGACTGTTACACTGTCCAATCAGATGCGTCGTTCCATCTCCTCAGGCCCTGAGTGAGGGAAGGCGAGGTCAAGAGGCTGGGGCAGCCCTGAGTGCTACACTGATTGATGTCCCTCCACACGGAAGCGAGCGTTAGCGGGGAGAGAAGAGTTCCCCTTCTGACAAGTTATTCACTCGGCAAACGATTACATACCTCTCGCTATAGGCCAAATCCTGCTTTAAGAGCGTCACAACTGACAGTGTATTTAATTCTCGTAACAGTCTGACAAGTAAGCAGGACTTACCCGTGGTGGGAACTGGTTGATCCCACCAATTGTTTGTATGGAGAAGACAATATTGTTGGCGGACAATAAGGCGGGCATGCTCAGTCACTTTAGTCGTGTCGGACTCTGCAACCCTATGGACGGTAGCCCACCAGGTTCCTCTGTCCATGGGATTCTCCAGGCAGGATTACTGGAGTAGGTTGCCATTTCCCTCTCTAGGGGCTGTTCCCAATCCAGGGATCGAACCCGCGTCTCTTATTTCCTGCATTGGCAGGTAGGCTCTTTACCACTAGTGCCAGCTGGCAGAAATGTGTATACGTAGAGGGAAAAATGCAGAAGCCAAAGGCAGTAGAGGACATGCATAAGAAGATACCATGGGGCAGAAAGAAACTGAGTTGAAACCGCTGGTGGTTGAATGCGATAGGAGGGCAGAAGCAGGGCAGATACTGACAGGCAGTGATGGAATCCCCACAGTGATGGGAAAATAGTCTAGGAATGATGGATTCAACCCTGCTGAAGGGGTAAGCACAAGCCAGGGCATCTCAGGTGACCACTGAGATAGCCTTTATTTCTCCGGCCTCTCCAGCTATCCCAACATAAACATCCTTCACTTGAGGTAACACAGGAGGGTCTCTGTACTTGTTCCTTGTAGGAAACTGCCTGGTGTCACGAGGGAATGCAGAAGAGCTAGCCTGCCTAGGGTTGCATCCATGCTCCATCACTCCTGAGCACTGTCATCTGGAGCAAGTTACCTGACCTCTCTGGGCCTCTGTTACATCATCTGTGGAGGAGTTTATCATGGGGATAGTACTACTACTTACCTTGTAGGACTGTTATGAGAATTAAATAAACTGCCAGGGCCTGAGGAGATGGAATGACGCATCTGATTGGAGAGTGTGTCAGTCAGAACTGGGTTCAGCCTGAAGTAACAGGAAACCCAACTATCCTCCAGGACTAAATAATAATTAAACAAGATACAGGTCATCTCTCTCCCATAAATAAAGTCTGAGGTAAGCCAGTCCAGCTCTGGCATGATGTCCCCGGGGTCCCATCCTCAGAATTCAGTTTCCATTTCTTGGTCCACATGGACACTCTTGCTGGAAGGGAAGAGGAAACCTAGTGAGAAGAATGCAGACCCTCATTCATCCTAGAATGAGGCACAAACCCATCCTTTTACTCCCATGTCCTTGAGCAGAGTCAAATGGCCACACCTATTGCAAGAGAGATTGGGGAATGGCATCTTTACTCTGAGGAGCCCCCAGGCCCCACTGAAAGATGGGGGCTGTATTATCATCAGGGAAGGGAAGAAGAGCTTGAGGGGGTAACCAGCGCCATAGTGAGTTTGTGTGGAGAAACCAAATGCTTCGTTCATCCCTTGTTGGGCAAAAGGCTTCTCTTCATCTAGCAGGGCTGGTGGATGTCTGTCTGACTCTAGGCTTCAGGATTAGAAAGTTGCCTTGACCACCAACAGAAACTGTGTTCTCCAGTATCACTGTTATCACCACAAAGGTGATATATTTATTTCCCCCGATGAAAAATTGGCCTTGTTTTTAGTTGTTTCTGTCCTTTATCGAGCCCATCTTTGCATCCCTTGGTATCTCTAATTTTCTTTAAGAGATCTCTAGTCTTTCCCATTCTGTTGTTTTCCTCTATTTCTTTGCATTGATCGCTGAGGAAGGTTTTCT
>NW_011494656.1:21749-22073 GCF_000754665.1 Bison bison bison | reverse complement strand
CCACAGTCAGCTCCTGGTCTGTTTTTGTTTGACTGTATAGAGCTTCTCCATCTTTGGCTGCAAAGAATATAATCAATCTGATTTCGGTGTTGACCATCTGGTGATATCCATGTGTAGAGTCTTCTCTTGTGTTGTTGGAAGAGGGTGTTTGCTATAACCAGTGCATTTTCTTGGAAAAACTCTATTAGTCTTTTCTCTGCTTCATTCCATAACAGTGTCAGACTTTATTTTTGGGGGGGCTCCAAAATCACTGCAGATGGTGACTGCAGCCATGAAATTAAAAGATGCTTACTCCTTGAAAGGAAAGTTATGACCAACCTAGAT
>NW_011494656.1:21298-21649 GCF_000754665.1 Bison bison bison | reverse complement strand
CATTTTTTTCCATGGGGATGGTCTTGATCCCTGTCTCCTGTACAATGTCCACGAACCTCATTCCATAGCTCATCAGGCACTCTATCTATCAGATCTAGGCCCTTAAATCTATTTCTCACTTCCACTGTATAATCATAAGTGATTTGATTTAGGTCATAACTGAATGGTCTAGTGGTTTTCCCTACTTTCTTCAATTTAAGTCTGAATTTGGCAATAAGGAGTTCATGATCTGAGCCACAGTCAGCTCCTGGTCTTGTTTTTGTTGACTGTATAGAGCTTCTCCATCTTTGGCTGCAAAGAATATAATCAATCTGATTTCGGTGTTGACCATCTGGTGATATCCATGTGTAG
>NW_011494656.1:20364-20970 GCF_000754665.1 Bison bison bison | reverse complement strand
TCCAGTATTCTTGCCTGGAGAATCCCAGGGACAGAGGAGCCTAGTGGGTTGCTGTCTATGGGGTCGCACAGAGTCGGACAGGACTGAAGTGACTTAGCAGCATAACTGTTTTACTACTAGAATGATGACTTTTTTTTTTTTTTTTACTTTCAGAATGATTCTAGGAAGAGATAAGGGAGAATTGTATTATATTCTGTAAAGTTAAATATATCACACAATGGGGACATGTTATGAAACTTGTATATGTAACAACAAAGAAGCAAAAGCTGAGTTTAGGTAAAATTGAGGGCTTGGTGGGGCATGTCATACATAGGAAGGGATGAGAACAACAAGGTATTGCAGTAGACTCTGTCAAGTAGGAGATAAATTTATATATGAAACAATATGACAATCATGGAAATTTCTTGTTATTGGTATCATATAGTCTTTTGCTTGGAGAAGGCAATGGCTCCCCACTCCAGTACTCTTGCCTGGAAAATCCCATGGATGGAGGAGCCTGGTAGGCTGCAGTCCATGGGGTCACTAAGAGTTGGATACGACTGAGCGACTTCACATTCACTTTTTACTTTCATGCATTGGAGAAGGAAATGGCAACCCACTCCAGTG
>NW_011494656.1:1454-20264 GCF_000754665.1 Bison bison bison | reverse complement strand
CGTGAGTCTGGGTGAACTCCGGGAGTTGGTGATGGACAGGGAGGCCTGGCGTGCTGTGATTCATGGGGTCGCAAAGGGTCGGACACGACTGAGCGACTGAACTGAACTAAACTGAGTTGTTTCAGAACCCTGGTGCGGAAGAAGCGAGATTGTTTAACAGACTCTTCCAGTTTCCAGGATAGCTCAATTAAGGAAAAGACCTGCACAAACTTTGTCATCACACACAGAAGTCATATGTTGTGGACTCATGGCATAGAGAGAAACCAGGGTGCATTTCTGGCTATGTTTCAACTGCACTCCTCCTAGATCCAAAATGTGCTTGGTGACTAAATATGTCTGGATGCAGTCTAAAAAAAAAAAAACCTCCAGTCAAAGCAATGCCATTATACATATTCCTTTCTGGGGAGATTTTCTGTTGAGTGGTATCCAGGGCTTTTGTGTTAATCCTTTAGCAGAGTTGGGTTTTTTTTTTTTTTATCTAAACTGACTATTCTCTACCATGTACTCTTTTAACATTTAGAAAGTGTCCATTTTTAGCAAAAGCACAGCTGTGTGAATGCAGCATATTGGTGTGGAGGAGGGTTATATTTCACTTTTCTGTATTAGAGAAGTAAGAAAATCACTGATTTTTAGATTTGGAAGGAAACTTAGGGATCTTCAAGCCAATCCTTCCTATTACAGATGAGAAAACTGAAGCCCAGAAAAGGAAAGAAAAGCTGATCACTCAAGCTAATAAATTATAGATTTAGACAAGGGCCCAATAACTACCACTTCAATATACCTACAGGATACCTACCACCCGAGGCAAAACTCCCCTCCACTCTTCCACGCAACACCTTCCCTACAATCAATACAATTAAGAGATGAGATGGGTTATTTAAACTAAGTCTCCATGCCTCATTTTCCCACCTGTAGAATGAGAATCATGATGACTGTCTCACAGGGCTATCCATAAAGGTTAAGTTAGATAACTATGCTAATACGTGTGTGCATGCTAAGTCACTTTGGTTGTGTCTGACTCTGCGACCTCATGGATTGTACCCCGCCAGGCTCCTCTGTCCATGGGATTCTCCAGGCAAGAATAGTGGAGTGGGTTGCTTTGCCTTCCTCCAGAAGCTCTTCCCAACCCAGGAACCAAACCAACGTCTCTTATGTCTCCTGCATTTGCAAGCGGGTTCTTTACCGTCAGTACCACCTGGGAAGCCCAACTAGGCTAATACTCTTACACAAACAAAGTAAATGTACCTCAAACAGAATACGGGCTCACAAGGAGTTTTTATTAAAAGAGAACACCATGTAAAAGGTTAAAAGCTCTAAGCGGGTACTGAGGTCATATCACTTCTGTCACTTGTTCATTCATTCATTCAATCAAGAGTAAATACATAGTTATTTATCTGCTCTGTGGCAAGCATTGAGCTGAATTCTGAGGATATAAAGGTGAATCTGATCATGCTCGTGGTGTAGAAGAGGAAATAAGTGATTACCTAATATATTAAAACCAAAAAATGGAATGGGTAAATACAGGTATGAGGTATAAAGAGTGTCCAATGAAGTCTCTTGATTAAGGCTGGGAGCAGAGAGAGTAACAGAAAATATTTCCTGAAAGAAGTGACTCCTGAGTTTGATTTTCAAAGAAATAGCAGGTGCAAAGGCACTGAGGCATGAGACACTATGTTACTCATGGAAAAATAACAGAGTTCAGTGTTGGAGAATAAGGTGCAAAGAGGACAGAAATAGGAGCTGAGGTGGATAGGAACCAGATCATGAAGACTGTTCAGTCCATGTTGAGAACTAAGAGTTTATGTCCAGGCAGTCAAGAGCTTGGTGCATGCTTTTTGAGCAGAAAGAGATGTGGCCAGATTGCTTCTGGTATGAGTTGAGTAAAAGGAGCAATTTGGGAGGCAGGAAGCAGGAAAGTAAGTTAGGCGACGAGGTCAAGACTGTAAGCTGTTCACCAATATCCATCCAATATCCATTCTCTCTTCTTACATAGGGGTTGAATTTTTACCTGGACATAGGTTGCCCAGAATGAAGACTACATTTCCTAGTAAACTCCTTGCAATGAAGTGGGGCCATGTAACTAATCCTGCTCAGTGGGATGTGATTCTAAATTACATGGGAAACTCTAGGTTCCTAGTTAAAGGAAAGGTTAAAAATACCCTCTCATTTCTCATATCCCCCTTCTTTCTTCCTGGAATTTAGGGATGGCGGCAAGCCATCTTGGACTATGTAGATGAGAGCACCACCAGAAGGAGGAGGAATTCCCTAGCAGAAGGAATCTGAGCTTCTGAAGAAGAAGAGGCTGCAGACCAGCCTGGATTGTTACGTGACAGAGAAAAACCCTCCTGTCTTGTGTTTTAAGCCACTGGTACTTAGGTCTTTAGCCAACAAAGGTCCATCTAGTCAAAGCTATGGTTTTTCCAGTAGTCATGTATGGATGTGAGAGGTGGACTATAAAGAAAGCTGAGCACCAAAGAATTGATGCTTTTGAACTGTGGTGTTGGAGAAGACTCTTGAGAGTCCCTTGGACTGCAAGAAGGTCCAACCAGTCCATCCTAAAGGAGATCAGTCCTGGGTGTTCACTGGAAGGACTGATGCTGAAGCTGAAACTCCAATACTTTGGCCACCTCATGCGAAGAGTTGACTCATTGGAAAAGACCCTGATGCTGGGAGAGACTGAAGGCAGGAGGAGAAGGGGATGACAGAGGATGAGATGGTTGGATGGCATCACCGACTCAATAGACATGAGTTTGAGTAAACTCCAGGAGTTGGTGATGGACAGGGAGGCCTAGTGTGCTGCAGTCCATGGGGTCGCAAAGAGTCGGACACGACTAAGTGATTGAATTGAACTGAACTGAACTTTAGGTCTCGGTCACATGCAGTCAAACCAGTTTTGTCACAATTCCATGAGATAGTGAAGCGTAGATGAAGGGAGACCATCTAAGCTGAGGCAGAGGGAATGGAGCAGAGATAACATTTGAGAGAAGCTGTAGGACTTACTCACAGAAGACACGAGAGAAGAGGTGTCAACTGCAGCTCCCGAGTGCCTTTGCTTGAAGACTAAGTGTGTGATGACATCATCAAGGAAGAAAGACAGGAGAAATTAAATGGCTTCCAAACATTTTAAAGACTTGGAAGTTTTCTGGACAAGATCTCAGTTTTCAGTTCATTTATTCATCCATTCAGAAATCCTTTACTGAACTTGCACAAAATGTAAGTAACACATAATTTTTTCAAGTTATACATTAGCAACAGTCAGTTTAAAAAAAAAGGTGATTTCTAATGTAACAGCAATAAAGTACAGAAATCTCTAGACTGTGCAAAGATGTGTGAAATCCTCCATGACCTGAGCTATCAACAGAAAGGCATCTCTTAATTAGTGTGGTGTTGCTCCAGATTTGTACAGCCAGTGAGCCTGGAAAAGGGACGTGTGAGAGGCACACTCTGAGCTGAAAGACTTCATTAAACCCTACTTGTTTGGAATCGAGGTGCTGTGAGAAAGAGAAAATCCTTTAATCGAGGAAGATTCCAGGTAACCAACTCACTGAGTTATGCCATAATCCCAACTATCCTTAGGGCATCCATTTTCAACTAAATTGTTGGCACAAAATAAAATATGAGTATGTACATGCCTTATATCTTGAAACATAGTCCTGTTTAGATAATCTGTGCACATTTTCACAGCAGACTTTTTGAAGTGTTTATCCTCCTACACAAGCAGTTTAAATAATCACCCCCATGTGATATTCTGGACTTCCTCAGTAGAAAAGCTTTTCTCATATTGATTAAAAATTCAAAGGATATCTATAAATCAGGAAACTCATTTTACATTTGTGTTACCATCTAAAAATATTAGGCTGCCTCCAACATATCCTAAAATAGGTTTCTTAAATATAAAATACACAGGAAGGAAGATAAACAAGCTGATTTATCCTGTCTTAATGGACTGTTGAGATCCTCTCGTCTCTGTCGCCCTCAGAATCCTCTGTCAACTGTTAAATGAAGGTATTTCTCAACTAAGTCAGACGAAGGGAAAGTGTTGGTTTAATTAACTGGCATTCAGTGCACTTCTCCAGGTTATTTCTTGAACACCTGCCAGAACCTGCCCTAGGTCTGTAGGATCATGTAAATTATGCACGTTATGCAGAATTATGTAAAATTGTTGCTCTGTTACAGATGCAAGCAGAGAGCCCTGGGATCTAGAGGCAAGGATGAATTCCTTATGATTAGAATCAAAACACTTCCGAAAGATTCCTACATTTGAGCTGAGCTTCAGGAAGGAAGGGCTGGACCTGTCAAGGAGGCAGGTCTGACATTCCAGACAGAGGGAATTCGTTTCTATGAGAGCTGGATGGTCAGTACAGAGCCTGGTGGGAATGGGCTGTCAGCTGTGCAGGAGGTATGTTTATGGGCTGACTTGTGTCTCTCAAGATTCCTGTGTTGAGGTCCTAACCCGTAGTTCCTCAGACCATGACTGTATTTGGAGACAGAGTCTTTGAAGAGGTAATTAAGGCAAAATGAGGTTGCTAGTGGACCTCCCCGGAGAAGGCGATGGCACCCCACTCCAGTACTCTTGCTGGAAAATCCCATGGGCGGAGGAGCCTGGTGGGCTGCAGTCCATGGGGCCGCTAAGAGTCAGACACGACTGAACGACTTCACTTTCATTTTTCACTTTCATGCATTGGAGAAGGAAATGGTACCCCACTCCAGTGTTCTTACCTGGAGAATCCCGGGGGAGCCTGGTGGGCTGCCGTCTATGGGGTCACACAGAGTCGGGCACGACTGGAGCGACTTAGCAGCAGCAGCAGCAGTGGACCTCCCAGGCGGCACCAGTGGTTAAAAAAAGAAAAATCTGCCTGCCAGTGCAGAAGGCAGAAGAGACTTGGCTTCAATCTCTGGGTCGGGAAGATCCCCTGGAGTAGGAAATGGCAGCCCACTCCAGTATCTTTGCCTGGAGAATCCCATGGACAGAGGAGCCTGGCGGGCTACAGTCCTTGGGGTCACAAAGAATCAGATGTGACTGAGCACATGTGCACACACAGGGCAGACCTAATCCAATAAATGACTGGTGTCCTTAGTAGAGGAAGTTGGGACGCAGACACTCACAGAAAGAAGACCACGTGATGACACAGGGAAGCCAAGGAAACAGGCCTCGGGAGAGGCCAACTCTGCCAGCACCTTGATCACAAGCTTCTAGCCTCCAGGACTGTGAGGAGATAAATTTCTGTTATTTAAGCCACTCAGTCTGTGATACTTTGTGATGGAAGCTCTAGCAAATTAATATGAGGGTGACTTGTCAAAATTTGTAAAAGACCTTCAAGTGCATGACGGTTAGTCCTCACATCATCCTTGCCAGGTACACATTGTTGTGCACATTTAAGGAAACAGGCTCACAGAGGATAATCAACTTTCTCAATGTCACACCTCTACAAGTAGCAGGAAAAAAAAAAGGTAGAGAACTGGAATCACACTGCACATATTATTTGCTCATTTTTACTTATTGGTATTATCCTAGACACTCTCCATGCTCAGTTGCTTCAGTCACATTCCACTCTTTGTAACCCCAGACGATAGCCCACCAGGCTCCTGTGTCCATGGGATTTCCCAGGCAAGAATACTGGAGTGGGTTTCCATGGCTTTCTCCAGGGCTCTTCCCAGCCCAGGGATTGAACCCACATCTCTCAAGTCTTCTGCTTTGGGGGATGCTCTTCACCACTAGTACCACCTGGGGACACTCCCCATATCAGTAAAAATCCAAGCCTGTCGATGTGGGTTTGCCTATCTCAACTTTGGATAAGCTGCCAAGGGATTCTATGTAAGACAAAAACAACCCTGAAAACTACACTGGAAAAACCAGAAATGAATCATAATCTGTTAAAACTGGTAAGGAATTTCGTGATCACTCAGGAAAGTCAACCGTGTAATAGATAAGAAGAGGGCCATGGCACATCATGGAGCTGGAAAGGCAGTCCTGGAGTATGTGAATGCTCTGGGGAGGACTTTCTCAGCTTCCTGGAGCTCAAGACCCATGAAAAGCTGAACGAGTGACTGATTGCTCCCTCAGTCAGTCAGTCAGTTCAGTCACTCAGTCGTGTCTGACTCTTTGTCACCCCATGGACTGCAGCACACCAGGCTTCCCGGTCCATCACCAACCTCCAGAGTTTGCTCAAACTCGTGTCCATTGAGTCGGCGATGCCATCCAACCATGTCATCCTCTGTCATCCCCTTCTCCTCCCATCTTCAATCCTTCCCAGCATCAGGGTCTTTTGCAATGAGTTAGTTCTTCGCATCTGGTGGCCACTTCAGCATCAGTCCTTCCAATGAATATTCAGGACTGATTTCCTTTAGAATTCCTCCCTAACCCTGGATCTGATAAAACAAAACTGATGGTGGTGTTAGTGCTCACCTCACAGTTTACAGAAGGAAAGAATGGTCCACAGAAACACTCAGGAAACATAAATTATGAACTCTACGATTTGCAAGATAAAAATCAAGAGTACTGTTCTTGCCTTTTGTCTCGAGATTATCCAATTCATTCTTTATAACCATCTTTCAGACTGATGGGGTGATTGTTGCAAGACCATGTCTATCTTCAGTGAAATCCATTGAAGAACTGGGATCACTTAAGGAGAAAGAAAACATTCATCACCTCGTGAATTTTACTATCCAGTTGAAGATAACATGACAAAATCTTTTAAAATTAGAAAGAAAAAAGACAGGAATATGCTTAAAGCGGCCTTCAAATTATTTTCTCAATAACCTACGGAGAATCTATGTGGTGGCTCCATTTTTGGTTTTTGAGGAACCTCCACACTGTTCTCCAAAGCAGCTGTGCCGGTCTACATTCCCACCAGCAGTGCAGGGAGCTCCCTTGTCACCAGCGCCTCTTCAGCATTTATTGTTTGTAGGTGCTGTGGTGATTGCCATTCTGACTGGTGTGAGGCTGAAGCTCACTGTTGTTTTGATTTGCATTTCTCTCACAATTAGAGAAGTGCACAGCTCCTGCATGGGCTATAAAGCATGGGATAATTGAAAGAAATCATGAACATTCATCTAGCATTACAGGCTTTGGGTGTCCATTTTAATCCTAGCAGCCAGGCCCCACAACTCCTGTGAATCACTGGATTCACTATAGTTTTTTTTGTTTTTTGGCTTGCCTTCAACAACCCCAAATAGGACATTTTATTACTTATTCATTCTTTTAACTCTAAGTGAACTAAGTTATGCTTGTAAATGATTGGGCCATGGCAATCAAGTTACCTGACAATTTCCATGGAAGTCACAGTGCTAACCTAATGCAATGTGACAGCACTTTCCTGTTCCACATTCTCAAAATTTGATTATTCAGAATAAAAAAAAAAATTCATCAGGAGCCTCACTCAGATTTCACAAGGCCTGTTCAATATCCGAATGCAGAGGTTAGGCTGCAGGAGTGACAGCCTAGAGCAGCGGCCTGCCTGTCAGTCATCTTTCTTGGGCTCCAAATGGAGCAGAATTTATGTGTACTGGTTCTGTTACCTTTTTCAGGATTCGGGGCTTCGCTAGTCCATGAATAATGAAATCCACCACTAGTCATAAATTGGAAGAGATAGTCTGTATTTTGACTCCACAAAAGCAATTTAAAAGGATTTCCCATAGTTATATACAGATGTGAAAGTTAGACTATGAAAGTTGAACACTGAAGAATCGATGCTTTCAAACTGTGGTGCCAGAGAAGACTCTTGAGAGTCCCTTGGACTGCAAGGAAATTAAACCAGTCCATCCTAAAAGAAATCAATCCTGAACATTCATTGAAAGGACTGATGCTGAAGCTGAAGCTCCAATACTTTGGCCACCTGATTCAAAGAACTGACTTTGGAAAAGATCCTGATGCTGGGAAAGATTGAAGGCGGGAGAAGAAGGGGAAAACAGAGGATAAAATTGTTGGATGGTATTATCAACTCAATGGAGATGAGTTTGAGCCAATTCTGGAAGACAGTGAAGGACAGTGAAGTCTGGTGTGGTGCAGTCCACCAAGTCTCAAAGAATCAGACACGACTTAACAACTGAGCAACAACAAAGCCTCTGGCACATTCCTAGACCTGGCACATTAGAGCATCCAGAGTAGCTTCCACCCAGGTTCTTCATTCCACTGGTATTTGTTGCATATTTCCCGCAGGTGTCTAATTAATAAATGACATAAAAGTGTAGGCGTTTGCATTACCCTGGTTCAGTTCTGGACTGGAAAATGCAGCTTCTCTTTTCTCTATTTTCACTTGGTGCTTCTCATTCTAAGTGTCTACAACCCCTCCAAGGCCCCCAGCCACCAGCAGGGCACAGTGAACATTTAGTGCCATAAAGACTAAGCATGGGATTTTCACCAGACTGAAAGGGCAGCAATCCCAATGAGGTAGGAGGGTGAGGTAACCTCAGAGCCACCTACGACGTCATTCCAAGAAACCACTGACAGGGCAGGATGCTACTTCTCCCCAACTCTCCCTTCACCAGTGAAGAACTCTCAGGATGTCTGAAATTAACACAGGTTGTCCCATGTCTTGGCTGTTGTGAATACTTTTGCTATGAACATAGGGGTGCAAGTGTCTCTCTAAATGATAGTTTTGACCAGATATATATGTTCAGAAGTGGGACTGCTGGATCATAATGGCAACTCTAGCTTTTTGAGGAACCTCAATGTTGTTTTACATACTGGCTGCACCAATGTATGTTCCAACAGTATGCTGCTATTGCTGTTTAGTCGATAATACGTGTAGGACTGTTTGCAACCCCAGGGACTGTAGCCCTCCAGGCTCCTCTGACCCCATGGACTGTAGCCTGCCAGGTTCCACTGTCCATGGGATATGCCAGGCAAGAATACTGGAGTGGGTTGCCATTTCCTTCTCTAGGGATCTTCCTGACCCAGGGATCAAACCTGAATCTCCTGCTTGGCAGGTGGATTCTTTACCAATGAGCCACCTGGGACGTAGAGACGGCTAAGAGGAATGTGAAAAGATGCTCAACATCGCTAATTATTAGAGAAATGCAAATCAAGACTACAATGAGCTATCTCCTCACACCAATCAGAATAGCCATTATTTAAAAATTCACAAATAACAACTGTCCAACAGTGTAGGAGGGTTCATTTTTCTCCACACTCTCTTTAGCATTTATTTGTGAACTTTTTGATGATGGCTATTCTCTCTGGTGTGAGGCAATACCTAATTGTAGTCTTGGTTTGCATTTCTCTAATAACTATCAACATTGAGCATCTTTTCATGTGTCTCTTGACTATCTCTACATCTTCCTTGGAGAAATATCTGTTTGGGTCTCCTGCCCATTTTCGACTGAGTCGTTTGTCTTTTTGTTAAATGCACTGGTTGCATATTTTGGAAATTAAGCCCTGTTGGTTGCATCATTTGCAAATATTTTCTCCTAGTCCTTATGTTGTCTCTTTGTTTTATGGTTTCCTTTGCTGTGCAAAGGCTTGTAATTTTGATTAAGTCCCATTTGTTTACTTTTGCTTTTATTTCTATTGTCTTGCTATTATTTCTATTGTCTAAGAAAATATTGGCACAATGTATGCTGAAGAATGTTTTGCTTGTGTTCTAGTTTTTTATTATATACATAAAATTTTGTTTCTATTTACTTGGCTGTGCTGGGCCTCTGTTGCTGTACAGGGTCTTCTCTAATTGCAGTGAGCGGGGGCTGCTCTCTAACTGCTGTGCACAGGTTTCTCATTGCAGTGGCTTCTCTTGTCATGGAGCACAGGCTCTAGGGAACCTGGCTTCAGGGTTTGTGGCACATAGTTCAGTAATTCTTGCTTGTGGGCTCTAGAGCACAAGCCCAATACTTGTGGTGCACAGGCTTATTAGTTGCTCCGAACCACATGGGATCTTCCCGGACCAAGGATCCATGTCTCCTGCTTTGGCAGGCAGATTCTTCACCAATGAGCCACCAGGGAAGCCCCTCTTATAGGAGTTCTATGGTGTCATCTTATATTTAAGCCTTTAAGCCATTTTGACTTTATTGCATATAGTGTGAGGGTGTGCTCTGACTTTGCATGCAACTGTCCAACTTTCCCAACACCACTTGAAGAAACTGTCTTTTATCCCTTGTATATTCTTGCTTCCTGTGTCAAAGATTGACTGTAGGTGTGTGGGTTTATTTCTGGGCTTCCTAGTCTGTGCCATTGATCTATATGTCTGTTTCTGTGCTGATACCCTGTTGTTTTGATTACTGTAGCTTTGTAGTATCAACAATGAACCTTTTTGAAAAAAGAAATATGTATCTTATACACTGAATCTTTACTATAAACTACAAAAGTATATCATGTTTTACAAGTAATAATAAAGTGTGCAATATTTATAGAGCATTATATAGCTCTGTGAATACACTAAAACATCACTGGTTGCCTAGCTCTTAGGTAAAGTGAATGGGGAATGAGAATAACTACTAATATGTATGGAATTTCTTTTGGCAGCATTGAAAATGTTCTAAAATTATATCATGGTGATGACTGAACTGTGTGAACAAATCTAGAAACACCACTAAATGGAAAAGCTTTATACTTTCTGTCTCTATGAATTTGCCTATGCTCAACATTTCACAGAAATGGAATATAACAGTATATGTTTTTGTGACTACTTTTTTTTATCATGAATTCCACACAGCAGTTGATTCCCACAGAATGTTCTCCTTGAGTTTGACTGACCTCTTGTCTCCTTAGATAACCAATATTATGAATTATCAAATGTAGTTCCAACATGGAATAATATTTTCATTATATTCAAGAGTAAAGTGTGAAAGAATGAAGACATATCAGAATGTCAGTCATTCATCAAGGAAAAGCCATAAGCACAACACACTTTTAAGTTTAATCTTGATTATTAACATTTTTCTCCATCACTTTTAAAGTCTAGACTAAGGATCAGCAAACTTTTTCTTAACAGGACACATAGCACATACTTCAGGCTTGTGGGTCATAAAGTTTCTGTTGCAACTACTCAACATTCCCATTGTAGTATGAAAGCAGGCATAAGCAATATGCAAATAAGTGGATGTATTCTAGGAAGATCTAGTTTACAAAAACAGATCACAGACCCACAGGCCATACAACAAAATAAACAATCAACAGAATTTATTTATAGTGTTTATCAATGTCTGATATGTAAATACTTCCACCACTCCCACCAGGATTTCAAGCTACCAGTATGACATCACTGAATGCAAAGTCATGAAGAGATGCATAGTAGGGGGTGGCATGGTGTTCTACTAATAAAAGGAGATAGAATAATAGAGTGTCAAAAGCATAGTATGCAAAATATGAGATCCACTGACTGTGTGCTTAGTCTCTCAGTAGTGCCGGACTCTTTTCAAACCCATGGACTGTAGCCTGTCAGGATTCTCTATCCATGGGGATTCTCCAGGCAAGAATACTGGACTGGGTTGCCACGCCCTCCTCCAGGGGATTTTCCCAACCAAGAGAATGAAACGAGGTCTGCCATACTGCAGGCACATTCTTTACTATCTGAGCCACCAGGGAAGCCATAAGGCATCTTCATGTTCTATTTTCTGTCATGATTACTAATGGTCTTTGGCCATTTTCTCAAAAGATAAGTTATAAGGAAAAAGAAAGCTTCATGTATTTTCATCAAGCTCATAAGCAGTATTCTTCGTTGATAGAAAACCAATTAATACTGTAAGTGGCTGAAGATATTCTATTTTCTTATGAAGTAATAAACAGAATAGTCTACATAGATTTTAAAGATATAAGAAAGTAAGTTTCTAATAAACACATCAACAAACCTTACTCCAGCAATGGATTTTTTGTGTGTGTGTGTGACTTAAAAGGAACAACAAAGAAACATATGTATTTATGAGGTTATATTGGATTTCAATGACAACTGATATTCACTGTCTTCAATAATTCAACAATATAGTTTATTTTTAAATTGTAATAAAAACTCTAAAATAAGATGTTGATGACATGAATATAACATTACTTGACTTGAATTCTGTTGGGAAGCGCAGTGCAAAATAGCCTGGAAGGAGAAGGTCCTTGGGAAAATGGCAAAGGGCCAGAACTACCCCGGCTTTACATACTGCGGGCTGAAAAACATCTCTTGCCTTTAGCTATGCTCGGTGCCAAGATTTAATAATAAATATTAAGGATGTTGCTTGGGAAAACGGGTCATGGGATAAACACCTGGCTCATTTAGAACGCACTGTCCTTGAAATATTTTTTACTGATTATGTCTTAACCCCGTACACGCTCTGCTGGCCATATACTCTAAGCTCTTTGTTCCTGCTTCTATAAAAAGGCTCGACTGCAGAAATAAATTTGTCAGTCCTTGCAAGAGACTGTCCAAGTGTTGTTCTTTCAGGTTCATCGTTTCCTAATCCGGGGGAGAGAATCCCCACAAATTCCTTATGTATTAACAAGAATTTGATGAGTGCCTACAAGATGATCAGTCTACTCTGCTAAGTAATATGAAGGATGAAGAGATGAATAAGACACTCCATTTCCATTTCTAACACTCTGACCCAGGTTCTTGTCACTCATGTCAGGATGACTGCAGTTGTCTTCCAACTCATATATCCAACTCATATATACTCCCTACTTTCTTTAATTCACCTTAGACATTACCATGTCAAAATTTCTAAAACACTACTTTAGTAATACCACTTTCATGTTGAAAGCTTTTAGTCTCCTTGGGGCTTCCCAGGTGGCTCAGTGGTGAAGAATCTGCCTGCCAGTGCAGGAGACTCAAGAGACAGGGGTTCGATGCCTGAGTCAGAAAAATCCCCTGGAGGAGGAAAGGGCAACCCACTCAGTATTCTCACCCAGGAAATCCCATGGACAGAAGAGCCTGGTGGGCTATCGTCCAAAGGGTCACAAAGAATCAGACATGACTTAATGACTAAGCAACAATAATAGTTACAGTAAAGCACAAACTTCTTAGCTTGGTATTCAAAGTCCTCAACAGTGAAGTTCCTCTTCAACCCTATCTCTTCTTATACTCTCTCGTCTCCAACTACTCTTTGTCTCTTAACTATATCTTTGGAATCGGGACCATTGCCTTTTTACACATTCTATTATCCTGGCTTGGAATATCATGCAGCAAAAGGCTCCTCCCCATCCATCTAAGTCAAAGTTTTAGTCAATCGTCTCATCTTACCTGCCCTTTCCCTAAGGATCTCTCTAACTCCTGACTTCCTGTCATTTGATTCTTCCTGTCATCTGTACCACATATGGAACAATTATAGTTGTATGGACTATTGACTGTGTCAACTGTATTAGTCAGGACTCCTAGAAATCCAGCAAGATGTATTGAAAGAATACTGGGGTAACTTACATTATTAAGGGATTGAACAATCCAATGGCAAGGTCAGAGGTTCAGCTGGAATGCAAGAGCGATTGAAAATGAGCAATTCCTGGACTCTGGGTCTTGCCTTTGCTTCTCACAGTCTATTTCCTTCCAAGGTAGATGATTTCTTCTATATGACAGAAAATAGGACATCCAACAGTTCCTAAATATTTCATTTCATCATGCCTCCTTCCCCCATAAAAGAAAGCCTTTTTTTCCTACTAAAGTCCAGTCAGAAAGATACTAGGGAAGGATTCAGGTTGATGTGACATTGATCAGGCACCCAATTCCTGACTTAGTCAGTTACAGCCAAAGGCACAGCATTATTTAGTATTTGTGTGGCTATTGAGAAATCAACTGCAAAATATCAAGGGCTGTTCCTAGAGTAAAAAGAATATTCACGAATAAGACACTAACTCTGAAAAATGTCTCACACATTCCCCATCTTGACTTCCCAACATTAAGTGCATGAGCACCCATGTGTGGGGGCATGTTCAACCCACATACACACACACACATCCTGTTTTCAGGGGACCTGAGTGTCATAACCATAAATGAAGACAGAGTTCTCACTGAAGTTGTTCAGTTGCCCAGTCGTGTCCACTCTTTGCAACCCCATGGACTGCAGCATACCAGGCCTCCCTGTCCTTCACCATCTCCCAGAGTTTGCCCGAGTTCGTGTCCATTGCATTGGTGCTGCCATCCAGCCATCTCATCCTCTGTTGCCCTCTTCTTCTGCCTTCAGTATTCCCCAGCATCAGGGTCTTTTCCAATGAGTCAGCATTTCGCATCAGGTAACCAAAGTATTGGAGCTTCAGCTTCAGCATCAGTCCTTTCAATGAGTATTCAGGGCTGATTTTCTTTAGGATGGACTGGTTTGATCTCCTTGCAGTCCAAGGGACTCTCAAGAGTCTTCTCCAATATTACAGTTCAAAAGTTTCAATTCTTCAGTACCCTGCCTTCTTTATGGTCCAGCTCTCACAACTGTATGTGACTACTAGAAAGACCATAGCCTTGACTCTATGGACCTTTGTTGGCAAAATGATGTCTTTGCTTTTTAACACGCTGTCTAGGTTTGTCATAGCTTTCCTTCCAAGAACCAACTGTCTTCTAATTTCAAGGCTGCAGTCACCATCCACAGTGATTTTAGAGCCAAGGGAGAGGAAAACTGTCAGTGCTTCCACCTTTTGCCCTATTCGCCATGAAGTGATGGGCCAGAGGCCGTAATCTTCGCTTTTTTTTTTTTTTTTTAATATTTAGTTAAAGCCAGCTTTTTCACTTTCTTCTTTCACCCTCATCAAGAGATTCTTTAGTTCCTCTTTGCTTTCAGCCATTAGAATGGTATCGCCTAGGTTGTTGATGCTTCTCCCAGCAGTCTTGATTCCAGCTTGTCACTCATCCTGCCTGGCATTTCTCATGATGTGTTCTGCGTATAAGTTAAATAAACAGCATGACAATAAACAGTCTTGTCATACTCCTTTCTCAATCCTAAACCAGTTTTTCCATACAGGCTTCTAACTGTTGCTTCTTAACCAGTATACAGGTTTCTCAGGAGACAAAGAAGATGGTTTGGTATTTCCATCTCTTTAAGAGTTTTCCACAGTTTGTTATAATCCACACGGTCAAAGGCTTTAGTGTACTCAATGAAACAGATGTAGATGTTTTTCTGGAATTCTCTTGCTTTCTCTGTGATCCAGCAAATCTTGGCAATTTGATCTCTGGTTCAAATTTGATCTCTGGTTTTCTAAACTCTTCAGCTTCAGTGGTTGGGGCGTAAACTTGAATGACTGTGATGCTGAATGGTTTGCTTTGAAAATGAACCAAGATCATTCTCATTTTTAAGGTTGCACCCGAGTACTCCAATTCAGGGTCTTTTGTTGACTATGAGAGCTACTCCATTTCTTCTATGAGATTCTTGCCCACGGTAGTAGATATAATGGTCATCTGAATTAAATTCGCCCATTCCTGTCCATTTTAGTTCACTGATTCCTAAGATGTCGATGTTTACTCTTGCCATCTCTTGCTTGATCACATCCAATTTATCTTGATTCATGGACCTAACATTCCAGGTTTCTATGCAATATTGTTCTTTACGGCATCAGATTTTACTTTCATCACTAGACACATCCACAGCTAAAGCGTCACTTCCTCTTTGGCCCAGCCACTTCATTCTTTCTGGAGCTATTAGTAGTTCTCCTCCACTCCTCCCCAGTAGTATACTAGACACCTTCTAACTTAGGGCTCGTCTTTCAGTGTCACATCGCCTCGCCTTTTTATACAGTTCATGGGTAACTTAGGGCTCGTCTTTCAGTGTCACATCGCCTTGCCTTTTTATACAGTTCATGGGGTTCTCACGGCAAGTATACTGGAGTGGTTTGCCATTCACTCCTCCAGTGGATCACTTTTTGTCAGAACTCTCCACTATGACCTTGGGTGTCCCCACACAGCATGGCTCATGGCTTCACTGAGTTATGCAAGCCCCTTCACCAAGGGGCAGTGACCCATGAAGGGGCTCACTGAAGTGCCTGTAGATACATCCACTGGATCTGAGATGGTTATCACCATGTCCCTGAGTGCCCAAGAGCCATGACCTGTGAAGCCATTTGTCAGTTTCCTCAGCCTTTCTGCACTGGGGTAAGGTTTGTAGACCCCTAAGCACAGCTGCTACTGCAGCCCTGTTCTCTCAGTCTCTGAACCCCTACTCCTACAGGGCTCTAGGATCTTGTCCAGTAAGTCAAATGAGGGCCTGTCTCTAGTCCCACACTATTCAAGGCTACCGAAAACCTCCATTTGACCCCATGGACTGTAGCCCGCCAGGCTTCTCTGTCCATGGAATTTTCCAGGCAAGAATACTGGAGTGGGTGTCATTTCCTCCTCCAGGGGATCTTCTTGATCCAGCAATCAAACCCGCGTCTCCTGCATCTCTTGCACTGGAGGCAGATTTTTTTAAATCACCGCACCACCTGGGAAGCCAAGGACAATAGAGCTTTTGGCAATTCAGCTCAAGACAGCAGGGGAATAAAGATTCTCTGAGCATAATTCATTGCAATTATGAGGTTTGTGCTGGCAATATCAAAGGGCTGCTTGCCTCTGGGTTCTACCCAAAGGATCTGAAGTGATCACCCCTTGTTCCCCATGCATTCACCACCAACACTTCATTTTCTTACAGAAAAGAATCAGGGGTAACTGGATGACTATCCAGAAGTCGTGCTTAGAAGAATCCTGGAATCCTGATGCAGGATCCTAGGACCAGAAACTAAATGGAAGTTATTGGGAGGGGACATACAGTCTAAAATGCAGAAAGTCTAAGACAATATCCAGCATGAGGACTGAACCTGGGAGACTTCCCACTAGACCCAGGATGTAGGAGTTGGTACCATAGAGAATCCTGGGAAGAGCTAGATAGAACAGGGACCACTCACAAATCCTCCATCCCATCATGAAGCAATGGATTCAAGAGGGAGAGCCAAACCTGAAGCAAAGACCTCTTGAAAATTCTTCTGAAATCTGGATATGTGTAACCTGCCAGGAGCTTAAGTTGCTTAATGCGGGGCTTCATTCTTCCCTTCGACCATGAAGAACCTAGTCCTCCTCCATTACATTGTTGAGTCCAGGGTCAGCAGAGTCATTTCCCACTGCTGGAGTCAGTCATCTAGACAGGCTGCCTCTCCATGATTCTCCCAGGAGTCACCTGGATCACCTAAATAGATGACAGGTAGGTAGGTAGATACATAGGTAGATAAAGGATTTTTAAACTAATCTCTTTGAATTGGGTTTTATTTCAAATGAACACTACCATAGTCAGCACAGACACACCTCTTTTTTTGTGTTTCACTTTATTGAGCTTCATGGATACTGCATTTTTTTGCAAATTGAAGGTTTGTGACAGTGACAACCCTGTCTCAAGCAAGTCTTTTGGTACTATTTTTCAACAGCATTTGTTCACTGCATGTCTCTGTCACATTTTGGTAATGCTTGCAATATTTCAAACTTTTTCAGTAATATATTTGTTACAGTGATCTCTGATCAGTGATCTTCGATGTTACTATTGTAATTGTTTGAAGGGCACCATGAACTGCACCCATGTAAGGCAAAGAACTTAATCAACAAATGTTGGATGTGTTCTGACTGTTCTACCAACCTGCCATTCCCCCACCTCACTCCCTCTCCTCTGATCTATTTCCTGAGAAACAACAATATTTAACTGTGTTAGTAAGCCTCACCTAGAGTCAGACTGCCTGGAATGTGAAGTCAAGTGGGCCTTAGGAAGCATCATGAAGAATTACGAAGAACAAAGCTAGTGGAGATGATGGAATTCCAGTTGAGCTATTTCAAATCCTGAAAGACGATGCTGTGAAGTGCTGCACTCAATATGCCAGCAAATTTGGAAAACTCAGCAGTGGCCACAGGACTGGAAAAGGTTAGTTTTCATTCCAATCCCATTCCAATCCCTTTGGCGATGCCAAAGCATGTTCAAACTACCACACAATTGCACTCATCTCACACACTAGCAAAGTAATGCTCAAAATTCTCCAAGTCAAGCTTCAATAGTACATGAATTATGATCTTCCAGATGTTCAAGCTGGATTTAGAAAAGGCAGAGGAACCAGAGATCAAATTGCCAACATCTGTTGGATCATAGAAAAATCAAGAGAATTCCAGAAAAACATCTACTTCTGCTTTATTGACTATGCCAAAGCCTTTGACTGTGGGGATCACCAAAAACTGTGTAAAGTTCTGAAGGAGATGGGAATACCAGACCACCTGACTGGCCTCCTGAGAAATCTGTATGCAGGTCAGGAAGCAACAGTTAGAACCAGACATGGAACAACAGACTGGTTCCAAATCAGGAACAGAGTATATCAAGGCTGTATATTGTCACCCTGCTTACTTAACTTATAAGCAGAGCACATCATGAAAAATGCTGGGCTGGTTGAAGCACAAGCTGAAATCAAGATTGCCATGAGAAATATATCAATAACCTCAGATATGCATATGACACCACCCTTATGGCATAAAGCAAAGAGGAACTAAACAGACTCTTGATCAAAGTGAAAGAGGAGAGTGAAAAAGTTGGCTTACAACTCAACATTCAAAAAACAAAGAGCATAGCATTACTTCATGGCAAATAGATGGGGAAACAATGGAAACAGTGAGAAACTATTTTCCCAGGCTCCAAAATCACTGCAGATGGTGTCTGCAGCCATGAGGTTAAAAGATGCTTGGGGGGGAGGAGCCAAGATGGCAGAGGAGTAGGACGGGGAGAACACTTTCTCCCCCACAAATTCATCAAAAGAGCATTTAAACGTCGAGTAAATTCCACAAAACAACTTCTGAATGCCAGCAGAGGACGTCAGGTACCCAGAAAAGCAATCCAACTCTTCGAAAGGAGGTAGGAAAAAATATAAAAGACAAAAAAAGAGACAAAAGAGGGAGGGACGGAGTTCCGTCCCGGGAAGGGAGTCTT
>NW_011494656.1:0-653 GCF_000754665.1 Bison bison bison | reverse complement strand
AGCATTGGCGCTCACCAAACACCTCATCACTTGAGCTGCTCGGACCCGAGAAGAGCACAAAACTCAGGCCCAACTGAGTCTGCGCCTCTGAGGACTGCCCGAGTGCCTGAACCTGAGCGGCTTGGACCTGGGAGGTACATGCAGCCCAGGGCCAGCCTCGGATTGTTCCTGGCGGAACAACCTAGAGCCCGAGCAGTGTGGGCAGGGAGGCTACACGCGCCGTGAGCCGGGGCAGACCCAGTGTGGCTGAGGCACTGTGAGCGCACGCTAGTGTTGTTTGCAGCATCCCTCCCTCCCTCCCCACAGCGCGACTGAACAAAGAGAAGAAATACAGCTCCATCCATCAGAACACCGACACAAGCTTCCCTAACCAGGAAACCTTGACAAGCCACCTGTACAAACCCACACACAGCAAGGAAAAGCCACAATAAAGAGAACTCCACAAACTGCCAGAATACAGAAAGGACACCCCAAACTCAGCAATTTAAACAAGATGAAGAGACAGAGGAATAGCCAGCAGATAAAGGAACAGAATAAATGCCCACCAAACCAAACAAAAGAGGAAGAGATAGGGAATCTACCTGATAAAGAATTCCGAATAATGATAGTGAAATTGATCCAAAATCTTGAAATTAAAATGGAATCACAGATAA
>NW_011494655.1:18943-20817 GCF_000754665.1 Bison bison bison | reverse complement strand
AATGACCCCATTAAATCTTCTGCTGGGTTTGCTTCACTGGCACAAATAATTGCACAAGAAACTAGACAAACAGGCTGACAGACACTGAGCCAACAGTTCTTTCCACTGAGATCCCCGAATCCCTAAGAAAACAAACAAACAGAAGACAGATCGATGCCACACACGAGCCTCAGGAATGAAGAGTGCCTGGCTAATATACTAACCATCTAAACTTGACATTCTAAAAAAAAAAAAATACTTAGTTGAATTAAAGCAAGAATGTGACAAGAGGTAAAAAGATGCTTCAAGAACCAGGTTACCTAAGTAAGGTCACCTGTCTCTCATGAGACTAAATGGGTAAGGTTGCTGTCATCCAAGGATGGTCCAACTCCCCCCTGCCCCACTCTCCCCCCCAAGTCCTGCCTTGCGCTTAACTCTCTCTCTTTGTTGGTCAACATTCCTCCTCTCTGGTACAGAGGTCCACAATTTTTAGGTATTTCAGGATCTCCATCCTCCTGTCTCAATCCCACAATGAGACAGCTGCACTATTTTTGGTAAATCCCTCATGCACTGGTGCCTGGAAGCTGCCTGCATGAAGTAAGCTGGGCAATGTTAGTGCTCATCTCATCTGTTTCCTTATCTCTGTGCTACCTGATGTTCAAGGTCCAAAAATAGTTTTCCAATTGGAAGATCAACTCTACCGTTATCAGTGAAAAAGAAGTCATGTATTTTATGTTTGTTATGTTTTACAAATATGTCATTCCATGATAAATCAGGATAATAACCTTATCACTTAACTGCACATTATTTGACACCTGCCTTAGATAAAATTTTTCTCCACGGTATGTTGACAGAGTCAACATGAATATAACTACTTCAGAGAAATGACTTGGGTTGAGGAGGAAGCAAGCACTTTCCATACAGAGGGATCCTTCTCTGACCCATGGGAATCGGAGACACATGCAAGGAAGAAACCTCTGACTATTCCATCTAGAAATCGTAACTGGGGTTTCTTGCGAAGCTAGAGATACCTGTACCATGCAAAAAATTATGGAAGGAATAATAGAATATTTCCCTCAGCACGCTTATGTTTAGGACTCTCTTCTTAGGGTCCTGTCCCATTCTCCTTTATGTAATAACACAAACTATTATCAGGAGAAATAGGTCAGACCGCACTGTGGTGCAATTTTCACGATCACCACCAGAGGGCGGGGCTTCCTTCAGATGCGGTTGCTCATTGTATTCAGGAGCTGGTTTCACTTGCCTGCTTTGTAGCCACAAGACAGAATATTGCTGCAGTACAGAAAGGGGCTCTCAGTTTCTGAGCGAGGAGCTTCTGTAACATCCAGCTGGAGACTAGATTTGTTAGACTGGTATATTCCAGGGAACAAGGATCGTTTTCTTTTGCGAACATGCATTCTGCCACTCACTCAGTTCTTCTGATCATCTTAATATTCAGTAAGTAATATTTTATTCTAAATGTTAATTATTTTTCACTTTCTTATAACTATAGGTAAGTTTTATTTTTCTTCTCTGACTGAAAGCTCTGGTCCTGTACATTTCTACGATAATAAAGTGATTCTCTTCCAGGAGGGACCAATGGTGACTCAGTGAACCAGACAGAAGGCCCAGTGACTGTCTCAGAGGGGGCTCTCCTGACCCTGAACTGCACTTACCAGGCCACATATTCAACTTACTATCTTTTCTGGTACGTCCAGCATCTCAACAAAGCCCCTCAACTCCTCCTGAAGGGCTCAATGACAGACCAGAAGCCAAAAAGTGAAGGTTTTCAGGCCACTCTTGATAGGAGTGGCAGCTCCTTCCATCTGCAGAAACGGGCAGTGCAAGCATCAGACTCGGCTGTGTACTACTGTGCTCTGAGTGACACAGTGAGA
>NW_011494655.1:18361-18843 GCF_000754665.1 Bison bison bison | reverse complement strand
CTGGGTCTTTGTTCCTGAACTTGGGCTCTCTCCAGTTGCAGTGAGTGGAGGTCACTCTTCACTGCAGTGCATGGGCTTCTCAGTGCAGTGGCTTCTTGTTGCAGAGCACAGGTTCCAGGCACACGGGCTTCAGTAGTGGCAGCGCACGGGCTCAGGAGTTGTGGCACGCAGCCTCTAGGGCTACATTTCTGATATAAGGAATTAAGAATGTATGGTCTGGTGAGCTTGTCTTCATTTTGACTATAGGGTGGATATTTAAAAGCAAGATTATTTTAGCACACATTATTGATTATTGTTAGACACATAAAGCTGGACAAATTTTGTCCACCAGGAAACTTGCTATGATTGCATTAAACAGACAAGGACCTTTATCCAGCATAAATTTCCCCAGAAACCTATGCCTTAGAGTGTAGGAAGAGAAGTTGTGATGATTGAGAGTAAACAGTTTTATCTTCTGTATGAAAGAAAAACTTGTGAGCTTA
>NW_011494655.1:14530-16500 GCF_000754665.1 Bison bison bison | reverse complement strand
TATCAGTTCTTCACTACTCCTTATGGTCACTTAATAGGCTGCTCTGTGATACCACCTATTCTCCTTATCCATTCTTCACTTGAAGAATGATTGTTTTGTTTTGGAAACATTTTGGTTATTTCCACTTTTTAGCTCTTATAAATAATGCTGTTATGAGCACTCATGTGCAGGAGCTCTATTGCTCTAAATGAATGTACTTTCAGCTAGAGGTTTCACTTTTTGTGTTTTCATATTTGTTTCATTTCATTTTGCTTTATTTGGTATCAACATTTCCTTATGGCTGTAAAATGAGTAAGTACAAGAGAAAATGCTCTTTAAAATTATGATTTAATGCTTACATGGGATATAATCATTCCAAGCTATACCTGCATTCATTCAGGAACACTTTTTGAGCACATACTCATATATGTCAGTCACATGAATAAGTGTTGAGAATATAGTATACATGACCAAGTCTCCTGCTTTAGGACTGTATTGCTTTAAGACACCACATGTGTCTTAAAATAATGTTTCTTTCACAAATCACTTTATTCACTCACTGAGCTCTGTTTGTCCCCAATATGTGACATTGACAGATTTATGGGCAATGGGCTAAGCATTTTAAATCCCTCTCCACCTCTTCAGGTAGATACTAGGAAACTTCCAATTTACAAATGACAAAATTGAGGTGTAGAGATGTTTGGTAACTTAATCAAGGTTACATAACCAGTTAGGACCAGAACTTGGGTAGGATGTCCGTCATTCTGAGGCATGACTAATATTCATAAAAGCTAATTGATAGAACCATCATGAAATCTGCTTTTTTGTTGTTGTTAAACACCATTGCTTTCTTAGAATTTTATGATTTTTGAAATTTTCATTTGATGAAAATTAAGTTAATGCAGTAATGAAAACTGTAGTTTACTCAATGGGCAATCACAGGAGTCTGTATATATTCCTGAACACTGAAGCCAAAAAATTGTAGTCATCATCTTTTATGTCTTTGAACATAAAGTTGCTCAGATTCTCTGTGATTGAATAACCTGCTTATTCCAGGGCTTATAGCTGAGCCTCAGTAGCCATATTAAAGAGGATATACATTACAGGTCTTTGCCATGACAATGAGGAATATTTTTCAAATAAAAAAAAAAACCCTTCGTGTGGCAAATGTATCTCCTCATTGGGACTGTTCTGCTATGATGTATATCTTATTAAAGCAAATCCTTTTTTTTAGACAATTAGTAAATATGGGTCTGGGCTTCCCCGGGGGCTCAGTGGTAAAGAATCCACTTGCCAATACAGAAGATCTTCTTCAGGATGAGTAAGATCCCTGGGTTGAGCAGATCCCCTGGAGAAGGATATAGCAACCCACCCCAGTATTCTTGTCTGGGAAATCCCATGGACAGAGGAGCCTGGTGGGTTACAGTTCATGGGGTTGCAAAGAGTCGGGCTCAAGGTAGTGACTAAACAGCAACAAATACGGGTATGATGAGGAAGTTTCATTGATTTTTCTAAGCACATTAGTAATTTGTGCCAAAGCAGAAACTTTCAAAGGCAATTTTCTCTCAATAAAGAAGCCTAAAATCTAGTGTTTGCTTTAGTGGCTTCAAGAATTTCTAGGGTTTTCAATTGAAAGCTACCTGATGAAGCTGAGAGGGAGGGTTAAAAGAATGCTGGTCCATCTTCCTCTCTAGCATTAAGCAGATTGATTTATCAAGAATTCTCCAGATCAGAATACTGGAGTGGGTAGTCATTCCCTTCTCCAGGGGACCTTCTCAACCCAGGGATCAAACCCAGGTCTTCCACATTGCAGGTGGATTCTTTACCAGCTGAGCCACCAGGCAAAGCCCTTATGAAGAACAATAACATTTAAAATTTTGATGACCTTGGTCTTACATGTTCTCATGGACCTATGTCTAGATCAGTGAGACACAACTCCCAATATTTAAGATGGCAAAGACTTTTAAGACTATGATGCAGGGAACAGATGT
>NW_011494655.1:14116-14430 GCF_000754665.1 Bison bison bison | reverse complement strand
AGCGTGTGACATGACACAGACAAACGGCCCTCCAGCTGCTGACTCAGTTTCCTGTGTGGGGCAGAAGCATCACACAGCCCAGGAGCTCTGCCTGGACCTCTCGAACACAGGGTGCAGAATTCAGATCTGGATCTGAAATGGAGCAGAGGCCACGTCACTGTAGGGAGGAGCTGCCCATATGCTGGTTGCCAGTGCGCCGAGGACAGGCACAGCCTCTGTCTGTCTTGGTGAGGATGGCCACACACAGGACTCATACTCCTCTCTCAGTGCCAAGGTTGTGGGGAGGGTGGACCATTGTTACCTGATGCATCTTG
>NW_011494655.1:10350-11867 GCF_000754665.1 Bison bison bison | reverse complement strand
CTGTTCTCCATAGTGGCTGTACTAGTTTGCATTCCCACCAACAGTGTAAGAGGGTTCCCTTCTCTCCACACCCTCTCCAGCATTTATTGCTTGTAGACTTTTGAATCGCAACTTCCATCCCAGGAAGGGAGTCTTAAAAAGAGAGAAGTTCCCAAACACCAGGAAACACTCTCACTGCCAAGTCTGTGCCGAGCCTTGGAAGCACAGAGGGCAACATAACAGGGAGGAAAAATAAATAAACAATTAAAACCCACAGCTTACGAGCCCAACGGTAACTCCCCAGCGGAGAAGCAGCGCAGATGCCTGCACTGCCACTAGCAAGCGGTGGCTGGGCAGGGAGGCACGGGCTGCATTGCTTAGAGTAAGGCTCTGGCCTGAATGCCCCGAGTGCTATCTGAGCGAACTAACTTGGGCTAGCAAACCAGACTGTGGGATAACTACCACGCGAAAAGCCAGCCCTAACCTAAGACACTGCCAGGCCCTCACACAGAACAAAGGACTGAACAGAGATAGCCAGCTGCAGGCCACCCCCCTCCAGTGACAGGCAGCCAGAGCCGGAAGGGGGCAATCGCAGCCCCAGAGAGACATTATCTATAAAACTGTAAGCAGGCTTCTTTGCTAACTAAGACTTCTTGGGGTTCTGCATGGTCAACATCCACCTGAGAAAGTGTGCTGGTTGTACACCCAGAAAACTGAGCGGTGGGGAGGCAATAAGTCGCAGCGACCGTGCTCGCTGAACACCTCATCACCTGAGCTTCTCAGACCTGGGAAGGGCACAAAACGCAGGCCCAACGGAGTCTGTGCCTCTGAGGACTACCTGAGTGCCTGAACCAGAGCGGCTTAGACCTGGGAGGTGCATGCAGCCCAGGGCTGGCCTTGGATGGTTCCCAATGGAGCACCTAGGGCCTGAGTAGTGTGGGCAGGGAGAGTACACGTGCTGTGAGCAGGGGCAGGCCCAGTGTGGCTGAGACACTGCGAGCACACACCAGTGTTATTTCTTTGCAGCGTCCCTTCCTCCCCACAGCGCGACTGAACAAGGGAGCCTAAAAGAAAAAAAAAAAGTGTCCACCACCGCCCCCTTTGTGTCAGGGTGGAAATCAGACTCTGAAGAGATCAGCAAACAGAAGCAGATAAAACAGAGGGAGCCGCCTTGGAAGCGACAGGTGCAATAGATTAAAACCCTGTGGTTAGTACCAACTACATAGGAAGGGGCCTATAGATCTTGAGAAATATAAGCCGGACCAAGGAACTAGCCGAAAATGAACTGACCCCACAATACCCACAACAACACCAGAGAAAGTCCTAGATATATTTTTACTATTTTTACAATCATTCTTTCTTTCTTTCTTTTTTATATTTTATAAAAAAATTTAAGTCCTCTATTATTCCTTTAATTTTCACTTTTATAACCTATTACTTTGCAAAAAAAAAGACCCTATTTTTTTAAAAGCAAACTTCATACATTTTGTTTTATAATTTTTGTGACTTTTTTTTCTCTCTTTCTTTTCCTTTTTTTT
>NW_011494655.1:9508-10047 GCF_000754665.1 Bison bison bison | reverse complement strand
CTCTCTGCTCTACCCAACTCTGTGAATTTCTGTGTGTTCCATACTGTGGAGAACACTTAGGGAACTGATTACTGGCTGGATCTGTCTCTCTCCTTTTCATTCCCCCCTTTTATCCTCCTGGCCACCTCTATCTCCTTCCTCCCTCCTCTTTTCTCTGTACAACTCCATGAACATCTCTGAGTGGTCCAGCTGTAGATGAACATAAGGAAGTGATTACTGACTAGCCTGCTCTCTCCTCTATTGATTTCACCTCACCTCATTCGGGTCACCTCTAACTCCTTTCTCCCTCTTCTCTTCTCCATGCAACTCTGTGAACCTCTCTGGGTGTCCCTCACTGTGGAAAAAGTTTTCATCTTTAACCTAGATGTTTTATCAATGGTGCTGTATAGAAGGAGAAGTTTTGAGACTACAGTAAAAATAAGACTGAAAACCAGAAGCAGGAGGCTTAAGTCCAAACGTTGATTCCAGGGAACTCCTGACTCCAGGGAACATTAGTTGACAGGAGCTCATCAAACGCCTCCATACCTACACTGAAACCT
>NW_011494655.1:9076-9408 GCF_000754665.1 Bison bison bison | reverse complement strand
ACAGGCTGCCCAAAGTTACTACAAAACCATAGACATCTCATAACTCATTACTGGACACTTCATTGCACTCCAGAGAGAAGGAATCCAGGTCAACCCACCAGAACACCGACATAAGCTTCCCTAACCAAGAAACCTTGACAAGCCACCTGCACAAACCCACACACAGTGAGGAAACCCCACAATAAAGAGAACTCCACAAACTGCCAGAATACAGAGAGGACACCCCAAACTCAGCAATATAAACAAGGTGAATAGACAGAGGAATACCCAGCAGATAAAGGAACAGGATAAATGCCCACCAAACCAAACAAAAGAGGAAGAGATAGGGAATC
>NW_011494655.1:4397-5519 GCF_000754665.1 Bison bison bison | reverse complement strand
ACAAACAAACAGAAGACGGATTGATGCCACACACACACCTCAGAAATGAAGAGTGCCCGGCTAACATACTAACCATCTAAACCTGACATTATAAAAAAGATACTTAGTTGAACTAAAGCAAGAATGTGACAAGAGGTAAAAAGATGTTTCAAGAACCAGGTTACCTAAGTAAGGTCACCTGTCTCTCATGAGGCTAGAGGTGTAAGGTGGCTTGTCATCCAAGTAGGGTCCAGGGCCCCAAAGGAGGCCCCTTCAGGGAGGTTTACCAAACTCATGGGGTCTTGTCTTTTTAGTTACAGATCAGTACTCAGTCCAAGATTCATAGTGACGCCTCCCCCCACCTCTTTGCCCTCATCTCTCTCCCTCTCTCTCTTTTGCCCACATCCCTCCTCTCTGGTACACTGGTCCACAAGTTTCTAGGTTCCTCAGGATCCCCCAAATATTATTCCATCTCACAGTGAGACAGTTGGGCCATTTTTGTTAAATCCCTCATGCACTGGTGCCTAGAAGCTGCCTCCGTGAAGAGAGCTGGGTGATGTCCTGGCTCATCTCACCTGTTTTCCTTATCTCTGTGCCACCTGATGTCCAAGATCCACAACTTGTTTCATATATTTTGCCCAGTTTTCTAGTTGGAAGGTCAACTCTACCTTTATCAGTAAAAAGAAGTAACAGCAATTTATTTTTTAATTTTACAAATATGTCATTTTATGATGGATAAGGGTAATAACCTGCTCATTCAACCACACATTAGATGAGATCTGCCTTAAATTATCTGGTGGCTCAGATGTGTAAAGAGTCCACCTGCAATGCGGGAAATGTAGGAGACTCTGGCTCAATCCCCGTGTTGGGATGATCCCCTGAAGGAGGGCATGGAAAGCCACTCTAGTATTCTTGCCTGGAAAACCCATGGACAGAGGAGCCTGGCAGGCTATAGTCTCTAGGGCCACAAGAGTCAGACATGACTGAGCAGCTGAGCAGAGCACATGGCACAGGGGTAGTTACTGGTCACTCAGCTGCATGTTATTTGAGACCTGACTGAGATAATGTTTCCAACATCATGCAGCATTCCAACATTCCAGCAGCATGTGGGCTGTGTCTTGGGGATGAATAGAGTGAATTCAG
>NW_011494655.1:3926-4297 GCF_000754665.1 Bison bison bison | reverse complement strand
GTCACATTTGAAGAAGACTGTTCTTGAGTTTAACTGACTTAGTCACAGCCATTGTTACTGGATTGACAATGCTCCCCTGAGAGCCCGTGTAAGGCAACCTCACAGCTGTCTGCAGCCACACGTTCCCATGCCTTAAAATGGTTTATGTCAGCAAAGAACAATGGCAACAATTCTTACCATAATATAGTCAGACTTTGCATAAAATAAACCCTATCCTAGAGAAAAGAACAAGCTATGAAATGATCCCATTAAATCTTCTGCTGGGTTCGCTTCACTGGCACAAATAATTGCACAAGAAACTATGCAAACAGGCTGACAGACACTGAGCCAACAGTTCTTTCCATTGAGATCCCTGAATCCCTAAGAAAACA
>NW_011494655.1:0-429 GCF_000754665.1 Bison bison bison | reverse complement strand
TTCTTCTCTCTAGGATCCATCATGGCCCAGAAAGTAACTCAAAATCAGTCAGAAATTTCTGTGCTGGAGAAGGAGGATGTAACCTTGAACTGTGCATATGAAGCTAATAGCTATACTTATTATTTATTCTGGTACAAGCAACCACCAAGTGGGGAAATTATTTTCCTTATTCATCAGGACTCTTACAATGAGCTGAATACAACAAAAGATCAGTATTTTTTGAACTTCCAGAAAGCAACGAGTTCCATCAGCCTCACCATCTCAGGCTCACAGCTCGAGGACTCAGCCGTGTATTTCTGTGCTCTGAGAGACCACAGTGATGCCGCTGCCTGAGGGAGCCCCACAGAAACCTCAGATGTCAACATGTGGAGTCCCCGAGCTATGAACACCTTAGTGAGATTCTCGGTAAGGTCAGGAAAAGGTAGGGGG
>NW_011494654.1:436512-437126 GCF_000754665.1 Bison bison bison | reverse complement strand
ACTTTCCCATTCTGTTTTTTCCCTCTATTTCTTTGCACTGATAGCTGAGGAAGGCTTTCTTATCTCTTCTTGCTATTCTTTGGAACTCTGCATTCAGATGCTTATATCTTTCCTTTTCTCCTTTGCTTTTCGCTTCTCTTCTTTTCACAGCTATTCGTAAGGCCTCCCCAGACAGCCATTTTGCTTTTTTGCATTTGTTCCATGGGGATGGTCTTGATCCCTGTCTCCTGTACAATGTCATGAACCTCAGTCCATAATTCATCAGGCACTCTATCTATCAGATCTAATCCCTTAAATCTATTTCTCACTTCCACTGTATAATCATAAGGGATTTGATTTAGGTCATACCTGAATGGTCTAGTGGTTTTCCTTACTTTCTTCAATTTAAGTCTGAAGTTGGTAAGAAGGAGTTCATGATCTGAGCCACAGTCAGCTCCTCGTCTCGTTTTTGTTGACTGTATAGAGCTTCTTCATTTTTGTCTGCAAAGAATATAATCAATCTGATTTTTGTGTTGACCATCTGGTGATGTCTATGTGTAGAGCCTTCTCTTGTGTTTTTGGAAGAAGGTGTTTGCTATGACCAGTGTGTTCTCTTGGCAAAACTCTGTTAGCCT
>NW_011494654.1:409070-434224 GCF_000754665.1 Bison bison bison | reverse complement strand
CAAGACTGCTGGAAGGAATATCAATAACCTCAGATATGCAGATGACATCACTCTTATGGCAGAAAGCAAAGAGAAACTAAAGAGCCTCTTGATGAAAGTAAAAGAGGAGAGTGAAAAAGCTGGCTTTAAGCTCAACATTCTAAAAACAAAGATCATGGCATCCATTCCATCACTTCTTGGCAAATAGATGGGGAAACAAAGGAAACCGTGACAGATTTTATTTACTTGGGCTCCAAAATCACTGCAGATGGTGACTGCAGCCATGAAATTAAAAGATGCTTGCACCTTAGAAAAAAAGCTATAACCAACCTAGACAGCATATTAAAAAGCAGAGACATTACTTTGCAGACAAAGGTCCATCTAGTCAAGGCTATGGTTTTTCCAGTAGTTATGTGAGAGTTGGACCACAAAGAAAGCTGAGTACTTAAGAATTGATGCTTTTGACTGTAGTGTTGGAGAAGACTCTTGTGAGTCCCTTGGACTGCAAGGGGATCCAACCAGTCCATCCTAAAGGAAATCAATCCTGAATATTCATTGAAAGGACTGATGCTGAAGCTGAAGTTCCTATACTTTGGCCACTTGATGTGAAGAACTGAATCATTGGAAAAGACCCCGATGCTGGGAAAGATCGAAGGCAGGAGGAGAAGGGAACGACAGAGGGCAAGATGTTTGCAGGTCATCACTGACTCAATGGACGTGAGTTTGAGCAATCTCTGGGAAATGATGAAGGACAGGGAAGCCTGCCTGCTGCAGTCCATGGGGTCTTAAAGAGTTGGACAGGACTGAGTGACTGAACAACAACAATGAAAATGAGAATAAAAAGAGAGCAGGGATGGTATAGTATTATCAGATAAATTAGACTTAAAAATTTGTAAGAGGCAAAATAAATTATATATTAACAATGGTTCAATATGGCAAGAAGATACAGCAATTATAAACATTTATGCAACTAACAACAGACCTTCAAAATATATAAAGCAAAGATGGACATCACTGAAAGAAGAGATAGTGTATAATAAGCATGTAACCCCAAAGGGAAAGGGGTGGGAGACTTTTCACAAAACTGTAACAGCCCCTGAATTCTCCTTCTAAGGAGTGAAGGAGATTTCCCCTATCTTTCTCTCCTTCCATGAGCTTCTTGGAATGAAGTGTTCCCTGCCATGTTGAGAACTTTGGCTTGTTTTGTAAATTCCCTAGGGTTGCTTCTGTGTCTTTTAGGAGGACAGCTTAGTTGTGTTCCTGCTCAAATACTTGTTCAATAGAGATGAAGACTTTGGCTTTCTCAGGGCTAGATTAGGCTCAGCACAGAATCATAAACTTACCACTTACATAAAATTCATTGACTTCATGGGAAACAATATAAAGTTACCAAATTTGTCAGTTAAAGACTAAGAAGCTAAAATTGAACATCTATGATCCATATCATTTTACATGAAAGACATTAAAAAATTATATTGGAGTATAGTTGATCTACACTGTTGTGTTAGTTTAGGTGTACAGCAAAGTGGAAAGAATTTTAACACTAACAAAATAGAAAGGCCAAAACCACAGAATAAATATACTTCTTTAGCTTCAATATATCTAGTTCTAGGGAAAAGAATTTTGTATGTTGTATGTCAACCAATTGAAGTATCATTACCTGCCACAATCTTTAGATGACATTTCGTGAATATTTGATTCAGTTTAAATTCCCCTTATTTAAGTATTTGATATTGTTCATATACTGGAGTCAGTGATTTCTTTGAGAAAAAAGATTTACCTCCCTTTCCCATGACAGAGTCAACCACTTCTTCCAATATATTTTCATAATTTTGAGGCAAGCCTTTATTATATAATTGATAACATTATAATCAAGTATTTATTTTTCTCTTATAGCAATTCCCAGGAAAGGGTTGATGGCTTCCCATGTCTATAAGCTAATATTTTATATTTTGAGAATGTCAAGGAAATGAATTACTCAATAGATCCAGATTAATTACGAAAGAAAAAGACTGAGGCATCTGGGAGTAAGAGTATTTAGCAGCTTCAAGAATAGACTACATGCAGGTCTAAAACCTGCGTCAGCCACCAGGATGTTGTGACTACAAAACAAGCTTTCAGTACCCCATTGTGGCTGTTGTTCAATCACTAAGTCGTGTCTGACTCTTTGCAACCCCGTGGACAACAGCAAGCCATGCTTCCCTGTCCCTCACTATCTCCCAGAATTTGCTCAAACTCATGTCCATTGGGTTGGTGATGCTATTAAACCATCTCATCCTCTGCTGCCCTCTTTTCTGCCTTTAATCTTTCCCAGCATCAGGGTCTTTTCCAATGAGTCCACTGTTCCCATCAAGTGGCCAAGGTATTGGACCTGCACCTTCAGCATCAGCCCTTCCAATGAGCATTCAGGGTTGATTTCCTTCAGGATTGACTGGTGATCTCCGTGCTGTCCTAGGGACTCTCAAGAGTCTTTTCTAGCACCATAATTCAAAAGCGTCAATTCTGTGGCTCTCAGCCTTCTTTACAAAAGAAGCTTTCAGTATCCCAGTACACTGTGATATTGTGTAAGGTTGAAATGCTAGTGTACTTACTGGGATAAAATCAGGATGGGCTTTTAAGTGAGAATAGATATGGTCACATTTTTTTTAAAGGAGTGTAGAATTATTCAGTTTTAAAAATTAATGCAAAGTGATCCTCAAGATATATACTGTTACATAAATTCAGATTTCATAGTTTTTAAAAAGACAGTAATGCATGTTATTTCTGTATACATGTATACATGTTGCTGCTGAGTCATTTCAGTCGTGTCCAACTCTGTGAGACCCCATAGACGGCAGCCCACCAGGCTCCCCCGTCCCTGGGATTCTCCAGGCAAGAACACTGGAGTGGTTGCCATTCCCTTCTCCAATGCATGAAAGTGAAAAGTGAAAGGGAAGTGGTTCAGTCATGTCTGATTCTTTGCGACCCCGTGGACTGCAGCCTACCAGCCTCCTCTGTCCATGGGGTTTTCCAGGCAAGAGTACTGGAGTGGGGTGCCATCGCCTTCTCCATGTATACATGTTATTACCCCAAATATTAGGATTTTGGATATCAGGCACACTTTATTTCAGAATGTCAGTTACAGACACAACACTTCCTTCCCTGGCTGAGGTTTTCGGACTTTCTAAGGTGTCATCTAATAGTTACATATCCTTTTGGTAGAGGTCACTGCATATGCCTTTGGCCACATATTCTCAATTGTCTCATGTTAGAAACAGTATTCAGCCGAGGATGATGCCATGCGTTGATGGCCAAAGAATGAACATCTGGAAGGTGACTCAATCCAAACACATTGCTTTATTCCCTCAAATTTTACTAGTCAAATTTTAGAAGTTTGATATCACGCAGCAGCAATGTTTCTCCGTGTTAGGTTGGGTCTGTGTAACTAGTCAGCTTATTTTACTTGGAATATGCTGTGCTTAGTCAGTCAGTCGTGTCTGACTCCCTGTGTTACCGTGAACTGTAGGTGTCACAGACTTCTCTGTCCAAGGGGATTCTCCAGGCAAGAATACTGGAGTGGGTTGCCAAACCCTCCTCCAGGGGATCTTTCCAACTCAGGGATCGAACCCAGGTCTCCCACATAGCAGATTCTTTACTGTCTGAGCCACCAGGGAAGCCCTGCACATGGATGCCAAATAGCAAAATCCTTGCTCTTTACTGAGGTGCAGATGGGAAAATGTTTGGGAGCTATTATGTGTGTGCATGTGTGTGTGCCCTCGTTGAAGATGATTTATGAAGGAAAATTTCCACACTGTTTGCCTGCTGAAGGCCCAGAATTTGTTATTCCTTTCATTTCTCCGTGCAAAACAGACCAGTTTTTCTCCCAGACCCTCTTCCTTGTCATACAGAACCAAGGCAGCTGACACGCAGCGCTGACGTTGTTTCCCTGAGGTCTTCCTTCAACGCCCCGGTGCGGTATGTACATCTCACGCCTCCTGAGACACCACAGGCAGCACATTTAGCATTTCCCCTAAAACAGCACAGAACACCATCCTTTTAACCTCGAAGATTAGTTTTCTCATCAGACATAAACACACCACCAAGCCAGGGCCCCGTATTTTATGGGGTCATTTCCTGAGGCTGGAAAAAGGATGGTGTGGACTTGTGCCCTGCCTGGTAAAGGCTTCAGCCTGAAAGTGACCCTTTCTGCTCACATTTCTTGGCTAGGACAAGTCCCATGGCCCACTTAACTTCACAGAGGAGAGGTGCAGTCTTTTCTGGGCCTCCAAAAAGAAGGGAGTTAATCACAGTGAACAACCCAAATGACTACCTGAGAAATTGCCTGATGAAGTGGTATTAGTGGTCATTTCCCTATGGCTGTAGCAAACAGCAGAGATGTATGGGAGACAGGTCAGTCCTCTCTTCATCTCTCCCTCCAACTCTGTCCTCTCTGAAAACAAATTCAGATGGTGGTGATGTAGTAGAGTGCACGGGTAAGTGTAAGTTATTAATAAGATTCCAGGCCTTGGATAGATAGGGTTTTGTACAGGTGTAAGGCATTTGCTTTCCTCTGCACTGAACAAGCTGGATGGTTTCTGCACCTTGGACATCAAAGAGATGTGGGGCTGGAGGCCCAGGAGTGAGAGGAAGCAGTGCCCTGAACATCAGCATCTGACCCCGAGAGCAGCCCCAGCAGCAGAGGTGATGGAAATGAGGTGTCAATGGTCAGCCAGAGCCTGGGCCGTGGAAAAGAGCTGAAAGGAGTCAGGCTGACATGGGTGTGGAATGGTGAAATCTAGTTGTAAGCTTTGTAAGCTATGATGAACCTAGACAGCATATTAAAAGCAGAGATCTCACTATAGTCCTTATAGTCAAATATGGTCAAATGTCCATGTAGTCAAAGCTATGGTTTTTCCAGTAGTCATGTATAGATGTGAGAGTTGGACCATAAAAAAAGGCTGAGCACTGAAGGGTTGGTGCTTTTGAACTGTGGTGCTGGAGAAGGCTCTTGAGAATCCCTTGGACTGCAAGGGGATCAAGCCAGTCAATCCTAAAGGAAATCAACTCTGATTATTCATTGGTAAGACCAATGCTGAAGCTGAAACTCCAATACTTTGGCCACATGATGCAAGAGCTGGCTCATTGGAAAAGACCCTGATGCTGGGAAAGGTTGAAGGCAGGAGGAAAAGGGGATGACGGAGGATGAGATGGTTGGATGGCATTTCCGTTTCAATAGAGATGAGTTGGAGCAAATTCTGGGAGATAGTGAGGGACAGGGGAGCCTGGCTTGCTGCAGTTCATGGGATCGCAAGGAGTCGGCCATCACTGAGTGACTGAATAACAACAAGAACATCCCCTGGGGATTTTGGGCTTCAGTGTGGACAGGAAATCTCCTAATAATGGGAGGCAATGAAAGCCAGAGAAAATTCAGTTTGATGAATGCTGCCTGAGCTGAGTAGAACTCCCAGGCTAGCGGACCCTAGCCAAGTACCAGTTACATTAAAACGAATTAATGATATAAGTTGATAATTGCACTGTGGTTAATATGAGAATATCTGTATTGGGAAAGGACATACTTATCTAGGGAAAAGGCCTTCATATACGTAACTTATCCTCAATATGTTAAAGAAAGAAAGGCTGTGTGAGTTTTTGTGTGGATATAGAGAGAAGGTATACATGATAAAGCAAATTGGGTAGAATACAAACTGACAGTGAATGCAGGTAGAAGCTAACTGTGTCTTTGCACTGTTCTTATTTTTGCAATATTCTGTAAATTTTCAATTATTTTAGCCCCCAAACTAAAACAGAATGACATGACAGTGTGGCACATGTCATAATTCGGGTGACAAAGCCCGAATAGTAGGCTGGGGGAATATCCATCAGCTATGACTAGGGGTAAGGGATTCAGGGCAGGCTTCATGGAGAAGTTTCGGGAGAGACTGGAAGGATGACGACCTGACGGAGGTGTGTGAGGCCCTGGGGCATCTGACTGAGGTGGGAGCAGGACAGGCTGCAGGGGAGAACTGTGAGGTCCCGTCCATCCCGAGAGTCTGTTACGGAAGGGAGCACTGTGTGTGCTCTGACCCTGCAGGGCTCGCCCCCCTCATGGTGAGTGTCATCTGTGTGCCCAGGAGTGCTGCCTCCTGCCTCTCTAGACAGTTACACAATCCTTCTCATTGCCGGGGCCGAGCCTCAGGGACCTTCAAGGGAAGAAAGCCTGAGGGAGGGGCTTGCAGACCAAAGTGGGCTGGGATGGGCAGGGCCCACATGCTTTGCTCTCCCCATAAAGGCTCAGCACTTCACTCATGTCAGGACTGTCTGCAGAGGCAGTAGCTCTGAGTCTCCACCTGGCAGGAAACTCTCAGCTCCTGGCATCTGTGAGGAAGGAAGGGGATAGCTCTCCGTGCTGTGGGGAAGCTGAGTCTGAGACAAGATCCGAGTGTGTGGGGAGCCACGATGCCAGCTCAGGTCTGATCTTGGTCTCAGGGATGCAGAGTTTCAGAGAAAGGAACCTGTGGGCCCTTAATGATTTGAGGGTTGGATGCTGCTGCTGCTGCTGCTGCTGCTGCTGCTAAGTCGCTTGGATGAGGTGGGGTCTATTCCAGGAGGTTCGAGAATACTCAGAATCTCATCACTTTCCATTTGAGGTTTCCATATGCAGAAAGCTCAGAGATCATAATGGGAAGATGAAAAACGATGAATCACCAAGGGTGGAAGGGAGAGAAAAAATGACCCCGCCAATGACGTTCTGTACCTCCTTTCTTCCTAGGGGCCAGGGTCCAGATTCTGCCTCCTGCTGTTCCTCTCTTTGGCCGCCAGAGGGCGGGGTGCAGGTAGGTCACTCAGGAGCAGCAGTTTCATCAGCTCACCCAGGTGCACAGTGGAGCAGAGGGAGTGGAGCTGGGCTGGATGCGGAGGTCCTGGCCCAGAGGGGAGTCGTGGAGATGCAGAGAAGCCACGCTTTGTAGCCAAATTGAGCTGTGGCGTAGTGTTGATTGCTGGTCTCTCTGGATGTTTGGTCTGAAGCTAAGGCCTGTCCTGGGGCCCCAGTCTGTGCCTCTGTGTGGCTGAGGGGGCTCAGGGGAGTCATAGTGATGAAGACTGTTTTTTTCTAGCTGCTCCTGCTCCTATGGCCTTGGCTTTGGGATTTCCAGAGGGTGCTTGGTGGTCAGGGTTGTGTCCAGGGAACATTCTTCCCTAGTCCTCATCCTCGCAATTCCATTTATCACAGTAGGCATAAAGAGAGTTTTCATGTTTAATTAGTTGTGGAGAAGAGTGCAAGTTAAGTCTGTACTAGATGGTGGCTCAGCTAGTCTTAGCAGAGGAGACACTGACCTCTGGGGCTACAAAGCCCAGTGATGAACCTGTGGAGAGGAAAGGAGCTGGGATTCAATGACCAGGAAGGCTGGAGTGAGCCGTGCGACACTATTAATGAGAATTATCCTCACATCCTCTACAGTGACCCCTTCTGTTGGGAAGTTCGGGGGAAACAAAACCTGTGCCCCTTTCCTGTCTTTCCTGCCCAGAACCTGCAAGGAAATCAAAGAAAGTTGCCATAGCGCAGGTGGTGAGTAATAAACCAACTCAGCATCCTCTCCTTTTGGCCCCTTTTCCACTACAGATCCTGGTCATGGAGATCAAAAGGGGTGTGCCTACCACTCCTGTCTGCTCCGACTCCAGCTTCAAGTCTAGGATATCTCCAGTGGGAATTTTGAGGCTTTTGGGTCCCATCTAGTTGTAGGAGACATAATTTTCTGAACACAGAGAGAACGTTCCTGGTGTTCCTGGTGACTCTTAGTTTGGCGACCAGAGCTCTGATGACTATAAGATTTTCTCCTTGTAAATAAGCTAAATAGTTAGTCTGCCCCAGTGTCATAGATTCTGGTAGGCAGAGACATAGAACCTTATTACTCACTATCACAGAAGTAGCCAGAGCATCAGCTTTTTCCTGTGCTGTTTCTCTGGTCCTGTCCCATCACAGTGATGTGAAGAGGTCCAGGAGATATCTGCACATGTAATTTGTTTGCCAAGCAGCTCATAAATTGGAATCATCAAGCAAGTACAAGTCTTTTCTGATATTACAGCTTATTTTCTTTGGGGCTGCATATGAGGAGGAACTCTGCACTTAAGGAATCTGAATCTCATAAAATGGGCAGTGACCATGCCTGCCCTTAGCTCTAAGTTGCACACATCCTGATGTGGACTTGAGATGTGGTCAGATGCTGTTATCCAGCCTCGAGTGGTCAGAAGGAGGCTCTATCCAGAGGGAGATACCATCTCTGTCTTCTTGGATGTTTGCTCTATAAAGCCTTTTTGAGAAGGAAGCATGGAGCAAAGGCAGTCAGTGTTTCTGCTCTTAGATTACGCACAGAGAATTGTCCTCAAGAAATGGGTGTGTGTGGGAGCCTTCAGGATACATTTCTGACTTCCCAAATTCTTTCTGGTAATGGGGCCTGACAGGGACTCCCTGTTCTCAGACAGGGGGTCTCTGGGCTCGTTCCCTCTGCAGATGGCCTGTATCACCTCCGCACTGAGAATGGTGTTGTCTACCAGACCTTCTGTGACATGACCTCTTGGGGTGGTGGCTGGACCCTGGTGGCCAGCGTCCATGAAAACAACATGCTTGGGAAATGCACGTTGGGCGATCGCTGGTCCAGTCAGCAGGGCAACAGGGCTGACTACCCAGAGGGCGACGGCAACTGGGCCAACTACAACACGTTTGGGTCTGCAGAGGCCGCCACCAGCGATGACTACAAGGTGGGTGGCACTGAGCACCCAGGTGGAAAGGGTGGGGAGAGGGGTGTGGCTGGAGCAGAGCATGTGGAAGGGAGGGTGGGACATGGGGATGTGGAGGTGGGGCTGGAGAAGATAGACAGAAGTCCATGTCTTGAACCACAACTTCTTCCCACCAAGGCTGTTTGGGTGGTGGGGTCTCATTATCTACTGGAGGAGGGTGGGTATCTGTGACTGCTGCCACCTGCTTCCCTGGAGCCCTGAGCTCTCAGCTCAAGTGAGGGCTGTGTGTGTGGGTCTTTGGCTGGTGGCACCTCCTGGGCTGGTCAGGCTGAGTGTGTGTCCCTCTGCAGAACCCTGGCTACTACGACATTCAAGCTCAGGACCTGGGCATCTGGCACGTGCCCAACAAGTCCCCCCTGCAGCACTGGAGGAACAGCTCCCTGCTGAGGTACCACACCAACACTGGCTTCTTCCGGAGAATGGGACATAATCTTTTTGGACTCTACCAGGTACATGGCGCTGCTGGCTGGGGAATGGGGATGGTCTTTTGGTGAGCTGAGAGCCAGTGTTTTGGATGAGGAGTAAGTGTGCTCTGTTCATTGCACTAAGAGGTACCTCTGCTTGGCTTTCTCCTACCTCTGGGTCCCTGTGAACTAGTGTGCTGCCTTTCAGAGGAACTGTGAGCCAGGAAGCACAAGAATCTGGGGGAAGACGGGGGTGGGTAAAGAAGGAGAAAAACAAGGGTCTTGAGGTTGGTTCGGTTCTGAGCTATGAGTAGGGATGGCAAAGAATCACTATCATTCAGACTGTTGTCTGAATAATGCCACCTGAGGGCATTAAATCCTCTACTTCCCAGTACAGCAGTATCTCTACTCTCCTCAATCTGTATTTTCATCCTTGTAGAAATTCCCGGTGAAGTACGGAGCAGGGAAGTGCTGGACTGACAATGGCCCAGCCATTCCTGTGGACTATGACTTTGGCGATGCTGAGAAAACTGCATCTTATTACTCACCAAATGGTCAGCGTGAGTATCTGCTTCCAAAGCCCAGCCATCAATCCTTCGCTGCACTCTTGGGGAAAGAGTAAATAACAACAATTAATGATTGCCAGCATTTATGAAACACATATCAATACAAGACACCAAACTGTTTTCTAGAAACTTGTCATGGTTTTGTGTCATTTAATCATCCTGAGAAATCTATGGAGTTAGAAGAATATAAAGCCAGACTTCTTAATCAATATACTGTGTGATGTAATAGTTAACGAAAGAGGCAAGCTAATGTTCCCAGGTGAGAACTACTTGGAAGGTAGTGAGAAAAATTTGTTTTTGTTATGATGGATAGCTATTATTTGAAAGAAGACATTTGTTCAGCATGATAAAACAGGAGACATGGGTTTGATACCTCAGTAGGGAAGGTCCCCTGGAGAAGGAAATGGCTACCCACTCCAGTGTTCCTGCTGGGAAAATCTCTAGGACAGAGGAACCTGGCGGGCTGAAGTCTATGGCGTCACAAAGAGTTGACCACGACCGAGAGACTAACGCTACTAAAGTTAACGTTTGGTGGGAAAATGTGAACCATCAGTTTTTACACTTACTATTTCAGGGAGAGCAGGTAATGGTAGGTAGGGCAAATAAAGTCATGGTAATTGGATGAGAAGTGTGCTAGCAGAAACCGATGGCCACTTCTGATCATTGCTTATTCCTGCTGGACCTCTGGAGGTCTTCGTGCTGATCTCTCAGCGGACTCTAATTTTTCCTATGAGCCGTGGACTCTAATTTTTCCTATGAGCCCTAGGCAGACAAGTGACTCTTGTGAACATGAGCCTTGGTCTTGTTACCTCAGATGGAAGGAGCTTCCCTTCCAGCCAAATTCAGAGCCAGGATGTAGCAGCCGCTGTCTACAGAAGTGCTGGGTTTCATCCCCTAAGCTTGGAGTGCTGGGCGGTAACCTGACCTGTTGATTTAGGGAATCCCTGGGCTGGTCAAAGGGAAATTGTTTCCAGTTCATCTTTTGAATACTTAGGCTTTTCTCTGCCTCTTCTTTTCCAGGAGAATTTGTTGCAGGATTCGTCCAGTTCAGGGTGTTTAACAATGAGGGAGCAGCCAATGCCCTGTGTGCTGGGATGAGAGTCACTGGCTGTAACACTGAGTTTGTGAGTTTAGGGATGATCCCTGGCTTGTGTGTGTGTGTGTGTGTGTGTCTATGTGTGCGTGGGAAAACTTGATTGGGATGTTTGAATGTAAATCTCCTTGCCTTGCATTTTATTCTTTTGCAGGTATTTTGTGGACATACTTTTTAAATTGTTACTATTGCTTTTAAATTGAGATTCAATGGACATAAAACATTTTATTAGCTTCAAGTATATAACATAAAGATTCTATATTTTTATGTATTTTGAAATGATCGTCACAGTAACTCTAGTCAACACCCACCACCACAAATAGTTTCAAATTCTTTTGTCTTGTGATAAAAATTTTTAATATCTACTCTCTTAGTAACTTTTCAGTGTACAAATCAGTATTATTAACTACAGTCACTAGTCTATACTTTACATCCCAGGACTTAGTTTATAACTGAAAGTTTGTACCTTTGTCCAGTGGATATAATTTCCTGTATTGAAGTCCAATTTATCTGTATTCTCATATATGATTAGTACTTTGAAGCTGTGTTTAAGAAGTATTTTCCTATGTCAAGATCATGATGATATTCTACATTCAATGGAGAAACTTTATGCTTTTATTTTTTCCCAGTATTGAGAAGCGAGCACCGTAGTTGTGGTTAGTGGAGACTGTCTCTGAAGGACATTTATGGCTGGGGGGCAGGAGGAAGAGAGAGTCAGAGCGCTAAGAGCAAGAGTATTCATTCACTACCTTTTCCTTCCACACCTGTCATCTGGGAAACGTGACCCTGAAGTCAAGGACATCTTCACTTCCCCGTTCAGTTACCAGTTGTCCATTTCTTAGTCGAGGTGTAATAGCTGTGTCTTCATGGAAGGGTCCCTAGATGATTTGGAGGGTGATGCAGGTGTGGGCTCTGGGAGTAGGGTGGGATGTGTTCCCCCTACACTGGCTTCCAAGGAGCCTTATCTTGCTCATTAATGCTCATTTGCATGTACCCTTGCAAGCACTGATTCCTTAAAAATACATGCTAGGGAACCTACAAAGTGCAGCTATTAGAGATGCAGAGCTGACAGAGTCATCTTAAGGAACTCAGACTGAGTGGGAGAGAGATATAAACGCAAGACTGCAATCTCATGTGGTATTGCCTGTGATAGCAACATAAAAAGGGGCTCTGGGAACACAATCCAGAAGCTTCTACCTGTACTAACGGCACACAGTTGATTCTGCAGGAAGGTGACATCTTTGCTGAATGTCGAAAGATGCGTGTAGAGTTCAATAAGCAGCAAGGGGCAGAGTAGTGTCCTTGAGCATGAGTAACTGACATGTTCAAAATCACTGGGATTTAATAGACTATGGTGTGTTGAGGGGGCAGTGAGCTGTTGTGTAAATTGTATCATGGTATGCACATGGTGTAGAATTAAGAGCTGATGCTGGAAATACTTGCAAGAAGTAGGGCAAAGAGGGGCTTTTGCATTATGTCCAGGACACAGAGTTTATGTTATAGGTGATGGGACACCTATCATCTGATGTTATGGGACACATCAGAGGAGTTTGACCAGATTAGTGACTTGATCACTTTGGTTTAGCAAGGAGGGGGACATGGATTCAAGAGCAGGGAAATAAGAGTCAATGAGACCATGAGGCAGGTGTAAAGGTACAGATGTGAAATAGTGAGGACCTGAGCCAGGGTGGCCTTGATAAATTTGAAAGAGCAAGCATGGATGCATAGACAGTGAAATCAGCAGTTCTTGAAGATTAAATGGACGTGGGGGATGGGAAGTGAAAGAGGCAACAGACTTCAGGGTTTTGTTTTGGGTGATTGGCTATCAGTTAAGATGGGTGACAAGAAGATAAATAGATTCAAGGGCAGCAAGAGAGTGAATTAGTTTTGTTTTGCTTAAGTGGAGTTTTAGATCTAGTGATATGTAGGTGGAGACATTCACAGGGCAGCTGGATAGGGGGTTTCAAGCCCAGAAAATACCTGGCTGGTCATTCAGATTTAGGAGTATATCTTGGCAATATATGATTATGCTGGTTCTAGCAAAAGTCATGGGTGAAGACAGACCATCATTGTGAGAGTGAGGTGTGGACAGAACTGTGAGCAATAAATAGCCTTTGGGGGATCCATTGAGGAAAAAGGGTGGTTGAGGGGTCTGAGAATAAGCATGAAGGAAGGTAGAAAGGAATTCAGGAAAGCAAGGTTTCAGAGTCCACTGGAGGGAAAGGTTTTTTCAGGGGAGGGGTCAAGGCAAGTAGGAAGAAGACCAAACTTATAGGGGATTCGGCCATTAAGAGCTCACTGGTGTGTTTACAGCCAACTCCTCACTGTGTCTTCTCCTGCTCCCCAGCACTGCATCGGTGGAGGAGGATTCTTCCCAGAGGGCAATCCAGTGCAGTGTGGGGATTTCTCCTCCTTTGACTGGAACGGATACGGAGCTCACCAGGGTTACAGCTCCAGCCGGGAGATCACTGAGGCAGCTGTGCTCCTGTTCTACCGCTGAGAGCTGTGTGGTGTGAGGCACGGAACCCAGCTCCTAAGCCCAGACCCTCAGAGATGGAAAAATGGAACGCTAACAAGGAGGGGAAGGGAATAAATTACATCACTTTGTGCACTTTGTGACTCTCACTGTCTTTTAATTCCTTTTACAAATTGAAACCTGGAGTGATGTTTTACAGTAATGCCTTGTAAGCTGGTGATTTCCACTTTAGCCTTCCGGAGTTTGGAACTTCTAGTCTCAGGTACCCCAGACATATTTGCTTCTCTTTCTAGGGAACCCCTATGGGAGACTGAGGAGCAGGGAAAAATCATTCTTAATTTTACTACCATTCTATTATTGGTTAGCCAAATCAAGCTCTCTGCATGAGTATCTTAAAGAGGAAAAGCTGATTATTATTTAGTTTCAGTAGGAAAAAAAGAAACTGAGGTCACAGCTGTCCATTTCCTTTATTCCTCCAGTTTTGACAGTTGGGACAGTGTCTCTAAAATGATTGGGTACTATTTGCAACATCTGTGTTTTGGGGAGGGTTCTCACAATACCAAAGAATTCACTGACAGCCAGTAGGGTGTCCTACAACTCAACACCATTCTGACCCAGTCTACCAGGAGACAGCGTCAGATCCCCATGTGAAGGGCTCAGTCCTACCAGTCTGCCCCTGAATCCCCTACTCCAGACACCGGTTGCAATTCCAGATTGTTACCTGTGCTTTGACTGACTGGCTGTAGATGGGAGGTTCCATTGAATCCCTCCTTGGGTTCAATTAAATTGCTAGAGTGGCTCAGAGAACTCAATGAAACAGTTTATCTACTAGATGATGAGTTTATTAGAAAAGGGTGTAACTCAGGAACAGCCAGATGGAAGAGACAGCTGGAGCCAGTACAGGTGAAGAGCCCAGAGCTTCCTTGCCCTCTCTGAGTGCAGCGTTTCTCCTTAGTCTCCACATATTCACCAACCCTGAAGCTCTCTAAACCATATCCTTTTGGGGTTTTACACAGACAGGTTTGATTAAATCATTGACTAGGGAAATTGATTCAACCTTCCAACCCTCTTCTCTTCAGGAGAGTCAGGGTGAATGGGCTTGAAAGTTTCAACCCTCTCATTTCAAGGCAGATTCTAACTTCACTAACATGACTGAAGATCTCTGAGGCAGAGTCTGAAAGTAGCCCATTCCAACTGAACTAGAATTGTTGGCTTTTGCAGAAACAGAAGCAGTGGGTTCCGACCGATATTATCTGCGAAGTTCAGATAAGTCCAGCTGGTACCTAGTGCCCAAGCAAGATTCACCCAAGCATCAAGATAAATTTCTTTTGGATAAATTGATCCTCCAAATTCTGTCCACAGAATCACACCAGAGCTTGTAGCTGTATGTCCCCAGTCTAATGCATTGTAAAGTTATCCCCTGTCAGCTTGGATTTGGCACTGTCCCAGGTCATGGGCTGGAATCCAAAAGCCAGACCTCACCGTCAAAGACAGTTGAATCATGGATTGCAGGTTCATCAAAATTCTGGTCAACATCACAAACACACTCTCTTGTAAGAAGACTTGATTTTACCATTTTTCTTTACCATGTTAGTGTGAGAAGGTAGTACCAAACTCAGATTCAAGCTTTGACGAATCTGGTTCTCATTTGTAATTTAATTCTGCATTGTTCTGTGATTGATCATACGATGTGTGTCTTTGGTCTGCAAGCTGCCAGGATCATGACCCATGTATTAGATGATTTGAGTGCTGAGCATGCCTTGTCAGTGCGTCATTTTGCTTTCACATCGTGACAACACCAAACCAAATCCTTCATTGAGAATATCTCTGGTAGATTTGCCAAGGTCAGCAATGTACGTTGCTCACACGCAGAGTTCTGTGTATAGATCTGATGGCAAGACTGTGAGAAGAGGTGGTCCGGTGTCTCCTCGGTGAGTTCTGCAGCCACAGCTGAGGCCATGGGGTTTGCTCTGGGTTGAGCAGCAGCTATCCTGGTTGGAAGGTGAAGTGAAAGCCATGTGGTTGTTCTTGGCTAAACCTGATTTGCATGGTAGTTGGTCAACGATGGTTAATGTACAGTTGACCCTAGAACAATGTGTGGGTTGTGGTCACCAATCCTCCAAACAGTCTAAAATCCACATATAACTTATGGTTGATCATTTGTACCCATAGTTTCTTCATATCTGCAGTTCCTCTGGGTCTATGTTCCACATCTTCAGATTCAACAAGTCATGAATTGTGTGCTGTGCTGTGCTTAGTATCTCAGTCATGTCTGACTCTTTGTGACCCCATGGACTGTAGCCCGTCAGGCACCTCTGTCCATGGGAATTCTCCATGCAAGAATACTGGAGTGGGTAGCCTATCCCTTCTCCAGGGGATCTTCATGAGTTGTGTAGTACTATATGATTTAATATTGGAAAAAGCCAAAATATAAGTGGATGAGCACAGTTCAAACCAGCTTTACTCATGGGTGAGCTGTGTTTGCTTTTTTCCAGTATCTTCTCTTTTTTTCTCCTCCCTAATAAATCTTTCCCCCTTACTAGCTCATTCCAGATTTCCGTCCTTCTCCTTTGTGCCTTCTTTCTTACTCCTTTTTGTTACCTTTTGCCTTATTTCTCTCTCTTTATGTCAGATTGCTACAAATCCCAGCTTGAATCTGCTAGATGTGTAAAGCCAATCTACTGATGCAGGATTGTGGTGAAGGAAAGTGCAGCATTTACTGCAGACTCTAAGCAAGGAGTTTGGGTAGCTAATGCTCAAATCCTAGACCATGAACTCCCAACTGGCTTTCAGAAAAAAGTGTTTAAAGGCAGGATAGGTAAGAGGGTTGCTGTATGCAAGATCAACAGGTGGACACTCTTCTGATTGGTTGTTGGTGGGGTAATTGGGACTCAACATCATCAACCTTCTCCAACTGATCTGGAGCCCACCTACTTGTGGTCAGCCCCCAGTTACCTTCTTCCATATGTTGTGGGTTTCATTATCTGCAAATCATCTTGAAGGATATGGCTCAGAAGAGATTTGTCATCTGGAAGGAATATGTTTGGAATCCTGACAAACTTCTGTTTCTTTTCTCTTGAAAACTCAACAGTCAGTTTTACGGGTCTCAGGCTAGGAATCCCTGGGTCTTGAGGACCTCTGTGAATTTGTCAGTTTTCTTCTCTATGTTCTTTTCAGTTTGCTTCTGTAGCCTCATGAGCTGCTTCCCCCTCCCTCTCTCCACTAATGGATGTTGCTCTTCTTTCTCTTCTCCTCCAGGGTGGCTGCTACTGCCTCATACTTCCAATCAGCCTCGTGAGCTAGGTGCCCTAGGCAGGAAAACTTGCTCATAGGTGTCAGATGCACATAGATGTCAAGATGTCATCTTGAGGATGGCAGGGATCACTGTCCACTTTTTCATGTCATAGGGTGGTGGGATCCCATCAGGTACCTTGAGGTGGTCCAGAGTGGCCTGGCCTTGCCTGGTCTTGGGGGTACCATGTCTCACACTGTCAGCCAGAAGATGCAGTTGAGGGTTTGGATTTGGGAGAGGTTGGTGTTCATCTGCTTGCGGAGGAAGGGCAGGCACTTCAACTTGTTTCTGTAGAAACTGCCAGGAAATATTGATTCCCCAGCAGTGCAGGAATACCACCTTCTGGCCCAGAATCACCTTCTTGGCCAGGGTGGCTGCCAGGTAGGCCAGGAGATGGCCTCAGCTATCAAACACCAGGACCTGCCCTTCTGCCGTCTTTGGCAGTTGTGTGGGAAAGAAACTTTTGTTACTTAAACAGGATACTGAGTCTATAGCTGTTTACTTTCGTAATTCATTAAACTGTCTATTTATGCTTTCAATCCTTTTCTGTAAGTGTATTAATTTTTTATAATAAAGTATTTATTTAAACAATAAATCCTAAATAGTTCACAGGGAGAAGCTGGACTGGATGAAAGTTTGGAATGGGGCAGCTTTAAGTCACACTATTCTCTCTCCACACAGACACAGACTGACAATTTCTTTTTCCTAAAGTAGATTTTGAATTATGCTGTTGTGGACTGGTGATTAGTGATGAATCTAAATTCACAAAAAACAATACTCTCTCATAATCAAATATTTATTTACTCTTTTACATTGACTGTGAGGTTCACAACAAACTGTGGACAATTCTTCAAGAGATGGGAATACCAGACCACCTGACCTGCCTCTTGAGAAATCTGTATGCAGGTCAGGAAGCAACAGTTAGAACTGGACATAGAACAACAGACTGGTTCCAAATAGGGAAAGGAGTCCATCAAGGCTGTATATTGTCACCCTGATTATTTAACTTATATGAAGAATATGCCATGAGAAATGCTGGATTGGATGAAGCACAAGCTAGAATAAAGATTGCCAGGGAAATATCAATAATATGCAGATAACACCACATTTAGGGCAGAAAGCAAAGAAGAACTGAAGAGCCTCTTGATGAAAGTGAAAGAGAGCGAAAAAGTTGGCTTAAAACTCAACATTCAGAAAACTAAAATCATGGAATCTGGTCCCATCACTACATGGCAGATAAATGCAGAAACAATGGAAACAACGAGGGACTTTATTTTTGGGGCTCCAAAATCACTGCAGATGGTGACTGCAGCCATGGAATTAAAAGTCGCTTGCTCCTTGGAAGAAAAGTTATGAAAAACCTAGACAGTATATTAAAAAGTAGAGACATTACTTTGCTGACAAAGTCTATCTAGTCATAGCTATGGTTTTTCCAGTAGTCATGTATGGATGTGAGAGTTGGTCTATAAAGAAAGCTGAGAGCTGAAGAAGTGATGCTTTTGAAGTGTGGTGTTGTAGAACACTCTTGAGAGTCCCTTGGACAGCAAGGCCATCCAACCAGTCCATCCTAAAGGAAATCAATCCTGAATATTCATTGGAAGGACTGATGCTGAAGCTGAAACTCCAATACTTTGGCCACCTGATGCGAAGAACTGACTCATTGGAAAAGACCTTGATGCTGGGAAAGATTGAAGGTGGGAGGAGAAGGGGATGGCAGAGGATGAAATGGTCGGACGGCATCACTGACACAATGCACAAGAGTTTGAGTGAACTCCAGGAGTTGGTGATGGACATGGAGGCCTGGCGTGCTGCAGTTCATGAGGTCAAAAAGAGTTGGACATGACTGAGTGACTGAACTGAACTGAGCATTCCTCCACCCTGTAAAGATTTCCAGCATGTTCCCCACACAGTCCAGCCACAAACTCTTCCACGTCTCCCCAGCTGAGCCTGTCCTGTACTGGAAGATCTGTTGGCTGCAATCCCCACCTCCTAGCATCTCCCTCGCTTTCCCCAGCTCCTCTTCACGGCCAGTGCTTTAATGTTCCTTGCTGCTTCTACAGTTTCCTTCCTAGCTTCTCTCCCTGATTCCTAACTTCTGGTGCACGGGAAGTTCAGAGATGAGAGAAATTGATCTACAGGGCACAAGGGCACAAAATGGGGAAGAGAAAAGTGGAGAGGGCAAGTGCCAGGCGTTCTCATAATCCCACTGACCAGCGGCAGTGGGTTGCTCTTCCTTTCAGGTATGTGAGAAATGTGACGCTAAAGCCCATCCTGACAGCCTGTTTCCAGCACCACTTCTGATGCTTTTTATCTTAGCCTGTGTCCTCCACACATGGAAACCTGAGGCAAAGATGAAAGTGCCAACACACGAGTTGCTATATGCCAATTCAGAAAGATAAGGACCAGGAAAAAAAGAACGCAATGAAGAAAAGCCTCAGGAACTCTGTGATGTATGATCACTCTGCCTGCCTTTCTCTCTTTCTTTGGCAAATTAGAATTCTTTTTATACATATATGCTAAAATACCCACGTGGTTCTGCTGTGTTATTTGCCCTAAAAAGGCGGGGTGAGGCAGAGTGAAGAATCCCAGTGCATCTGAGGGGGGCTTTCCACAAAGTAGAGAATGGTAACCCTGTCCCCAGGCTACTGTCCCTCTTGCTGTTCCCAGTCCCCAATTCCTGCAGCAGGAAACCCCTGTGGTCTGGCCCTGGCACCGGGAGAGTAGAAGGTACCTGAAGGGCCGGGTGAGTGAATGAGGACGTATGACCTTTGAAACAAAAACACTGCAGTGTTGGGAGCGGGCTCTCTGTGGCTCGGGCAGCTGACTGGGCCTCCTGCTCTGTGGCACAGGTCGGTGGGTGTGGGATGGCCACTCCTCCAGGAGCAAGGAAGGCTCTGTCTCAACAGAATAGTTTCTCAAAATTGCTTCTGGTACAAAATGAATGTACCGGAGATGTGAGGTGTGGAGCTGCAGAGGCCAGGCCAGCCACCCTCCCCAGACCTCAGGTCATGGCGGCACAGGTGAGGCGGGTGGGGGTGCTGCTGCTCTGGGAGGACTCGCAGGCGCATCTAGAAGGAAGCACAGTGAGTTTGTGAGTTTGTGTGTGCATTTAGAGAGAGGGAATACATGATAAAGCAAACGGGTTGAAATACGAAAAAATATAATTCACATTCTTACTAACCCTCCTCCACCCTGTAAGCATTTCCTGTGAATATTTATTTTTCAAAACAAAGATGAATTTAGGTAGAAACTATACGGATTTTTTAAAGTAATATTGTTATTTTGGCAATGTCCTGTAAATTTTCAATTATTTCTAACCCAAAAGTAAATAAAAGAAATACATGACAGTGTGGCATGCCACAATTGGGGGTTGGAGAAAGTCCAGTAGTAGGACAGTGAAGCATCCATCAGCCTTGCCTGGGGTGGGGGTGTCAGGGCAGGCTTCATGGAGAAGTTTCGGGAGAGACTGGAAGGATGACGACCTGACAGAGGTGTGTGAGGCCATGGGGCACCTGACTCAGGTGGGAGCAGGACAGGCTGCAGGGGAGAACCGTGAGGTCCCGTCCATCCCGAGAGTCTGTTAGGAAGGGAGCACTGTGTGTGCTCTGACCCCGCAGGGCTCGCCCTCCTCATGGTGAGTGTCATCTGTGTGCCCAAGAGTGCTGCCTCCTGCCCCTCCAGACAGTCACTCATTCCTTCTCATTGCCGGGGCCGAGCCTCAGGAACCTTCAAGGGAAGACAGCTCGATGGTGGGGCCTGTGGCCCAATGTGGGCTGGGATGGGCAGGGCCCACACTTTGCTCTCCCCAAAGGCTCAGCATTTCACCCACCTCAGACTCTCTGCAGAGGCGGTACTCTAAGTCTCCACCTGGCAGGGAACTCTCTGATCCTGTCATCTGCGAGGATGGAAGGAGGGAGCTCTCTGTGAAGTGACGAATCTGTTCTGAGTCTGAGACAAGATCCGGGTGTGTGAGGAACCACAATTCCAGCTCCCTGGTCTTAGTCTCAGGGATGAAGAGATTCAGAGAAAGAAATGCATGGCCCCTTAAGGCTTCGTAGGGTTGGATGGCGTGGGGGCTATTTCAGGAGGTTCCAGAATGCCTAGAAAGCCATCACTTTCTGTTGAGTTTTCCTTACTAGGAAGTTGACGGAACAAGATGAGGGCAAGAGAATGAATGGAATCACCGTTTGTATGTCCTTGAGAGGACACGGCCCAGATTCTGCCTCCTGCTGTTCCTCTCTGTGGCCACCAGAGGTCCCAGTGCAGGTAAGTCACTCAGGAGCTGCTGCTTCTTCAGCTCACGCAGGTGTGCACCCAGGTAGAGCAGAGGGAGCAGAGCTGGGTAGGAGGCTGATGTTCCGGCCCAGAGAGGGAGTCGTGCAGATGCAGAGAAGTCACATTTTGCAGCTGACAGAACTGTGGTCTGCGTGCTGATTGCCTGGCCTCTCTGGATCTGATCTGAAGCTAATGCATGTCTTGGGGCCCCACTCTATGCCTCTGGGTGGCTGAGGGAGCTCAGGGAGCTCAGGGGAGCTATGGAGAAGGCAGCGCTTCCTTCCAGTTGCTCCTGCTCCTATTGCCTTGGCCTCGGGGTTCCCAGAAGGAGCTGGTGAGGGTTGTGGCAACGAGCAACCTTGTCTAGTTTTCCATCCTCTCAAGTCCAAAGGTCACAGTAGAAGTAATGATACTTTTTATTTTTAATTAGCTGAGCAGAAGAATGCAAGTGTCAAGCATGTACTAGATCATGGTCAGCTAGTCTTACCCGAGAGCATCCTGACCTTTGTGGCTTCACAGTCCAGTGATGAACTGGTAAAGTGGGCAGGGACTGGGAGGTGATGGCCTGGAAGGCTGGTGTGAGCAGCTTCAGACTGTTAGAGAATTATACTTGCATCCTTTAGCAGCATCCCGTTCTCCTGAGACATTTTGCAAGAGCAGAACCTGTGCCCCTTTCCAATCTTTCCTGCCTCGAAGCAGCAAGGAAACCTAAGAAAGTTGTGGTGAAGCAGGTAGTAAGTAATAAACCAATCCAGGATCCTTTCATTTTAAACACTTTTAAGCTGAACAGATCCCCGTAATGGAGATAAAGAACAGTGCGCCCATCTCTTCTGTTTATCCTGGTGACTCTTGAGCAGTGATGAGTGTAAGATTTTCCCCTTTTTCTAAGCTGAAGAATTAGCCACTCACAGTTTCATAGATGCTGGCAGAAAACAGGAATCTCCTGGCAGTGTGGCAAGGAAATTCATTATTCATAGCAGTCGCCAGAGTATCAGAATTTTCTTGTGCTGGTTTCCTGAGCCTCAATCCCAACAGGAGAATGGCAAGAGGGCCAGGAGGCAGCTGCACAGGAAATTTGTTTGCCAAGCAGGCTGACAAATTTGGCATGTCAAGAAACAGCAAGAGTTTTTCCTACCAGAGAATTTATTCTCTGAAGGATTGGGTCCAGGAGAGGAACCCTGCACTTAGAGAATCTGAATCTCATATAATGTGCAGTGACCACGAGAGAGCAGCCAATGCCCATGTGCTGGAATGAAAGTCACGGGCTGCAACAATGAGCAAGTGAGTTGTTGGACAACACGGACAACGACCTGTCTGTGTGTGTGCATGAGTGGGCACCCACCCTATGGAGTATGATGCTATGCTTCTCTGTGGCTTGTAGTTTTACTCTTTTGCTGATATTTTGTGAACATAATTTTTAAAATGTTACTATCACTTTTTAATTGAAATTTGATTGACATTTAACATTATATTAACTTCAAGTGTATGCCATAATAATTCTATATTTTTATACACTGCATATGATCGGTATAATAAGTCTAGTCCACGCCCACAAGCATATGTAGTTACATTTTTTTTCTTGTGATGAGAAATTATCTATTCTCTCACAACTTGTCAATGTACAATATAGTGTTAGTTACCATTCTGTACAATACATCCCCAGGACCTATTTCATAATTGAAAGTTTTTCTCTTTTGACCGCTGGACATAATTTCCTGTACTGAAGTCTAATTTGTTTGTATTCTCATGTATGATTAGTACTTTTATATTGTTTAAGAAGTATTTCCATATGTTGAGGTCATGAAGTTATTCTCCAATATTCATATTAACTTGTAGAAGCTTTACATTTTTGTTGTTTTTCTAGTCTTATAGAAGAGAGCACCATAGTTGTGGTGACTGGAGACTGTCTTTGAGGGTCATGTCTTGGCTGAGGGGGAGGAGAAAGAGGGAGTCAGAGCTCTAAGAATAATAAAGTTCACTTAGCACATTTTCCTCCCACACCTGTCACTCTGAGAAACATGACCCTGAAGTCAAGGACATCTTCACTTCCCCCTGCAATTATTAGTTTGTCCACGTGGCAGTCAAGAGGCAGCAGCTGCGGCCTTGTGGAAGGGCCTCTCGCTTATATTCAGAGGATAATACAGATGTGGGCTTTGGGGGGTAGGGTGTTTTCCCCCCACTCTGGCTTCCATGGAGCCCTATCCTGTGCATCCGTGCCCATTTGCATGTGCCGTGAGCTGCGCGTGTGTGCTCAGTCACGTCCAGCTCTCTGCAACCCCATGGACTGTAGCCAGACAGGCTCCTCTGTCCTTGGAATTTTTCAGGCAGAAATACCGGGGTGAGTTGCCATTTCCTACTACAGTGGATCTTCCCGACCCAGGGATCCCACTCCTGTCTCTGGCATCTCCTGCATTGCTAGGCAGATTCTTTACCACTGGGACACCTGGAAAGCCCCATTTGCATGTACCCCTGCAAAAACTGATCTTTCAAAATGCATGACAGGTACTTACAAAGCAACAGGTACTAGGCATGCATAGCTGACAGAGTCTTTAAGGAAATCAGATGAAGCGGGACAGAGATATAAATGCATGATGGCAATCTTCATGAGGTACCACCTGTGGCAGCAACACAAACAAGGGGCCCTGGCTTATGAAGATGAGCCATCATCCAGATAGTGAGGTGTGGACAGAGCCCTGAGGAAAAGCATTTATGGGGAAAGGTAGGCTAGCAGCCCTGAGGGTTAATATGAGGGAAGTTCGAAAGGAATTCAGAGAAGTACATGGTTTCAGAGTCTACTGGAGGAGTGGGTTTTATGGACGGGGGGAACAAAGCAAAGTAGGAACAGACTAAAGATTCCAGGAACAGACTAAAGATTCTGATTCGAAGATTCAGAGCTTGTTGGTGTCCACAGCCAACCCCTCACTGTGTCTTCTCCCTGCCCCTCAGCACTGCCTTGGTGGAGGAGGATGCTTTTCAGACAGCAGTCCCTTGCAGTGTGGGGATTTCTCCTCCTTTGACTGGAACGGATACGGAGCTCACCAGGGTTACAGCTCCAGCCGGGAGATCACTGAGGCAGCTGTGCTCCTGTTCTACCGCTGAGAGCTGTGTGGTGTGAGGCACGGAAGGAAGCTCCTAAGCCCAGATACTCAGAGATGGAAAAATGGAATGCTAACAAGGAAGGGAAGGGAATAAATTACATCATTTTGTGGTTCTGAGTTTCTCTGAATTCATTTTGCAAATTGACTGAGACCTAAACGGAGGTTTTACAATAATGCCTTCTTTGGGTTGATTTCCATTTTAGATGTTCTGAGTTTGGAACTTCAAGTCTTGGGTCCCAGACACAAGTTTGCTCCTCTTTCTTTGGACTCCCTGAGGGAGATAAAGAACAGGGGATGCCATTCCTTAATTTTCCTACTCTACCATTATTGGTCAGTCAAATTAAGCCCTCAACATAAACATCTTAGAGCAGAAAAGATAACTATTATTTAGATTCAGTAGGAAAAAAAGATTGAGGTCACACCTGCCGTGTCCTTTATTCCTTAGGGCAGTGTCCCTAAAATGATTTTAGCACTAATTGCAACATCTGTGTGTTGGGGTAGGTTCTCACAACATCAAGCAATTCACTGACAACTAGCTGAGTGTCCTCCACCTCGACTCAAATTTGACCTGATCTACCAGGTCTAGTCAAGGCTATGGTTTTTCCAGTGGTCATGTATGGATGCAAGAGTTGCACTATAAAGAAAGCTGAGCACCAAAGAATTGATGCTTTTGAACTGTGGTGTTGAGAAGACTCTTGAGAGTCCCTTGGACGGCAAGGAGATCCAACCAGTCCATCCTAAAGGAGATCAGTTGTGGCTGTTCATTGGAAGGACTGATGTTGAAGCTGAAACTCCAATAGTTTGGCCATCTGATGTGAAGAACTGACTCATTTGAAAAGATCCTGATGCTGGGAAAGATTGAGGGCAGGATGAGAAGGGGACGACAGAGGATGAGATGGTTGGGTGACATCACTGACTCAATGGACATGGGTTTGGGTGAACTCCGGGAGTTGGTGATGGACAGGGAGGCCTGGCGTGCTGAGGTTCATGGGGTCTCAGAGAGTCGGACACGACTGAGCGACTGAACTGAACTGAAGCGAACCAGGAGCAATCCTCAGATCCCCATGTGAAGGCTGCCTCTCGATGCATCCACTGCAGACGCCAGTTGATATGGGGTGACACGAGCACTACTGGGTGGAGACCAGCCCCTGCTGTGAAACACCGGACGTAGTACAGGACGCCTTCCCAAATGCAGA
>NW_011494654.1:404080-408970 GCF_000754665.1 Bison bison bison | reverse complement strand
ATCTAGAACGTCAACAGTGCTGTGGCTGAGCAACCCTGGATAGAGGGTTTTGTCTTTACTTTTTTAAAAACAATTTTCACAAAGGTCAGTTTCATTTTGGTGGTTAGTACATTTAACAGTTAAACAGATTTAAAAATGCAAGGTGAATGCATTTAAAAATGTTCCATGAATGCAACATTGATAGCTAGATAGATAACCAATTTTACAAGAGACCAGGTAATATGAAATTGTCTAAACATTTAAAATATGGTTCTTGTGTAGATCATCCTTTGTTTTGATCACTGGCATTCAGGGGTGTGTGCGTTCATGCTAAGTCGCTTCAGTCGAGTCCAACTCTTTGGTTCCCCATGGACTGTAGTCTGCCAGTCTCCTCTGTCCATGAGATTCTACAGGCAAGAATGCTAGAGTGGGTAGCCATGCCCTCCTTTAGGGGATCTTCCTGAGCCAGGGATCGCACCTGCATGTCTTATGCCTCCTGCATTGGCAAGTGGGTTCTTTACCGCTAGTACCACCTGGAAGCCCAGGAGGGGTAGTTAATCCTACTGGTCACAGGGCAATTGTGTTAAGACCCAATCTTCTGATATCCCTTTCCGGAGGTTTCTACAGCTGGATGAACTTCCAACCCCAGAGAAATGTCAAGTTCGTGGCCTCCAGGCAGTATGCTCTTCCTGTTTACCAGGACAGTGTTAGGTTCACACCAGGCACAGAGGCTGAGTATGTCCTCCTCCAACTAAACTAGAGTTGTTGGTTTTTTTCAGAAACAGAAGCAGTGAGATCCAAGTAATATTTAATTATAATGCCCAAATGAGTGCAGCTGGTACCTAATGTCTGAGCAACATTCACCCAAATGTCAAGATGAATTTCTTTCTGATACACTGATGCTTCAAATTCTGTCCCCAGAATCAGTGACATTGTGTTTAGCTGGAAGTCCCCAGTCCTGTAGTGCCCTGCAAAGTTATTCCTTGTTAGCTTTGATTTGGCACTGTCCCAGGTCATGGAACCCAGCAAGCCAGCCCTCACAGTCAAAGACAGCTGAAGCATGGATTGCAGGTGCAGCAAAATCCGCAACATCACAACCAAGGTGTATAGACTCCCTCTTGTAAGAAGACTTGATGTTCCTATTCTTTACCGTGGTAGTGTGAGAAGGCAGCATCGAGTCTCAGACTCAAGCCTTGTCTAATCCGGTCCTCACTGGCAATTCGGTTCTGCCCCCAGAGCTCTGTCAGGTTGTGCTGCTCTGTGACAGGTCACACTGTGTACGTGTCTGCTTTCCAAGTTCCCAGGGGCTTGTGATAGTCGCTCAGTCATGTCTGACTCTTTGAGGCCCCATGGACTGTGGACTGCCAGGCACCTCTGCCCCTGGGGTTCTCCAGGCAAGAGTACTGGAGTGGGTAGCCATTCCCTTCTCCAGTCCCGGGAACTTGACTGGTGTCTGTATTAGATAATCCAGATGTCGAAAACTTTGTGTCCATGCATGATTTTGTTTTCTCATCCAGACGACCGGAAACCAGTCCTTCCTTGAAAATATCTCTGGCAGATTTGCCAAGGTCAGCCCGTGAGAGAGGAACACACATTGTTTGCCCACAGCTCAGTGTGTTGGTTTCAGGACTATGAGAAGGGGTAGTCTGGTGTCTCCTGAAGGTACAGCGTGCAGCCACAGCTGAGGCCACGGGCTTGCTATGGCTTGAGAGGAAGATGGCCTGGAGAAGGGTGAGCTGAAAACCTCATGGGTGTTCCTGGCTAAACCTGACTTGTGTGGTGGTTGGTAAGCTACTGTTAATGTACAGTTGACCCTTGAACAACATGTGGGTTGTGGGCACCATTCTTCCTCAGAATCTAAAATCCACATGTAAGTTATAGTTGATCATCTGTACCCCTAATTCCTCCACATCTGAGGTTCCTCTGTGTTTGTGGTCCACATGTGCAGATTCAATGTCATGAATTGTGTAGTCTATATTATTTACTATTGGAAAATAAAACCCACGTGTAGGTAGACCAGTACAGTTCAAAGTTGCTTTGCTCCAGGGTTAACTGCGTTTGTTTTGTTTTTCTGGTGTCTTCTATTTTTTAACCCCCTTATTAAATCTTTGTTCTTACTCAGTTCAGTTCAGTTGCTCAGTCATGTCCAACTGTTTGTGACCCCATGGACTGTAGCACGCCAGGCTTCCCTGTCCATCACCAACTCCCGAAACTCATGTCCATTGTGTTGGTGGTGCCATCCAACCATCTCATTCTCTATCGTCCCTTTCTCCTACTACCTTCAATCTTTCCCAGCATCAGGGTCTTTTCTAATGAGTCAGCTCTTCGCATCAGGTGGCCAAAGTATTGGAGCTTCAGCATTAGTCCTTCCAATGAATATTCAGGACGGATTTCCTTTAGGATCAACTGGTTTGATCTCCTTGCAGTCCAAGGGACTCTCAAGAGTCTTTCCAACACCACAGTTCAAAAGCACCAATTCTTCAGCACTCAGCCTTCTTTATGGTTGAACTCTCACATCCATACATGACTCTTGGAAAAATCACAGCTTTGACTAGATGGACCTTTGTCAGCAAAGTAATATCTCTGCTTTTTAATATGCTGTCTAGGTTGGTCATAGCTTTTCTTCCAAAAAGCTAGTGTCTTTTAATATCATGGCTGCAGTCAAAATCATCTGCAGTGATTTTGGAGCCCAATAAAAGAAAATAAAAGTAGGGAAAAAAGAAAATTTGTTCCTTACTAGCTCATTCCTGATTTTCCTTCCTGCTAATTTATTTTTTCTTCCTCTATTTATTTTAGTTACCTCTTGCCTTATTTCTGTCTTCTCATGTCAAGGGGTTACTGGACAAAACTTGAAGTCTGCTGGCCTGTGTACAAAAAAGCCAATCTACTGACACAGGATTATGGTGAAGGAAAGTGCAGCATTTAATTCAGGCGACAGCAAGAAGTTTGGGTAGCTAACGTCACCCTCCTCCCCCGACCCATGGCTCTGATCTCCCCACTGGTTTTCAGGGAAAGGGTTTTAAAGACAGGGTGAGGAAGAATGTTGTGTGGTGAGGATCGGCTATAGGACGTTCTTCTGATTGGTTGCTAGTGAGGTAGTTGAGGGTCAATGTCATCAATCTTCTGGTTTCAGTGATCCGGACTCTACCTGCTTGTGTCAGCATATGTTTAAGTTTTTCTACCGATTAGAGGTTTTTGTACCTGCAAATGATCTTTAAGGATATGTCTCAGAAGGGATTTGTTATCTGGAAGGAACAAGTTTGGAGTCCTGACAAAATTTTATTTCTTATGGAGGTTAGTGAATCTGTAGCATTTGCTTTTAAAAACCCGTTAAATGGTATATTTTTGTTTTATATCCTTCTCTGTATGTGTTAATTTTTACAATGAAGTTTTCTTTTTAGCATAAGACATAAAAAGTCACTTGGAGAAACTGGGCTGGATGGGAGGTGAGGAAGGGGGAAACATTTCATTTTCTCTCTATGCACACACATACTGTCAATTTTCTTTTTTAGCCTAAAGTACATTTTAAGTTCTGTTGACAAGGACTCCTCTTTGGTGATGCATCTGAATTAAAAAAAGCAGTAGTCTCTCAGAATCAATTATTTATTCCTTCTTTTAATTCTTCCAAACCTCCTCCACCATCTAACAATTTCCAACCTGTCATTACACGCAATCCAGCCTCAAATTCCACCCTGTCTCCCCATTTTAGGCTGTCCTGTATTGGGATGATCCCTTGGCTGCAGTCACTACCTCCTAATATTTCCCTCACTTTCCCCTGCTTCTCTTCATGGTCAGCACTCTAACAGCTTCTTGCTTCTTTTTCTACAGTTTCCTTCTTAACTTTTCTCCCTGTTTCCTATTTTCTGGTGCACAGGGATGTTCAGTGTGAGAGAAATTGATCTACAGGGCACAAAGGCACAAAATGGGGAAGAGAAAGGTGGAGAGGGCAAGCACCCTGTGTTCATACAATCCCACTGGCCAGCAGCTACGGGTCACTCTTCCTTTCAGATATGTGAGCACTTTGATTCTAAAGTCCATCCTCACAGCCTGTCTTCAGAAGCATTTCTTTGGTGTTTATCTTAGCCTGGGTCCTCCACACGTGGAAACCTGAGGCAAAGATGAAAGTGTTAACTCTTGACTATGGACCTGCCAGTGCAGGGAGATGAGGAGTAGGGAAAAATGGGAGCAATGAAACATATTAGAAGCTGTGTGATTTGTGATCATTCTGCCTGTCTCTTTACACTGATTCTGGAAGAGACATAGATGAGGCAGAGGACTGACCCGAAATCTGTCCCAAGTCGCATGGTGCAGTGTCTAGAATGGGACAGTGAGTGGGTGATGACAGCTAATTCCACATGAAAAGCAAGGACAAGCGTGAGAGAAAGAGGAAGGAGAAAAGGCGGGAGGGGTCAGGGGATTGAAAAAAGCAAAGAGAGAGAGAGAATCTAGGGAGAGTCAGGAAAGAGACGGTAAAATTGAGGTCTTGGGAAGGAAGGTCACTGAGGGAAGAGAGGAGAGAGAAGGTCTTCAAATGTCCCAGCGACACCACATGCAGTAGGAACAAGCCGTCCCCACTGAGTTCTGCTCAAACTGCAGACTCATGAGCAACAGAAGTGATTGTTCTTTGTTTCACCAGTGTGTTTGGAGTGGCTTATTTTAACTGATCCAACCTCCATGGTGTGGAGTCTGAGCCTGGTGCTCTAGCTGAAGACGTGGGTATTTTGTTGGGACTGTGGATTTGATTCTGCTTTACAAGACCCTTGCTGGCAGCAGTGTGGGGAAGGTGTTGCAGTGGCCAACACCAGACACAGAAGACTAGGAAAGGGCAGGAGGCCGCTTCAGGGATGGAGGCTTCAGCTGGACCTTGACCTACGGTCACCAGCATCATCCCGGAGGATTAATGTGAAGCAA
>NW_011494654.1:403462-403926 GCF_000754665.1 Bison bison bison | reverse complement strand
AAATTCCACGGACAGAGATGCCTGGCAGGCTACTGTCCATAAGGGCTGCAAAGAACTGGACACAACTGAGCGAGCAAGCACAGACCTAGAAAAGTATTGCACATCAGCAGACATTTTAGCCTCAGCCAGAGGATTAGCCAGGGTAGAGAGGCTGAGAGTGCCCAGGTCCTTGAAGACACTGAGCTGGTGCCTAGTCAATCAAGCCTGAAACTGCCTTGCCTCTGAATTTCCTGTTTCATGAGGTGATGTATATGCTTTTTGTTCAAGTCGCTTTGAGATAGGTTTTGTATTAGTTCTAGTTAAAAGCCTTATAACTGACCTGAAAGTGAAAGTTGTTCAGTTCGGTTCAGTCACTCAGTCGTGTCCGACTCTTTGCGACCCCATAAATCGCAGCACGCCAGGCCTCCCTGTCCATCCACCAACTCCAGGAGTTCACTCAGACTCACATCCATCAAGTCAGTGAT
>NW_011494654.1:402520-403362 GCF_000754665.1 Bison bison bison | reverse complement strand
TCATCCCGGAGGATTAATGTGAAGCAATAAAGGTTGTTTCATTCCTGGCCAAAGGCTGATTCAGGAGTGGTCATGTGTCCTGTCTCTGGCCAATGAGAAATGAGGAAAAGTGTACTGGGGCCTCTGGGAAAACCTTCATTTCTTCTCAAAAATAGCCAGAGGAAGAGAATCTCCTTTTCTCTCTGGATGTGTTTTAGTCTTGTAGATTATTATAGGTTGTACTTTATTCTCCCGAAATTCATACCAGAACCCTAACCCTAAGTACCTCAAAACATGACTGCATTTGAGGGTCAGGTCTTTAAAGAGATTATGCACTTAAAATGAGCCCATTAGTGTGGGTCTAATCCACTCCTTTATATCCTTAGAAGTGCAAGCACTTCGACAACACACGTCGCTAGGGATGCATGCAGAAAGGAAAGGCCATGTGAGGATTCAGTGAGAAGCTGGCCATTTGCACATCAAGAGGAGGCCCCTGAAGGAACTTGACCTGCCAACACTTGCTCTTGGAATTCTACTTTCTAGAACTGTGAGAGAAAAAATATCTGTTGCTTAAGTTCCCTCCTCCTTATGAGTCTGTGGTATTGTGTTATGGCAAACCTGGAAAGTGAAATTATTAGTCATGTCTGACTCTGGAGTGTAGCCCACCAGGCTCCTCTGTCAATGGGGATTCTTTGCTGTGTGAGGTGGGTCAGATGGTAAAGAATCCGCCTGCAAGGTGGGAGACCCAGATTCAATCCCTGAGTTGGGAAGAGCCCTTAGAGAAGCGCTCAGCAACCCACTCCAGTATTCTTGCCAGGAGAATCCCCATGGACAGAGGCGCCTGGCGGGCTACTGCCCATGGG
>NW_011494654.1:399489-402420 GCF_000754665.1 Bison bison bison | reverse complement strand
ATCCTCTGTCGTCCCCTTCTCCTCTTGCCCCCAATCCCTCCCAGCATCAGAGGCTTTTCCAATGAGTCAACTTTTCACATGAGGTGGCCAAAGTACTGGAGTTTCAGCTTTAGCATCATTACTTTCAAAGAAATTCCAGGGCTGATCTCCTTCAGAATGGACTGGATGGATCTCCTTGCAGTCCAAGGGACTCTCAAGAGTCTTCTCCAACACCACAGTTCAAAAGCATCAGTTCTTCAGTGCTCAGCTTTCTTCACAGTCCAACTCTCACATCCATACATGGCCACTGGAAAAACCATAGCCTTGACTAGACAGACCTTTGTTGGCAAAGTAATGTCTCTGCTTTTCAATATGCTATCTAGATTGGTCATAACTTTCCTTCCAAGGAATAAGCGCCTTTTAATTTCATAGCTGCAGTCACCATCTGTAGTGATTCATGTCCAACTCTCTGCAATCCCATGGACTATACAGTTCATGGAATTCTCCAGGCCAGAATACTGGAGTGGGTAGCCTTTCCCTTCTCCAGGGGATGTTCCCAACCCAGGAATTGAACCCAAGTCTCCTGCATTGCAGGAAGATTCTTTACCAGCTGAGCCACAAGGGAAGCCCTGCAACTGATCTAGACCTGAACTAATCAAATGTCAGGGGCAGTAAGGCTTAAGGGCAGTGGTGTGGGAAACAGATTAAAGAGGAAGTAGGAGGTAGAATGAATGGGACACAGTCACTGGCTGTGACTGGATGAAGGTGGTTAGAAGGTGTGATGTCCCTAACGCTACGTGTACCATTTCCCTAGATGCCGTCAACTGTAGTTTGCTCCTTAACTTCACGCTACATAGGATGAAATGCAGAACTAAATGGAAGATGTCAAAATATGAAAAGTTATGTCTTAGAAGTAATAAAAGAACATACTACAAGCATAAGTTTTCTTTGGAGTTTTCTTCTTGGGCAGTGTTTTCTTTCCTTTATCAATCTGTCTCGTATTTTGTGTAAATCAGTGCTTTGAACCTACAAAGACGGGAAATGTTGGCTTAACAACAACAATAACAAAAGGTTCAGTCTTTTCCCAAGGCTTGAGATATGATCAGTGGTATAATAAAGTTATGTATTAGGTATGTGATACCACTGTGGAGGAATGGATCAATTCTATTATAGCTAAAGGAAGAATCTGAGAACAGAGGAATGCCACTGGAATAGAAATGATAGAGGAAGCTTGAAGCATCAGGGTGGTTTGTACTGACTTACCCTCTGTAGTGTCTGCATTTGTTCATCTGTAGTAAATGTTCACTAGTTTGTGTGAGAAAATGAGAAATTCAAAGGTAATGTAGTGTCACTGTGAAAACAATTTATTTCAACTGAAGATTTTTATGTATTCTGAGATGATCATTTCCAATTTTGTTTTTAAAATGTGTTTTTTTCTAGGAAATGGTAATGATGGTCGATGTTCAATTAAAAACATTTTTGTGTGTGTATTTTTCCAGAAAGAAAGATACAAAGAAAAAGCCAAAACCATCACCACTCTTATTAGCCTTGGACTCATATGTTTTCACTCGGAAAATACAGAGGTCCACGAAATTCTCAGATCTGACACTTTGCTAAGAGGTGACCTTTAACATGTGCCTTTTAGAGCCTGTGGTGTATCAAGAGAGAAAGCTCTCAGTGTCCACCTGGATGTCGGCTCTCAGCTCCTGGCCCCAGGGTGAAGAGAAAAGAGGGCACCTCTGGCTGGAAGCAAGTGCTACTGAGACTCAGACAAGGTGTGTGAGTGCAGGAGCCCGGATTCCAGGTCAGAGATGTGTGGAGGACAAGGGATCCTTAGCCTTTGCGTCTCTGTGGGACTGGACAGGAATTAGGGGGAGAGACTGAGAGGTCATCAGGAAGGCAAACCTTTGTTTTGTTTTTTCTTAGATTACGAGGATCCCACCCAGCTTCTTGCTATTTCTCATATTGGCCGCTAGAGGGTGCGGTGCAGGAGACTGTCTCCTAGAACAGCACTTCTCCCCTCTCAAGTGTCAATAACAGAACTGGGCTGGGCGGGTCCAGCGTCCTGGTGCCTCTGGGGCAGAGGGGATGTCTTTGAGCTGCTCAGAAGCCACTTTGTGCTCAGACTTGAGATGTCTGTAGGCCGAGTGCTGATTTCTGTTGGCCAGTGGGACCTAACATGGAGACGTAATGTGCTTGGTGAGGAATGCTGTGGGTTCCACCTTTGTGCCTCTGAGTGGCCCTCAGGGGCCTGTGTTAAGAACTGTGTTCCCTCCCAGTGTCTCCCCACTCCAGTGAGCTTGGTCTTGCGATCTCCAAAGGGAGTTGAATGATCTGTTTTGTGCCTGGGACTGCTCCCTTCCCGTTTTCCTCCCCACAACAAAAATAACAATGGCATTTAGAAATATGTGTTCCTCTTCATTTTCATTTATGCTTTTTATAAAAAAGTAAAGTATGTTTCTTAATATCATGTCATCTGATCTTTAGTAAATTCTGATTACTGTTTACTAGCTTCATTTTTGGTATAAGGAAATAGGCTCAGAAATGCTAAATATAATTGTAAGTCCCTTGACTGTTGTGAATAATGTTGCAATGAACACTGGTGTATAAGCATCTGAGTCTTTGTTTCCTTTCTTTCATCTTTTAAAAGTTGACTCACATTTTTATTTTGGTTGCATTGAGGTGGAATCTTATTTTCTATTTCCATGACCAGGGATTTGAACCCATTCCCCCTCCAGTGGAAGCATGGAGTCTTAACCACTGGACCACCAGGGAAGCCTGAGACAAGGGTCTTTATCTGTGGCAGGTGACTCTAAAGCTTTATCTCTTCTTCCTCCTCAGCCTTCAGCCTGTCCCTCTCCCAGTCAGGATGAGGCAGCTTCCCTGTCAGGGAGAACCTCAGGTCTGATGGGGGAGTGATGAGTGCGGGGCACAAAAGGGACAGTTTTGTGC
>NW_011494654.1:398722-399389 GCF_000754665.1 Bison bison bison | reverse complement strand
GGGTTTTTCACTTGTTGGGCCAATGTTTGCTGCTAAGTCTCCATATCCCTTACCTACTGTGTCCTTGGCGGTGTATTGATTGATATAATGGGTGTATAGAAATGTAAGCAGTTGCCTCAATGTTTGTAATCTTGGACCCTTGAGTTAATTCTTTTCTTGATTGAGCCCACCTCACCTTTGCCCTATAGGAATGCAACTTTCTCCAATGCTTTTTGGAGGCTGGCGCCTGACTTTAGAATAATCACCTTTAGAGAAAAATGTTTCTTAAAATGTTAACAGGCTTCCTGGCCAGAAGATGATGTAAATCACCTAAACTTTTGCATATGATAAGTTTGAAAGCCTGACTTCGATAAGGATCAGGAACTGCTGTCTTTGCATGCCTCTACCCCTTCCCCCATTATCCTCTATGCACAACTTAAGGTATAAAACTGCTTTGGAAAATAAAGTATGTCCTTTTGTTCACCGGAATTTGGTCTCCCCATGTCATTCTTTCTTTCACCTTCTAGCTGAACTTTTCCTCTGAGGCAGGGAAGCTCGTCAAGCCTACTAATTTTGCCTGGGCTTCTAAGATCTGACCGGGGAGGCCTTAGTGTCTCCTCTCCTTCGGGAGAACGGGAGGACGCCTGCGGCCTTCGTAGGTGACGTAAATTCCCTGCTTTGGAATTTT
>NW_011494654.1:388546-398622 GCF_000754665.1 Bison bison bison | reverse complement strand
TCTTCACTGAATTTCTTCGCTGAGCTATCCTTATTTCACCACTCTTTATATCCTTAATAAACGTTTAATTAAGCAGTTGTTTCCTAATCCTCGCCAACGCCGTCCCCGCTTTGAATTCCCTGGATCAGCCGGGGCTGGTCCCCGGCAGGGGAGTGATGAGTGTGGGGGCACAAAAGGGACAGTTTTGTGCATTCCTCCTCCTTGTGCCAGTCTGGTCCCCATGGTTGCCTCCAGTCATGATCCAAAGCAGGTGTGAGGTTGTGTGCACATGTGCCTGCATGCACCTTAGCAAGTGTGCAGGGGGCAGCTACCCTCTGCTGTTGTGGGAGAGAAAAGCACAAGAATGGCATGTGACTTGCTCAGTGTTTGGCAGAACAGACATCCATACAAACACATAATTATCATCTGAAGCATATTAATATAACAAAAATATTACTGAGTGGTTACCATGACACTCTAACTCTTCTGGAGTGTAGAGTGGTGATGACTCATGAAAGGTAACTTCTGAGTGTGTCTTGGAAGATGTACAGGAGTCTATGGGAAATCAGGGCAATTTAGGTTGAGTGAATAGTCTATTTAGAATCATGACTATTTTAGAGAGATCATGTTATGGCAGCAACTTGGTTTTCAATTTTGGAGCATGGAATGTTTGTTGGGCAGATGCAGGAGGTGATGCTGGAAATATTAACAGAACCCAGGTGATGGGGGAACTTTTTACATGATGCCAATGATTTTGGGTTCATGCTGTATGTGATGGGAGCATTAAAGAATTTTAAAGGAAAGATTGACCTGGTCATCTTTGTTTTACAAAGATCATGTTGGTATCACAAAGGTGACAGTTCCCAGGGAAAGAGACTAGGAACAAGGAGGTCAGTAATGAATACGTTCAATAAGCCACATGAAGGCTTGAGTAGGACAATGCCCATGGAGAGGAACGGTGGGATTTGATGAAGTCAAAGATTTTTACATTTATGACCAGTGGCACAGGGGGAGGATGGGAAGGGAAGAAGTTTAGAATCACCACTTGGTTGTCATTTGGGTGACTGAGAGTTAGGATGTCTAGACAATGGACTGGTATGAGATCAGTGAGGGATAGAACTGACTGTTTTGGTTACATGTGGAACTAAGCTGCCTTGAAGATATCTAGGTGGAAGTTGAATTTCGAGGTTTAGCCCAAGAAACCTCTGTATCAGAGACAGCAGTTTGGGGGCCATCGGTGAAATTTTTTGAAGCCAGGGGTTCATGCAGTCTATAAAGGAAGGAATATGTGTCATTTCTTGGGGAACAGTACTTGAGGAACTCATGAAGGAAGAGTCTAGCCAAGTAACCTGAGAATAAATGTTCAGAAATGTTGAAAGGATGTCAGGAGAACCCCAGGAACAGTATGAAAAGGCAAAAAGATAGGACACTGAAAGATGAACTCCCCAGATAGGTAGGTGCCCAATATGCTACTGGAAAAGAGCAAACAAATAGCTCCAGAAGGAATGAAAATCCTGAACCAAAGCAGAAACAATGCCCAGTTGTTTGGAGGTGAAAGCAAAGTCTGATGCTATAAAGAACAATATTGCATAAGAACCTGGAATGTTAGGCCCATGAATCAAAGTAGATTAGAAGTGGTCAAAGAGGAGATGCAAGAGTGAACATAGACATTTTAGAAATCAGTGAACTAATATGGATGGAAATGGGTGAATTTAATTCAGATGACCATAATATCTACTACTGTGGACAAGAATCCCTTAGAAGTAAAGGAGTAGCCCTGATTGTCAACAAAAGGGTCGGAAATGCACTGCTGCTGCTGCTAAGTCACTTCAGTTGTGTCTGACTCTTGGCGACCCCATGGACAGTAGCCCACCAGGCCCCTGCATCCATGGGATTTTCCAGGCAAGAGTACTGGAGTGGGTTGCCATTTCCTTCTCCACTGAAATGCACTGCTTGGACACAGTCCCCAAAATTGCAGAATGATCTTGGTTCATTTCCAAGGCAAATCATTCTATAGCAAAGTAATCCAAGTCTATGTCCCAACCACTAATCCCAAAGAAGTTGAAGTTGAATGGTTCTATGAAGGCCTATGAGATCTTCTAAAACTAACACCAGAATGTTGTCCTTTTCATCATAGGGGACTGGAATGCAAAAGTAGGAAGCCAAGCGATATCTGGAATAACAGGCAAGTTTGGCCGTGGAGTACAAAATGAAGCAGGACAAAGGCTAACAGAGTTTTGCCAAGAGAATTCACTGGTCATAGCAAACACCCTCTGCCAACAACACAAGAGAGACCTGTAAACATGGACATCACCAGATGGTCAATACTGATATCAGATTGATTATATTTTTTGCAGTGGAAGATGGAGAAGCTCTATACAGGCAGGAAAAAGAAGACCGGGAGCTGACTGTGGCTCAGATCATGAACTCTTTATTGTAAAATTCAGACTTACATTGAAGAAGTTAGGGAAAACCATTAGGCCATTTAGGTATAACGTAAATCAAATCCCTTATAATTGTTCAGTGCAGGTGATGAATAGATTCAAGGATTCGATCTGATAGAGTGCCTGAAGAATTATGCATGGAGGTTTGTAACATTGTACATAAGGTGGTGATCACAACCATCCCCAAGAAAAAGAAATGCCAAATGGTTTCCTGAGGAGGCCTTACAAATTGCTGAGAAAAGAAAAAAAGTGAAAGGCAAAGAAGAAAAGGAAAGATATACAAGAATAGCAAGGTAAGATAAGAAAGCCTTCTTAAGTGAACAAGGCAAAGAAATAGAGGAAAACAATAGAGTGGGAAAGACTAGAGATCTCTTCAAGAAAATTAGCGATATCAAGGGAACATGTCATGCAAAGATGGGCACAATAAAGGACAGAAATGGTACGGACCTAACAGAAGCAGAAGATATTAAGAAGAGGTGGCAAGAATACACAGAGAACTATACAAAATAGATTTTAATGATGCGGATAACCATGATGGTGTGATTACTCACCTAGAGCCAGACATCCTGGAGTGCAAAGTCAAGTGGGCCTTAGGTAACATCTCTATGAACAAAGCTAGTGGAGTTGATAGAATTACTGCTGAGCTATTTCAAATCCTAAAAGACGATGTTGTGAAAATGCTGCACTCAGTATGCCAGCAAATTTGGAAAACTCAGCAGTGGCCACAGGACTAGAAAAAGTCAGTTTTCATTCCAATCCTAAAGAAAGGCAATGCCAAAGAATGTTTAAACTACCACACAATTGCACTCAATTCACATGCAAGCAAGGTCATGCTCATAATCCTCCAAGCTAGAATTCAACAGTACATGAACCAAGGGCTTCCAGATGTACAAGCTGGATTTAAAAAAGGCAGAGATCAAATTGCCAACATCCATTGCATCATAGAAAAAAGCAAGAGAGTTCCAGAAAACATCTGCTTCACTGACTTTGCTAAAGTGTTTGACTGTGTGGATCACAACCAATTGTGGAAAATTTTTAAAGAGATGGGAATATTGGACCATGTTACCTGCCTCCTGAGAAACCTGTATGCAGGTTAAAAAGCAACAGTTAAAACTGGACATGGAACAGCAGACTGGTTCAAAATTGGTACAGGAATAAGTCAAGGCTGTATATATCACCCCTGCTTATTTAACTTCTATGCAGAGTACATCATGCAAAATGCTGGGCTGGATGAAGCACAAGCTGGAATCAAGATTGTCAGAGAAATATCAATAACCTCAGATATGCAGATGATACCACCTTCATGGCAGAAAGCACAGAGGAACTAAAGAGCCTCTTGATGAGGGTGAAAGGGGAGAGTGAAAAAGCTGGCTTAAAACTCAACATTCAAAAAACGAAGATCATGGCATCTGGTCCCATCACTTCATGGCAAATAGATGGGGAAATAATGGAAACAGTGACACACTTTATTTTCTTGGACTCCAAATCACTGCAAATGGTGACTATAGGTGTGAAATTAAAGGGCGCTTGCTCCTTGGAAGAAAGCTATGACAAATGTAGACAGCGTATTAAAAAGCAGAGACTTCACTTTGCTGACAAAGGTCCATATAGTCAAAGCTTTTGTTTTTCCAGTAGTCATGTATGGATGTGAGAGTTGGATCATAAAGAAGGCTGAGCACCAAAAAATGGATGCTTTTGAACTGTGGTGTTGGAGAAGACTCTTGAGAGTCCCTTGGACAGCAAGGAGTCAAACCAGTTAGTCTTGAAGGAAATAAATCCTGAATATTCATTGGAAGAACTGGTGCTGAAGCTGAAGCTCCTAAACTTTGGCCACCTTTTTCGAAGAACTGACTTATTGGAAAAGACCCTGATGCTGGAAAAGATGGAAGGCAGGAGGAGATGGAGACAACTGATATTAGATGGTTGGATGGCATCACCAATTCAATGGATCTAGGTTTGAGCAAATTCCAGGAGAGTGAAGGAGAGGGAAGCCTGGTGTGCTGCAGTCCATGAGTTCACAAAGAGTTGGACATAACTTAGGGACTGAACAACAAGAAGGTGAAGAACTCACATAAGGAATAATGAGGGCCAAAATGTCCACTCGATTTGGCCACTAAGATGTCACTGGCCACAGCAGCAGATGTCTCATTGTCATATCTTCCTCTCCTTGTTTTTAAGCACTGGATCAGTGCAGGAGTAATCTTCCCAGAGTCTAACCCCTTGCAGAGTGGGGGTTTCTCTGGTTTTGGTTGGCATGGATGTGCAACTCAAACTAATTTCAGCAACACCTTGGGGATAAGTGAGGCAGCTATGCTTGTTTCTATTGTTGAGAGCCTTGTGATATGAGATCCAGAGCTCTCCTCCCGATTATGGGATTCCAGGATGGAGAACAACCCACCTACTAACTAGAATATTATTGGTTGAGGAGACAAGAGTCATGCCATGCATTCAAGGCTTGGTGTTTCTGAGACGGCTTTTCCTTAGAGGCAGGAACACTGTAGGGCATTTCCAAAGAATGTGCATTGTTCGGGTTGATTCTCCTTTAACGACGCTTATGCTTGGATGTTAGGGCCCAGGAATCCTGACTGAGGAATATGCTGCTCCTCCATTCTCCTTTCAGATTGCCTTTAAAATAACCAAAATATTAAGGCTGGAGGAGAAGCATTTTATTCTAACCTTTCCTAACTCACCCACATGAATTGATCAAATTTATGTCCATCACCTGAAGACCCTAAAGAAAAGAAAGTGTTTAATTTGAGGGGACACTAATGCAAATGGGGTATATTGTAGCTGTGGTTGCTGGGGCTTTCTCCTTAAGGATAGATGGGGTTGGCGGGCCTGTCATGATGGTTACCCTTCTTGGAAAGTGGGTTGACAGCGTCTTGTGTTCCCTCTTCAGGGACTTATTGAGAAGGAGCCAAGTGGCCAAATCACCCTTAATGTGTTATCAGTACAGACAGGATGCGGACAACTTCAGTCCTGACCCAAGACTAAATCTTAGGCATCTTACGGTGTTTTCTTCTTGGATGCAAATCTCTTGATAACACGCCCTCCCAATTTTCTCCCCTTTCAGGTGTCAGTTATTTCTACTGGCTAGAACATGAAGCGCCAAGTCCTTAGGCCTTGGGGAAATTAGGAGATGAGGAGGAAGGAGAGGAAGAGGAAGGACAAAACAGAGAGGAAAGGGGAGGGAAAGAGAGAAGTTTCCTGGGATGTTTATCTCTCTTTAAACTAGATTTATTTGGCCCTGAGTCGGGAAGCGTTGGTATTCCCTCTGCAGGCTCTCTTCCTCTGTTTCTTCGCCTTTCCTCGAGCACTTATTGTCTGTTCCCTGTTCCTTCCTGCCTTGTCTCTTCTCCCCATTCTCTTCACCTTCCTTACCTCTTCTCGCCATTCTCTATCTCCAAACATAGATGTCTCTGCCCCTCATTGCTCTCAGCTGCCCTTCCTTTGCCTGCAGAGGATGACAGGGAACATGAATCTGTTTTGCCTGTTGTTGGTGCTTCCCCGTGTGTGACTCACCTCTGTGCCAGGGTGTGCAGAAAGAGGTGGAGAGATAAGGATAGTTTTTCTGTTCCTGCCTTCCCTTATGAATCCATTCCAGCAATATCTACTGAACATCGTGCTAGTTCTTGGGCTACGTGTGGGGGTGCAGTGGTAGAGAAAACAGATGCGCTCCATTCTAGAAATGTTGTGTTGGAGCCCACAGGCTATTTCTTTGCAAGGTGATAAGTGCTCAGATGAGGACAGGCAAAGGAGCTGTGGGAGAACAGAGCACTCACAAGTCCAGAAAAGAATGCTAGGGAGTACGTCTCTGAGAAGGTGACGTGACTTTGTGATCCCTTCCACCCTAGAGGGACCAGAGAACTCTGAGGTGGGAAAGTTTTCACTTGTCATTGTTTTTATTGTGCCCCATACCTGTCATCTGAATGTTTTAAAGTCCAAGCTCTGGAACTAAATGTATTTAGTCCAAATATTTGTTGTTGTTGTTCTGTCACTGTCATGTCCGACTGTTTGTCACTGGATGGACTGCAGCACGCCAGGCTTCCCTGTCTTCTCAATCTCCCGAAGTTTGCTCAAACTCATGTGCACTGAGTCAGTGATGCCATCCAACCATCTCATCCTCTGCTACCCTCTTCTCCTATTACCTTCAGTCTTTCCCAGAATCAGGGTCTTTTCCAGTGAGTCAGCTCTTTGCAACAGGTGCCCAAAGTATTGGAGTTTCAGCATCAGTCCTTCCAATGAATATTCAGGGTTGATTTCCTTTAGGACGGACTGGTTTGATCTTGCAGTCCAAGGAACTCTCAAGAGTCTTCTCCAGCACTGTAGTTCAAAAGTATCAGTACTTCTGTGCTCAGCCTCTTTATGGTCCACCTCTTATTCCATATATGGCTCCTGGAAAAACCATAGCTTTGACAGTATGCACACTTGTTGGTGACAGAGGACAACAGAAGATGAGATGGTTGGATGGCATCACATACTTAATGGACCTGAGTTTGAGCAAACCCTGGGAGATGGTGAAGGACAGGGAAGACTGGCTTGCTGCAGTCCATGGGATTGCAAAGAGTCAGACAGGACTGAGCAATTGAACAACAACAGCTCTTGTTGGCAAAGTGACATCTCTGCTTTTAAATAAGATGTCAAGGTTTTTCCTAGCTTTCCTTCCAAGGAGCAAGTGTCTTTTAATTTCACACCTGCAGTCACCACTGCAGTGATTTTGGAGCCCAAGAAAATACATTCTCTCACTGTTTCCACTTCTTCATCTTCTAATTCCCATGAAGTAATGGGACAGGATGCCATGATCTTAATTTTTTGAATGCTGAGTTTTAAGCCAGCTTTTTAACTCTCCTCCTTCATCCTCATCAAGAGGCTCTTTAGTTCTTCTTTACTTTTTGCCATTAGAGTGATATCATCTGCATATCTGAGGTTGCTGATATTTCTCTTCTAATTTTGATTCCAGCTTATGTTTCATCCTCTCTGGCATTTACAATGATATACTCTGATTGAAGTTAAAGAAGCAGAGTGATGATATACAGTCTTGTCCTACACCTTTCCTAATTTTCAACCAGTCAGTTTTTCCATGTCTAGTTCTAACTGTTGCTTCTTGATCTGCATGCAGGTTTCTCAGGAGTCAGGTAAGATGGTCTGGTATTCACATCTCTTTAAGAATTTTCCACAGTTTGTTGTAATACACACATTCAAAGGCTTTTGAATAGTCAATGAAGCAGAAATCGATGCTTTTCTGGAACTCTCTTGCTTTTTCTATGATCCACCAGGTGTTCGCAATTTGATCTCTGGCTCCTTTCCCTTTTCTTCCTGATCTTCCAGGTTGTATACCTGGAAGTTCTTGGTTCATGTACTGCTGAATCCTGCTGCTGCTGCTGCTGCTAAGTCGCTTCAGTCGTGTCTGACTCTTTGCAACCCCATAGACGGCAGCCCACCAGGCTCCCCCATCCCTGGGATTCTCCAGGCAAGAACACTGGAGTGGGTTGCCATTTCCTTCTCCAATGCATGAAAGTGAAAAGTGAAAGTGAAGTCGCTCAGTCGTGCCCGACTCTTAGCGACCCCATGGACTGCAGCCTACCAGGCTCCTCTGTCCAGGGAATCCTAGCTTGAAGCATTTACAGCATAACTTTGCTAGCATGTGAAATGGGCACAATTGTATGATGGATTGAACATTCTTTGGCATTGCCCTTTTATACGATGAAGGCTATACTGTCTCCAAACATCCCACTTTAGATCTGAAGATGTAAATAAATTCATCTGAAGATGAATAAAAGTGAGGAGAGGGGAAAAAGATAACCTATGAAAATGACAATAAAAAGAAAGCAGGGCGGTATACTAATATCAACAAAAAGAATGGAAATTTGCAAGAGACAAAGGACACTATATATTAACAATGGTTCAAAATAACAAAAAGATCCAGCATTTGCAAACATTTGTGCAACTAACAACAGACCATTAAAATATATAAAGCAAGGATGGACATAATTGAAAGAAGAGATGGTTCTACAATAAGCCTGTAACCCCAAAGGGAAAGGAGTGGGAGACTTAGTTGCCAAAATAGAACAGCCCCTGCATTCTCCTTCTAAAGGGTGAAGGAGCTTTCCCTTATCTTTCTCTCCTTCTATGAGCTTCTTGGAATGAAGAGTTCCCTGCCAAGTTGGGATCTTTTCTTGTTTTGTAAATTCTCTAGGGTTGCTTCTGTGTCCTTTAGGAGGAACGCTTAGTGGTGCCTCTGCCCAAATACTTTGTCCAATAGAGATAAGGACTTTGGTTTTCTCAGGGCTAGATTAGGCTCAGCACAGAGTCATAAACTTACCACTTACTTAAAAATCATCTACTTCCATGGGAAACAATGTAAAGTTACCAAATTTAAAAAATTCCCAGTTAAAGACTAAGAAGCTGAAATCGAACATCTGTTATCCATAAAATTTTACATGAAAGACATTAAAAATTTTTTTTTATTGGTGTATAGTTGATTTACAATATTGTGTTAGTTTCAGGTATATAGCAAAGTGGAAAGATATATTTTAACAATAACAAAATAGAAAGGCCTTAACCACAGAATAAATATTGTTCTTTAGCATGAATATATCTAGTTCCTGGGAAAAGAATTTTGTATTATGTATGCCAACCACTGGAAGTATCATTACCTGCCACAATCTTTAGATGACGATCTGTGAATATTTGATTCTGTACAACCCCCTCCCACTCTTAATCTAAATATTTGATATTATTCATATTATTCATCTCACACGCTAGTAAAGTAATGCTCAAAATTCTCCAAGCCAGGCTTCAGCAATACGTGAACTGTGAACTTCCATATGTTCAAGCTGGTTTTAGAAAAGGCAGAGGAACCAGAGATCAAATTGCCAACATCTGCTGGATCATGGAAAAAACAAGAGAGTTCCAGAAAAACATCTATTTCTGCTTTATTGACTATGCCAAAGTCTTTGACTGTGTGGATTACAATAAACTGGAAAATTCTGAAAGAGATGAGAATACCAGACCACCTGACCTGCCTCTTGAGAAACCTGTATGCAGGTCAGGAAGCAACAGTTAGAACTGGACATGCAACAACAGACTGGTTCCAAATAGGAAAAGGAGTATGTCAAGGCTGTATATTGTCACCCTGCTTATTTAATTTCTATGCAGAGTACATCAGGGGAAACACTGGGCTGGAAGAAGCACAAGCTGGAATCAAGATTGCAGGGAGAAATATCAATAACCTCAGATATACAGATGACACCACCCTTATGGCAGAAAGTGAAGAGGAACTAAAAAGCTTCTTGATGAAGGTGAAAGAGGAGAGTGAAAAAGTTGCCTTAAAACTCAACATTCAGAAAACGAAGATCATAGCATCTGGTCCCATCACTTCATGGGAAATAGATGGGGAAACAGTGGAAACAGTGTCAGGCTTTATTTTCTTGGGCTCCAAAATCACTGCAAATGGTGACTGCAGCCATGAAATTAAAAGACGCTTACTCCTTGGAAGAAAAGTTATGACCAACCTAGATAGCATATTGAAAAGCAGAGACATTACTTTGCCAACAAAGATCCGTCTAGTCAAGGCTATGGTTTTTCCAGTGGCCATGTATGGATGTGAGAGTTGGACTGTGAAGAAGGCTGAGCGCTGAAGAATTGATGCTT
>NW_011494654.1:367010-388446 GCF_000754665.1 Bison bison bison | reverse complement strand
GCGCTGAAGAATTGATGCTTTTGAACTGTGGTGTTGGAGAAGACTCTTGAGAGTCCCTTGGACTGTGGGGAGATCCAACCAGTCCATTCTGAAGGAGATCAGCCCTGGGATTCCTTTGGAAGGAATGATGCTAAAGCTGAAACTCCAATACTTTGGCCACCTCATGCGAAGAGTTGACTCATTGGAAAAGACTCTGATGCTGGGAGGGATTGGGGGCAGGAGGAGAAAGGGACGACAGAGGATGAGATGGCTGGATGGCATCACTGACTCGATGGACGTGTCTGATTGAACTCCGGGAGTTGGTGATGGACAGGGAGGCCTGGAGTGCTGCGATTCATGGGGTCGCAAAGAGTCGGACACGGCTGAGCAATTGAACTGAACTGAACTGAACTGATACACTGGAGTCAATGATTTTTTTCGGAAAAAAGATTTACCTCACTTTCCCAGTGACAGAATCAACCACTTCCTCCAATGTATTTTCATAATTTTGAGGCAAGTCTTTATTACACAATTGATAACATTGCATTCAAATATTTATTTTTCTCTTACAGGATTTCTCAGTAAAAGCTGATAGTTTCCCTTGTCTGATAACCTAATATTTTCTATTTTGAGAATGTCAAGGATGAATTACTCAATATATCCAGATTAATTACCCAAGAAAAGACATCCTCTGATGTCTGGAAGTAAGACTATTTAACAACTGCAATAGTAGACTACAGGCAGCTCTAAAACCTGAGTCTGCAACCAGGATGTTGTGACTACGAGGCAAATTTTCAGTACCCCATTGTTGTTGTTTTTCAGTTGCTAAGTCGTGTCTGACTCTGCGACCCCATGGACTGCTGCAAGCCAAGCTTCCCTGTCCCTCACTATCTCCTGGAATTTGCTCAAACTCATGTCCATTGGGTTGGAGATGCTATCCAACCATCTCATCCTCTGCTGCCCTCTTCTCCTTTTGCCCTCAATCTTTCCCAGCAGCAGGGTCTTTTCCAATGTGTTGACTGTTCTCATCAGGTGGCCAAAATATTGGAGCTTCAGCTTCAGCATCAGTCCTCCCAATGAATATTCCGGGTTGATATTCTTTAGGATTGACTGGTTTGATCTCCTTGCAGTCCAAGGGACTTTCAAGAGTCTTCTCTAGAACCACAATTTGAAAGCATTAATTCTTTGGCTCTCAGCCTTCTTTATATACAAACTTTCAGTATTCCAGTACACTGTGATATTCTGTAAATTGAAATGCTAGTGTACTTACTGGGATAAAATCAGGATGGGCTTTTAAATGAGGAACAGATATGGTGACTTTTTAAAAAAGGAATGTAGTTTTATTCACTTTGAAATTTTAATGCAAAGTGTTCCTCGAGATATATACTGATTATAAATTCAGATTTCACATTTTTTAAAGACATGAATACAGGTTATTTTACCCCAAATATTAGCATTTTGGTTATTAAGCACACTTTATTTCAGAACGTCAGCACATGCCCAACCTGTACTGCAGTCAGAACCCCTCCTCCCCAGGCTGAGCTTAATGGGCTGCTGAAGATCTCATCCAGTAGTCATGAACCCTTTTGGTAGAGATCCCTGAATATACATTTGGCCACTTATTCTAAATACTCCCATGTTAGAAACAGTATTCAGCAGAGGATAATGCCGTGTGTTGATGCCCAAAGATTGAACATCTGGAAGATGACTCATCCAAATGTATTGCTTTATTTTCCCAAATTTTGCTAGTCAAATTGTAGAAGTTTGATATATCATGTAGGAACAATATATATCCCTCCCAAAATACATCATGCTTGGATGTGTGTGTGTGTGCGCCTTGATTGAAGATGATTTATGAAGAAAAATTTCCACAGCATTTGCCTATTGAAGACCCAGAATTTGTTATTCCTTTCATTTCTGCTTGCAAAACAGACCAGTTTTTCTCCCAGACCCTCCCCTCTGTGATACAGAACCAAGACAGCTGACACGCAGAGCTGACGTTGTTTCCCTGAGGTCTTCCTTCAACGCCCCGGTGCAGTCTGTACATCAAACACCTCCTGAGACACCACAGGCAGCACATGTAGCATTTCCCCTAAAACAGACCACAGACCACCATCCTTCCAACCTCGAAGATTAGTTTCCTCATCAGACATAAAAATACCACTAAGCCAGGGCCCCGTATTTTATGGGGTCATTTCCTGAGGCTGGAAAAAGGATGGTGTGGACTTGTGCCCTGCCTGGTAAAGGCTTCAGCCTGAAACTGACCCTTTCTGCTCACATTTCTTGGCTAGGACAAATCCCATGGCCCACTTAACTTCACAGAGGAGAGGTGCAGTCTTTCCTGTGCCTCCAAAAAGAAGGGAGTTAATCACAGTGAACACCCATATGACTACCTGAGAAATTGCCTGATTAAGTGGTATTAGTGGTCATTTCCTTATGGCTGTAGCAAACAGCAGAGATGTATGGGAGACAGGTCAGTCCTCTCTCCATCTCTCCCTCCAACTCTGTCCTCTCTGAAAACAAATTCAGATGGTTGTGATGTAGGAGAGTGCACGGGTAAGTGTAAGTTATTAATAACATTCCAGGCCTTGGATAGATAGGGTTTTGTACAGGTGTAAGGCATTTGCCTTCCTCTGCACTGAACAAGCATGATGGCTCCTGCACCTTGGACATCAAAGAGATGTGGGGCTGGAGGCCCAGGAGTGAGAGGAAGCGGTTCCCTGAACATCAGCATCTGACCCCGAGAGCAGCCCCAGCAGCAGAGGTGATGGAAATGAGGTGTCACAGGGTCAGTTGTCAGTGCTCTGAATCCTTGACATTGATTCTTTCAAGGAATTGGGCTGGCTTGGGTGTGGAATGGGGAAATTCAGTTGTCAGCCAGTGTAAAACATCCCCTAGGGATTATGGGCTTCAGTGTGAACAGAAATCTCCTAATAATGGGAAGAAATGAAAGCCAGAGAAATTTTAGTCTGATGAATGCCAGCTGAGCTGAGTAGAACTCCCAGGTTAGTGGACCCTAGAAAAACACCTGTTACATAAAAAGAGTTAACGATACATAATTGTAATTTCACTATGGTTATATGTGAGAAATCCCTACTAGGAAAACACATATTTATCTAGAGAAAGGGTCTTCATATATGTAACTTACTCTCAATTTGTTTTTACAGAAGCAGCCTGTGTGAGTTTGTGTATGCGCATAGAGAGAAGGCACACGTGCTAAGGCAAATTGGGTAAAACACAAACTATAGCTGAATCTAGGTAGAAGCTATCTGTGCCTTTGCACTATTTTTGCAATATTCTGTAAATTTTCAATTATTTTAGCGTCAAAATTACAACAGAATGACATGACAGTGTGGCACATGTCATAATTAGAGTGACAAAGTCCCTATTAGGCCAGGGGAGTATCCATCAGCTTTGCCTGGGGTGGGGGTGTCAGGGCAGGCTTCATGGAGAAGTTTCGGGAGAGACTGGAAGGATGACGACCTGAGGGAGGTGTGTGAGGTCCTCGGGCATCTGACTGATGTGGGAGCAGGACAGGCTGCAGGGGAGAACCGTGAGGTCCCGTGCATCCCGAGTCTGTTACGGAAGGGAGCACTGTGTGTGCTCTGACCCCGCAGGGCTCGCCCTCCTCATGGTGAGTGTTACCTGTGTGCCCAAGAGTGCTGCGTCCTGCCCCTCCAGTTACACAATCCTTCTCATTGCCGGGGCCGAGCCTCAGGAACCTTCAAGGGTAGAAAGCTTGAGGGCGGGGCTTGCAGCCCAAAGTGGGCTGGGCCCACATGCTTTATTCTCTCCACAGGCTCAGCACTTCACTCATGTCAGGACTCTCTGCAGAGGCAGTAGCTCTGAGATTCCACCTGGCAGGGAACTCGCGGTTTCTGGGATCTGTGAGGAAGGAAGGAGGAAGCTCTCCGTGCTGTGGGGAAGCTTTCTGTGCTGACTCTGAGATAAGATCCGAGTGTATGGGGAGCCACAATGCCAGCTCAGGTCTGGTCTTGGTCTCAGGAATGGGGAGTTTCAGAGAAAGGAGCCTGTGGTCCCTTAAGGATTTAAGGGTTATTCCAGTAGGTTTGAGAATGCCCAGGAGGCCATCACTTCCCATTTGAGGTTTCCTTACTCATAAAGTTCAGGCAGCAAGGATGGGGAGATGAAAAATGATGGATCGGCCAATGATGTTGTGCATCATTTTCTTCTTAGGGGCCAGGGGCCAGATTCTGCCTCCTGCTGTTCCTCTCTCTGGCCGCCAGAGGGCGGGGTGCAGGTAGGTCACTCAGGAGCAGCCGTTTCATCAGCTCACCCAGGTGCACAGTGGAGCAGAGGGAATAGAGCTGGGCTGGATGCTGAGGTCCTGGCCCAGAGCAGGAGTCGTGGAGATGCAGAGAAGCCACACTTTGCAGCCAAATTGAGCTGTGGCCTGAGTGTTGATTGCTGGTCTCTCTGGATGTTTGGTCTGAAGCTAAGGCCTGTCCTGGGGCTCCATCTGTGCCTCTGCATTTGGCTGAGGGGGCTAAGGGGAGCCATGGTGGTGAAGATTGTGGTTCCTTCTAGTGGCTCCTGCTCCTATGGCCTTGGCCTTGGGGTTTCCAGAAGGAGATGGTATTCAGGGCTGTGTCCAGGGAACAACTTAGTCTAGTCTTCATCCTCCCAATTCCCTTCCTTGTAGCAGGCACTATGATAGTTTTCATTTTTAAACAGTTGAGCAAAAGAATGCAAGTGTTAAGCCTGTAGTAGATTGTGGTCAGGTATTCTTAGCTGTGAGAATCCTGACCTCTGGGGCCTCACAGTCCAGTGATAAAATGGTAAAGTAAGAAGGGGCTGAGAGTTGATGGCCTGGAAAGCTAGTGTGAGTAGCGTGTGAGTAGCATCTGAATATTAATGAGAATTATTCTCCCATCCTCTAGCAATGATCCCTTCTGTTGAGAAGTTCTGGGAGGATGAAAAATGTGCTCCTTACCTGTCTTTCCTTCCCAGAAGCTGCAAGGAAATCAAAGAAAGTTGTAGTGAGGCAGATGGTGAGTAATAAACCAACCCAGTACCCTCTCCTTTCAGTTACTTTTTAGCTAAGCAGATCCCAGTTATGGAGATCAGGAGGGCTGTGCTCACCACTCCTGTCTGATCTGACTCCAGCGTCCAGCCAAGGAGATTTCCAATGGGAATTTTGAGGGTTTGGATCATGTTACGGGAGACATCTGTACATGTAGTGGGTTTTCCAAGGAGGTTGACAGATAGGGTTGGTAAAGAAACTACAAAATTCATATCAGAGAGTTTATTCTCCTTTAGGGCTAGGTCTAGGAAAGGAACTCTACACTTAAGGAATCTGAATCTCATAAAATTGGCAGTGACCATGCCTCTCCTTTGCTCTGAGTTGCAGAGGCCACATCCTGATGTAGACTTGAGATGTGGTTGGGCACTATTATCAGCCTTGAGTGGTCAGAAGGAGGCTCTATCCAGAGGGAGATACCATCTCTGTCTTCTTGGATACTTGCTCAACAAAATCTTTGAAAAGGTGCCTTTGAACAAAGGCAGTCAGTGTTTCTGCTCTTAGATGACCCATAGAGAATTGTCCTCTAATAAGCAGGTATGTGTGAGAGCCTTCAGGATACATTTCTGACTTCCCAGAGCCTTTCTGATTGTGAGGCCTAAGATGGACCCTGTGGTCTCAGAAAGGGGGTCTCTGGGCTCGTTCCCTCTGCAGATGGCCTGTATCACCTCCGCACTGAGAATGGTGTCATCTACCAGACCTTCTGTGACATGACCTCTGGGGGTGGCGGCTGGACCCTGGTGGCCAGTGTCCATGAGAACCGCATGCTTGGGAAATGCACGGTGGGCGATCGCTGGTCCAGTCAGCAGAGCAACAGGGCTGACTACCCAGAGGGTGACGGCAACTGGGCCAATTACAACACATTTGGGTCTGCAGAGGCTGCCACCAGCGATGACTACAAGGTGGGTGGCACTGAATTTCCAGGTGGGAAAGGGTGGTAGCGGGGTGTGGCTGGAGCAGAGCATGTGGAAGGGAGGGTGGGAGATGGGGATGTGGAGGTGGGGCTGGAGAAGGAAAAAGACAGAAGTCCATGTCTTGAATCACAGCTTCTTCCCACCAAGGCTGTTTGGGTGGTGGGGCCTCATCATCTTCTGGAAGGGTGGGGGTCTGAGCATGCTGAGCACCTGGCCTCCTGGAGACCTGAGCTCTCAGCTCAAGTGAGGGCTGTGTGTGGGTCTTTGGCTGGTGGCACCTCCTGGGCTGGTCACACTGAGTGTGTGTCCCTCTGCAGAACCCTGGTTACTACGACATCCAGGCCCAGGACCTGGGCATCTGGCATGTGCCCAACAAGTCCCCCCTGCAGCACTGGAGGAACAGCTCCCTGCTGAGGTACCACACTAAGACTGGCTTCCTCTGGAGACTGGGGTACAATCTGTTTGGATTCTACCAGGTACATGGTGCTGCTGGCTGGGGGTGGGGGCACTTCTTTTGGTGAGCTGAGAGCCAGGAGGTTTTGGTGAGAATAAATCTGGTCTGGGTCCCATATCCCTAGCAGGTGCTTGTTCTTGGCTCTTTATTCCAGCTCTGGGTCAAGTGAACTCACGGTCTATCTCTCTTGGGAGTTCTGAGCCAAGCAAGGGAAGAAGCATATGGCAGAAGAGAGAGGGACTCGAGGTTGTTGGACACAGTTATCATGGTGGGCGGGTGGGGAGGAATTAGTATTTTAAGGCTGATCTGAAAATGACACCTGAGGGCATTACATCTCCTGCTTGTCCTCACACAATCTGTATTTTGGTCTCTGTAGAAATACCCAGTGAAATACGGAGCAGAGAAGTGCTGGACTGACAATGGCCCAGCCATTCCGTTGACTATGACTTTGGTGATGCTGAGAAAACTGCATCTTATTACTCACCAGATGGTCAGCGTGAGTACTTCTTTCCCAAGCCCAGTCATCAGCTCTTCCCTGCTCTCTTAGGGTAAGTGTAACTAGCAACAGTTAATGATTGCTAGCATGTATTGAACACATACAGTGTACCATGGTGTAATATAGGAACTTAACATGATTTTGTGTTATTTTATCATCATGAGAAAAGAATGAAGTTAGTATTACTCTTCTCCATTGCAGAGGATACAAGCTCAGTCTTCTTAACCAATACCCTTTATGACTCTTATAATAGTTAAGGAAAGAGGTAAGTTAAAGTTCAGAGGCAAAAACAAATAGCAAAGTGGTGTGAAAAATTTGTTTTTGTAATGATGAATAGAATAGAGAAGCTGAAGTTGACCAGTTCCATGAAGACCTACAAGACCTTCTAGAACTAACACCAAAAAAGATGTACTTTTCATCATGGGCATTGGAATGCAACAGTAGGAAGTCAAGAGATAACTGGAGTAACAGGCAAGTTTGGCCTTGGAGTACAGAATGAAGCAGGGAAAAAGCTAACAGAGTTTTGCCAAAAGAACACACTGGTCATAGCAAACACCCTCTTCCAATGACACAGAACACAACTCTGCACATGGGTATCACCAGCTTATCAATACCAAAATCAGATTATGTTCTCTGCAGCCAAAGATGGAGAAGCTCTATACAGTCAGCAAAAAGAAGACCTAGAGCTGACAGTGGGTCAGATCATGATCTCCTTATTGTAAACGTAAGGCTTAAATTGAAGAAAGTAGGGAAAAAACATCAAGACATTCAGGAATGATTTAAATAAAATTCCTTATGATTATACAGTGGAAGTTACAAATAGATTCAAGGGATTAGATCTGGTAGACAGAGTGCCTAAAGAACTATGGACAGATGCTCATAACATTGTACCAAAGGTGGTGACCAAAATCATTTCAAAGAAAAAAAAATGCAAGAAGGCAAAATGGTTGTTTGAGGAGGCCTTTTCTAAATCCAGCTTGTACATCTGGAAGTTCTCGGTTCATGTACTGATGAAGCCTAGCTTGAAGGATGTTAAGCATTACCTTGCTAGCATGTGAAATGAGTACAATTGTGCAGTAATTTGAATATTTTTGTTTAGAAAATAGAGTTTAGAAAATAGCTGAGAAACAAAGAGAAGCGAAAGGCAAAGGAGAAAGGGAACAATATACCCAACTGAATGCAGAGGAACAAAGAATAGTAAGAAGAGATAAGAAAGCCTTCTTAAGGGAACAATGCAAAGAAATAGAAAAAACCAATAGAATGGAAAAGATTAGAGGTCTCTTCAAGGAAACATTTCATGCAAAGATGGGCACAATAAAGGATGGAAACAACAAGGACCTAATAAAAAGAGAAGAGATTAAGAAGGGGTGGCAAGAATACATAGAAAAACTATATTAAAAAGGTCTAAGTGATCTGGAAAACCATGATGGTGTCATCACTCACCTGGAGGCAGAAATCATAGAGTACAAAGTTAAGTAGGTCTTAGGAAGCATTACTATATAGAAAGCTAGTGGAGGTGCTAGAATTCCAGCTGAGCTGTTTGAAATCTTAAAAGATGATGCTGTTAAAGTGCTGCACTCAATATGCCAGCAAATTTGAATATCTCAACATTGGCCATGGGACTGGAAATGGTCAATTTTCATTCCAATCCCAAAGAAAGGCAATGCCAAAAATATTCAAGTTACTGCCCAATTGTGCTCATTTCACACGCTAACAAGGTAATGCTCAAAATCCTTCAAGCTAGGCTTCAATAGTACTTGAACCAAGAACTTCCAGGTATACAAACTAGATTTAGAAAAGGCAGAGGAACCAGAGATCAAACTGCCAACAGCCACTGCATCATAAAAAAAGTAATGCAATTCCAGAAAAACATCTACTTCTGCTTCATCGACTATGCTAAAGCCTTTTTGTGGATCACAGAAACCCGTGGAAAATATTTACAAAGATGGGAACACCAAATCACCTTACCTGTCTTCTGAGAAATCCGTATGTAGATCAAGAGGCGACAGTTAGAACCAGACATGGAACAACAGCCTGGTTCAAAATTGGGAAAGGAGTAGGTCAAGGCTATATATTGTCACCCTGCTTATTTAACTTTTATGTAGGGTGCATCATGTGAAATGCCAAGCTGGATGAATCAACAAGCTGAAATCAAGATTACCTGGAGAATTATCAACAACCTCAGTTATGTCGATGATAGCACTTTAATGGCATAAAGTGAAGAGGAACTAAAGAACCTTTTGATGAAGGTGAAAGAGGAGAGTAAAAAAGCTGGCTTAAAGCTCAGCATTCAAAAAACTAAGATTATGGCATTCTGTCCTATTACTTCATGGGAAATAGAAGGAGAAAAAGTGGAAAGAGTGACAGACTTTATTTTCTTGGGCTCCCGTATCACTGCAGACAGTGACTGCAGCCATGAAATTAAAAGACGCTTGCTCCTTGGAAGAAGGAAAACTATGACAAACCTAGACAGTGTATTAAAAAGCAGAGACATCACTTTTCAGACAAAGATCTGTACAAGCAAAGCTCTAGTTTTCCCAGTAGTCATGTATGGTTGTGAGAGTTGGACCATAAAGAAGACTGAGTGCTAAAGAATTGATGCTTTTGCACTGTGGTGTTGGAGAAGACTCTTGAAAGTCCCTTGGGCAGCAAGGAGATCAAACCAATGAATCCTAAAGGAAATTGGCCCTGAATGTTCATTGGAAAGGCTGATGCTGAAGCTGAAGTTCCAACAATTTGGTCATTTGATGGGAAGAGCTGACTCATTGGAAAAAACTCTGATCTGGGGAAGGATTGAGAGCAAGAAGAGAAGGGGATGACAGAGGATGAGATGGTTGGATGGCACCATCTACTCAATGGATACGAGTTTGAGCAAACTCGGGGAGATGGCGAAGGACAGGGAAGCTTGGTGTGCTGCAGCCTATTGGGTTGCAAAGAGTCCAACGTGATTTAGTGACTGAACAACAAATGATGGATAGCTATTATTTTAAAGAAGCCACAGACTTAAGTTTTTGGTGGGAAAATGAGTCATTTTATGTTAACGTCATGGTAATTGGATGAGAAGTGTGCTAGCAGAAACATATGGCCACTTCTTATAATTGCTTATTCCTGCTGGACCTCTGAAGGTCTTCTTGCTGATCTCTCAGTGGATTATTAATTTCACCTATGAGCTTTAGGCAGACAAATGACTCTTGTGAACACGAGCCTTGGTCCTGTTACTCCAGATGGAGGGAAGGTCTCTTCCAGTGAAGTTCAGAGCCAGGGTGCACTGGGTTTCATCCCTGTAGCTTGGAGTGCTAGGCTATAACCTGACCTGTTGATTTATGGAATCCTTGGGCTGGTCAAAAGGAAGCTGTTTTCAGTTCATCCTTTGAATCCTTGACCCTTTCTCTGCCTCTTCTTTTCCAGGAGAATTTGTTGCAGGATTTATCCAGTTCAGGGTGTTTAACAATGAGAGAGCAGCCCATGCCCTGTGTACTGGGATGAGAGTTACTGGCTGTAACACTGAGCACGTGAGTTTTGGGAAGAATCATGGCTTGTGTGTGTGCTTGTGTGCACAACCCCTTATGGGGTATATTGGTGTATGTCTCTGTAGCTTGCATTTTTCTTCTTTTGCTGGTATTTTGTGGACATAATTTTAAAATTGTTACTATTATTTCTACTTGAAATGTAATCAATATGTAATATCATGTTAGTTTCAGGTGTGTACCATAATGATTTTATATTTTTATGTATTGTGAAATGATCATCAGAATAAGTCTAGTCAACATCTACTACCACACATAGCTACAAATTCTTTTTTCTTCTGAGGAAAACTTTTAACATCTACCCTTTTATAATTTTTCAATGTACACCATAATATTATGACTATAGGAAGCATACTGTATATTACATCCCCAGGAACTTAATTTATAAGTGATAGTTTGTACCTTTAACCATTAGACATAATTTACTTCATCAAAGTACAATTTATCTATATTCTCATGTATTATTAGTACTTTTATGCTGTGTTTAAGTAGTATTTTCATATATTGAGATATTATCTAGTATTCTTATTAACTTCGAGAATCTTTATGTTTTTGTTGTATCTTCCGTCTTGTAGAAGTGAGCAGCAGAGGTGTGCCAGCTGGAGAGTGTCTCTGAGGGACGTTTTGTGACTGGAGGGGCAGGAGGAAAAGGGAGTCAGAGCTCTAAGGACGAGCATGCTCACTCACAATGTTTCCTTCCACACCTGTCAGGCTGAGAAATGCGACCCTGAAGTTAAGGACATCTTCACTTCCTGCTGCAATGATCAGTTTGTCCATGTGTCAGTCAAAAAGAGGCAGCTGTGCCCTCACGACATGGCCCCTAGATTCTGATCTGGAGGATCATGTGTGTGTCGGTCCTGGGAGTGGTGTTGGGTGTGTCCCCCGCTACTGTGGATTCCGTGAATCCTTATTCTGTTCATAAGTTCCCATTTGCATTTACCCCTGTATGTACTGACTCAAAAATACATGGGAGGGTACCTACAAAGTGCTGGGTATTAGAACTGTAAGCTGACAGAGTCATCTTAAGAAACTCAAGTGGTTAGGATTTGTAAACGCACAATTGCAATCTCATGTGGTATCGCCTGAGATAGCAACATAAACAAAGGGCCCTGGGGACACAATACAGGAGCTTCTACCTCTACTAATGACACACAGTTGATTCTGCAGGAAGGTGACATTTTTGGTGAATATCAAAAGATGTGCGTAGAGTTCAACAGGCAACAAGGGGCAAATAGTGTCCTTTGAGGATGAATGACTGACATGTTCAAAATCACTGGGATTTGATACCATGGTGTGTTGAGGGGGCAGTGAGCTGTTGTGTAAATTGTATCATGGTATGCACATGGTGTAGAATCAAGAGCTGAAAATACTTGTAGGAAGTAGGGCAAGGAGGGGCTTTTGCATTATGTTCAGGACATAGAGTTTATGTTATAGGTGACGGGACACATCAGAGGAGTTTGACCAGATTAGTGACCTGATCACTTTGGTTTAGCAAGGAGGGGGAGACATGGATTCAAGAGCAGGGAAATAAGAGTCAATGAGTCCATGAGGCAGGTGTAAAGGTGCAGATGTGAGACACCAAGGACTTGAGCTAGGGTGTTGTTGATAAAGCTGAAAGAGTAAGGATGGGTGGATAGATGGTAGAATCAACAGTTCTTGATGATTAAACGAATATGGGAGATGGCAAGTGATGAAGACCAAACAGACTTCAGGGTTTTGTTTTGGGTGACTGGATGCTATCAGTTAAGATGTGTGATGAGAGAGGAATAGATTCAAGGACAGCAAGAGATAATTATTTTGTTTTGCTCAAGTGGAGTTTTAGATCTAAAGATATGTGGGTGGAGACATCCATGTGACAGTTGGATATGGGGTTTCAAATGCAGAAAATAACTGGCTGCCCTCTGAAATTTAGGAGCATCATGACAATGTATGATTATGCTGGTGTTAGCAAAAGTCAGGGGAGAAGATGAGCCTCATTGAGAGAGTGAGAAGTGGACAGAGCTGTGAGGAATAGCATTGGGGGAATGATTAAGGAAAAGAGGTGAGCTGAGGGGCCTGAGAATAAATGGGAAAGAAGGTAAAAAGGAATTCAGGAGAACTTGATTTCAGAGTCCACTGGAGAGTTAGTTCTGTGCAGGGGAAGAGTCAAGGCCAAGTAGGAGAAGGACCAAAATTACAGGGGATTCGACCATTAAGAGCTCACTGGTGTGTCCACAGGCAACCCCTCACTGTGTCTACTCCCTGCCCCCAGCACTGCGTCGGTGGAGGAGGATTCTTCCCAGAGAGCAGTCCCTTGCAGTGTGGGGATTTCTCCTCCTTTGACTGGAATGGATATGGAGCTCACTGGGGTTACAGCTCCAGCCGGGAGATCACTGAGGCAGCAGTGCTCCTGTTCTACTGCTGAGAGCTGTGTGGTGTGAGACACAGAAGCCAGCTCCTAAGCCCAGACCCTCAGAGATGGAAAAATAGAATGTTAACAAGGAGGGGAGGGGAATAAATTATATCACTTTGTGCATTTTGTGGTTTTGAATTTCTTTGACTCTATTTACAAATTGGCCGGGACCTGAAGACCTGAAGGGATGTTTTGAAACAATACCTCTCATTCTGGTGAATACCTCTTTGAACATTCTGAGTTTGGAACTTCAAGTCACAACTCCAAGTTCTTGAACACAAGTTTGCCCATTTCTGGAGACCCTAGTATGAGGCTGATGGGCAGAGGAAAATGATTCTTATGAATTTTTTGTAACATACTATTATTAGCTAATCAAGTAAAGTCCTCAACATAAATATCTTAAAGAATAATAGATTACTTAGATTCAGTAGTAAAAGAGAGATTAAGGTCACAGCTGTCCATTTCCTTTATTCCTCCAGCTTTGACACTCAAGACAGTGTCTCTACAATGATTCTAGTACGTGTTGCAGTGTGTGTGTGTTGGGGAGGGTTCTCACAATACCAAGACATTCACTGAAAAGTAGCTGGGAGTCCTCCAAGTCAACTCAGTTTTGACCCAATCTACTGGGAGACAGTGCCAGATCCCCGTATGAAAGGCTGAGTCCTACAAGTCTGCCCCTTGAATCCTTCTGAGGGGACAACTGCAGCCACAGCTGAGTTTTTGGGGCTTTTTTTGGTTTGGGCAGCAGCTGTCCTGGCTGGAGGGTGAAGTGAAAGCCCTGTGGTTGTTCTTGCCTAAACTTGGCTTGTATGGTACTAGGTCATCTACTGTTAATATATAGTTAACCCTTGAACAACCCGTGGGCACCAACCCCCTGCACAGTTGGTTAGCTCATACTTGGCCCTCTGTACCATGGTTCCTCCATATCTGCGGTTTCTGAGTTTGTGGTCAGCAGCTGCAGATTCAGTGAGTCATGGATGGTGTAGTATTGTGTCAAGGAAACCTGCATATAAGTTGACCAACACAAATCAAATCTGTATTGTTCAAGAGTCACCTGTATTTGCTTTTTCTCTAGTATCTTCTTTTGCTTTCACTTCCTTAGTAAATCTTTGTCCCTTACTAGCACATTCCTGACTTCACATTTTGCTCCTTTATTCTTTTTTTTCCTACTCATTTTTTGTCACCTCTTGCCTTTTTTCTCTCTCCTCATGTCAGGGTGTTATAAAACCAAACTTGAGTCTGCTGGCCTACGTGCAGGGAAGCCAATCCGCTGACATGGAGCTGTGGTGAAGGAAAGTACAACATTTACTGCACGTGCTCAGCAAGGAGTTTAGGTAGCTAATGCCCACAAAATGCCCGAGTTCCCCAGTGGCTTTCAGGGAAAAGTTTTTAAAGACAGGGTGAGGAAAGGAGTTGCAGGGTGCAGGATCAGCGGGTGGACTTTCATCTAATTGGTTGATGGTGAAGTTACTGGGAATCAACATCATCCACCTTCTGGTTCCACCTGGTCTGGGGTCAATATGCTTGTGGTTGGCATACAGTTAAATTCTTCCACCTGGTGGAGTTTCAGTATCTGCAAAACAGCTCCAAGGTATGACTTAGAAAGGGTTTGTTATCTGGAAGTACTATTTTTGGAGCTCTGGAAACCTTGTTTTTCTTAAGCAGGATGGTAGTTTCATAAGTCTTTGCTTTTTTTGTAATTCACTAAACTGTATATTTATGCCTTATATCCTTTCCTGTATTTGTGCTAATTTTTACATTCTTTTTGTTATTTTTTTTAACAATAAAGCATAAACAATTCACTTAGAGAAGTTGGGCTGGAAAGGGTGACAGGGGTCAGGGCTTTTATCCCCACTATTCTCTTTGTAAACACATCTGTTTTCTTTTGCCTAAGGTACATTTTGAATTATCTTTCTATGGACTGGTGATTGATGGTGAATTTAAATTCACAAAAAGTAATAATATATCAGAATCAATTTTTATCCTTCTTTTACATTCTTACTAACTCTTCTGTACATTTCAACACTTCCAGCTTGCTGCCAGACACAATCCAGTCTCAAACTTTTCCTTGTCTCCCCAGTTTAGGATGTCTGGTAGTGGAAAGATCAGGGGCTACAATCACCACCTCCTAACACATCCCTCACTTTGTCTATCCCTTCTTCATGGCCAGTGTTCTAATGTTCCCTGCTGGGTCTACGTTTCTCTCTTAACTTCTCTCCCGATTCCTATCTTCTGGTTCACAGGGAAGTTCAGTGTGAGAGAAATTGATCTAAAACTCATAAAATGCACAAAATGAGGAAGAGAAAGGTACAGAGGGCAAGTACCAAACATTCACAGAATCCCAGAGACCAGCAGCAATCGGTCAGTCTTTCTATCAGATCTGTGAGCCACTTGACTCTAAAGCCCATCCTGACAGCCTGTTTCCAGAACCAGTTCTAGTGCTATTTATCTTAGCCTGGGTCCTCCATACAGGAAAGCCTGAGGCAAAAATGAAAGTGCTAACTAAGACTTGAGTTAGGAGCTGCCAATTCAGGAAGATAAAGATTAGGGAAAAAATTGAAGAGATTGAGAGAAAAAACAAACCTAGAAGCTGTGTGATTTGTGATCACTCTACCTGTCTCTTTATAATAATTCTGGAAGAGATATGGAGGAGGCAGAGGCCTGATCTGAAATCTATCCCAGGTCCCATGGTGCACTGTCCAGGGTGGGACGCTGAATGATTGATGACAACTGATTGCTTATGAGAAATGGGGACAAGGGGGGCCAGAGAAAGAGGAAAGGGAAAAGGTAGAAGGGGTCACGAAAGCAAGGAGGAGAAGAGGAAGGGAGAGTAGGAAAAGAGAAGGCACAGTTGAGGTGCTGGGGGAAGAAGGTCACTGAGGGAAGAGAGAAGGAGTAAGAAGGCCTTCAAATGTCCCAGTGACACCATGTGTGGCAGAAACAAGCTGTCCCCACTGAGCTCTGCTCGAACTGTAGACTCAGGAGCAAAAGAAAGGGTCCTCACTGTGTTAAGCCCCTGGGTTTAGAGTGGCTTTTTGTGCCACAGTTGATAACTGATCCAATTCCACGGTGTGGAGGTTGAGCCTGGTGCTCCAGCTGATGCCATGCGTATTCTTAGTAGGACTGTGGAGGAGCTTGTGGTTTACAAGGACCCTTACTGGCAGCAATGTGGGGAAGGGGTTGGAAGGGGCCAACACTGAACACAGTGAGGATTAGGAAGGGGCAGGAGGCCATTTCAGGAATGGAGACCTCAGCAGGACTTTGTTCTACAGTGCCATCCAATGTCCAGATGATTTGTTTGAGGCAGTCAAAGTAGTTCCAGCCTTCTGGCCAGAGACTGGCTCAGGAGCAGGCGTGTGTCCTGTCTCTGCCCAATGAGACCTGATGAAAAGTGTGCTGGGGCCTCTGGGAAAAACTTCATTTCTTCTGCAAAAGAGCCAGAGGAAGTGATCCCTGTTTTTTCTCTGGATATTCCTTAGTCTTATAGTTTATTACGGGTTGTCTGATAGAAAAATGGACAGATCTTAATAGACATTTTTCCAAAGAAGACATGCAGATGGCCAGGTGGTATATGGAGAGATGCTCAATATCACGAATTATTAGAAAAATGCAACTAAAACTACAGTGAGGTACCACCTCACACCAGTCATCATTAAAAAGTCTACAAACAACAAATCCTGGAGACTGTGTGGAGAAAAAGGAACCCTCTTAAACTGTTGATGGAAATATTAGTTCAGCCATGATGGAAAACAGTGTGAAGGTTTCTCAAAAAACTAGAAATAGAATTACCATATGATCCAAGAAGCCCACTCCTGGGTATATATCTGGACAAAACTACAGTTCAAAAGGATACATGCATCCCTGGGGACTTCTCTGGTGGTCCAGTGGTTAAGAATCCACCTTGCAATGAACTGGATGTGGGCTTGATCCCTGGTCAGGAAGCTAAGATTCCCACATGCCACAGAACAACTAGGCCTGCATGCCACGACTAGAGAGCCCACATGCCACAACTTCTGACCCTGTGTGCCACAATGAAAGATCCCTCATAATGCAATGAAGATTCTGCTTGCTGCACCCAAGATCTGAGGAAGCTAAATAATAAGTAAGTAATCAAAAAATGTATCCAAAACTGATTTGAAAAAAAAAATGCACCCTTGTGCTCACAGCAGCACTATTCACAATAGCCAGATCATGGAAGCAGCTTAAATGTCCATGGACAGGTGAATAGATCAAGAAGATGAGGTACATATGCACCATGGAATACTACTCAGCCACAAAAAGAATGAAATGCTGTCATTTGCAGCAACATGGATGCATCTAGAGATGATTATACTAAGTGAAGTAAGTCAGAGAAAGACAAATACTATATGACACCACTTACATATGGAGTCTAAAATATAGCATCAGTTCAGTTCAGTTCAGTCGCTCAGTCATGTCCGACTCTTTGCAACCCCATGAACCGCAGCACGCCAGGCCTTCCTGTCCATCACCAACTCCTGGAGTTCACTCAAACTCATGTCCATCGAGTCGGTGATGCCATCCAGCCATCTCATCCTCTGTCGTCCCCTTCTCCTCCTGCCCCCAATCCTTCACAGCATCAGAGTCTTTTCCAATGAGTCAACACTTCGCATGAGGTGGCCAAAGTATTGGAGTTTCAGCTTTAGCATCAGTCCTTCCAAAGAACACCCAGGACTGATTTCCTTTAGGATGGACTGGTTGGATCTCCCCACAGTCCAAGGGACTCTCAAGAGTCTTCTCCAACACCACAGTTCAAAAGCAAAATATGGCATAAATGAACATATTTACAAAACAGAAGCAGACTCACAGACATAGAGAACAGATCTGTGTTTGCCAAAGGGGAGAGGTGTGGGGAGGGAAGGGCTGGGAATTGGGGATTAGCATTTTTAAAGTGTTATGTATAGGATGGATAAAAAAAAGGCACTACACAGGAAACTATATTCAATATCCTGTGATAAACCACAATGGAAAAGAGTATTTAAAACATCGCCTCTATGTGTATAACTAAGTCAATTTGCTGCACAACAGAGAGTGGCACATCATTGTAAATCAACTATACTTCAAAAAAATTATAAAAATAATATAGATTATTATGGGTTGAACTGTGTTCTCCCCAAATTCATGCCAGAGCCCTAACTATGAGTACCTCAGAACATGACTGCATTTGGGGATCAGGCCTTTAAAGAGGTTATGAAGTTAAAGTGAGGATCCAATCCACTCTCATTCATATCCTTGTAAGAGGAAGCATTTTGATGACACACAGATCACTAGGGATTCATGCACAGATGAAAGATCCTGTGAGGACACAGAGAGAAGGTGGCCATCTGCAAGCCAAGAAAGAGGCCTCTGAAGAAATTAGCGCTGTCAACATTTGACCTTGGATTTGTACCTTCTAGAACTGAGAAAATACACTGCTGTTTAGGCTCCCTGTCCCCACCTGTCTGTGGTATTCTGTTATGGTAGACCCATAAAACTATTGCACACGTGCTGCTTAGAACACCAGAGGACATTTTATCCTCAGCCAGAGGATGAGCCAAGTCAGAGAGGCTGAAAGTGCCCAGGTCCTTGAAGACACTGAGCTGGTGCTGAGTCAATCAAGCCAGAAACTGCCTTGCCTCTAAATTTCCTGTTTCATGAGGTGATGTATTTACTCTTTGCTTAAGCCAGTTTGAGGTGGGTTTAGTATTAGTCTCAGTTGAAAGCCTCATAGCTGATCTAGACCTGACCTAATTAAGTGTCAGGGGCAGTAAGACTTGAGGGTAGTGATGTGGGATACAGATTTCAGAGGAAGTAGGAGGTAGGTCACTGGCTGTGACTGGATGAAGGTGGTTAGAAGGGGTGATGTCCCTAAAGTTACTAGTACCATTTCCCTAGATGTTTATGTGCTATCGACTGTAGGCTATTCGTAAATTTCATACCACATATGATGAGATGCACAGTGAAATTAAATATGTTAAAATATGAAAAAATATGTCTTAGAAGGAATAAAAGAATGTATTACAAGAAGCATAACTTTTCTTTGGAGGTTTTCTTCTTGGACAGTGTTTTATTTTCCTTTATCTATCTAGTATTTTGTATTGTACTTTGAACCTACAAAGGCAGAAAATGTTAGCTTAATGACAATGACAACAACAACAAAAAGCTCATTTTCACTTATGGCTTGAGATGTGATCAGCAGTATAATAAAGTTGTTATGTACTAGGTATGTGGTATCACTGTGGAGGAACTGATCAACTCTATTATAGCTGAAGGAAGAATCTGAGAACAGAAGAGTGCTGCTGGGAGAGAAATGATAGAATAAGCTTAAATCATCAGATTGGTTTGTACTGACTTATCCTCACATGTAGCCCTTTTTTTAAAAAGAAAATAAATTTATTTATTTTAATTGGAGGCTAATTACTTTACAATATTGTATTGGTTTTGCCATACATCGACATGAATCCACCACGGGTGTACACGTGTTCCCCATCCTGAACCCCCCTCCCACCTCCCTCCCCATACCATCCCTTTGGGTCATCCCAGTGCACCAGCCCCGAGCATCCTGTATCATGCATTGAACCTGGACTGGCGATTCGTTTCACATATGATATTATACATGTTTCAATGGCATTCTCCCAAATCATCCCACTTTTGCCCTCTCCCACAGAGTTCAAAAGACTGTTCTATACATCTGTGTCTCTTTTGCTTTCTCACATACAGGGTTATCGTTACCATCTTTCTAAATTCCATATATATGCGTTAGTATACTGTATTGATTTTTTTTTTCTGGCTTACTTCACTCCATATAATAGGTTCTGGTTTCATCCACCTCATTAGAACTGATTCAAATGTATTCTTTTTAATGGCTGAGTAATACTCCATTGTGTGTATGTACCACAGCTTTCTTGTCCATTCATCTGCTGATGGACATCCAGGTTGCTTCCATGTCCTGGCTATTATAAACAGTGCTGTGATGAACATTGGGGTACACGTGTCTCTTTCAATTCTGGTTTCCTCGGTGTGTATGCCCAGCAGTGGGATTGCTGGGTCATATGACAGTTCTATTTCCAGTTTTCTAAGGAATCTCCACACTGTTCTCCATAGTGGCTGTACTAGTTTGCATTCCCACCAACAGTGTAAGAGGGTTCCCTTTTCTCCACACCCTCTCCAGCATTTATTGCTTGTAGACTTTTGGACTACAGCCATTCTGACTGGCATGAAATGGTATCTCATAGTGGTTTTGATTTGCATTTCTCTGATAATGAGTGATGTTGAGCATCTTTTCATGTGTTTGTTAGCCATCTGTATGTCTTCTTTGGAGAACTGTTTATTTAGTTCTTTGGCCCATTTTTTGATTGGGTCATTTATTTTTCTGGAATTGAGCTGCAGGAGTTGCTTGTATATTTTTGAGATTAGTTGTTTGTCAGTTGCTTCATTTGCTATTATTTTCTCCCATTCTGAAGGCTGTCTTTTCACCTTGCTTATAGTTTCCTTTGTTGTGCAGAAGCTTTTAAGGTTAATTAGGTCCCATTTGTTTATCTTTGCTTTTATTTCCAATATTCTGGGAGGTGGGTCATAGAGGATCCTGCTGTGATGTATGTCAGAGAGTGTTTTGCCTATGTTCTCCTCTAGGAGTTTTATAGTATCTGGTCTTATATTTAGATCTTTAATCCATTTTGAGTTTATTTTTGTGTATGGTGTTAGAAAGTGCTCTAGTGTCATTCTTTTACAAGTGGTTGACCAGTTTTCCCAGCACCACTTGTTAAAGGGATTGTCTTTAATCCATTGTATATTCTTGCCTCCTTTGTTAAAGATAAGGTGTCCATATGTGCTTGGATTTATCTCTGGGCTTTCTATTTTGTTCCATTGATCTATATTTCTGTCTTTGTGCCAGTACCATACTGTCTTGATGACTGTGGCTTTGTAGTAGAGCCTGAAGTCAGGCAGGTTGATTCTTCCAGTTCCATTCTTCTTTCTCAAGATAGCTTTGGCTATTTGAGGTTTTTTGTATTTCCATACAAATTGTGAAATTATTTGTTCTAGCTCTGTGAAAAATACTGTTGGTAGCTTGATAGGGATTGCATTGAATCTATAAATTGCTTTGGGTAGTATACCCATCTTCACTATATTGATTCTTCCAATCCATGAACATGGTATATTTCTCCATCTATTAGTGTCCTCTTTGATTTCTTTCACCAGTGTTTTATAGTTTTCTATATATAGGTCTTTAGTTTCTTTAGGTAGATATATTCCTAAGTATTTTATTCTTTTTGTTGCAATGGTGAATGGAATTGATTCCTTAATTTCTTTTTCTATTTTCTCATTATTAGTGTATAGGAATGCAAGGGATTTCTGTGTGTTGATTTTATATCCTGCAACTTTACTATATTCATTGATTAATTCTAGTAATTTTCTGGTGGAGTCTTTAGGGTTTTCTATGTAGAGGATCATGTCATCTGCAAACAGTGAGAGTTTTACTTCTTTTCCAGTTTGGATTCCTTTTATTTCTTTTTCTTCTCTGATTGCTGTGGCCAAAAAGGATAAATACAACTGATGAACCATTAGCCAGACTCATCAAGAAACAAAGGGAGAAAAATCAAATCAATAAAATTAGAAATGAAAATGGAGAGATCACA
>NW_011494654.1:366556-366910 GCF_000754665.1 Bison bison bison | reverse complement strand
TTTTTTTGTAATTCACTAAACTGTATATTTATGCCTTATATCCTTTCCTGTATTTGTGCTAATTTTTACATTCTTTTTGTTATTTTTTTTAACAATAAAGCATAAACAATTCACTTAGAGAAGTTGGGCTGGAAAGGGTGACAGGGGTCAGGGCTTTTATCCCCACTATTCTCTTTGTAAACACATCTGTTTTCTTTTGCCTAAGGTACATTTTGAATTATCTTTCTATGGACTGGTGATTGATGGTGAATTTAAATTCACAAAAAGTAATAATATATCAGAATCAGGAAAAGAAGAAGTAAAACTCTCACTATTTGCAGATGACATGATCCTCTACATAGAAAACCCTAAAGA
>NW_011494654.1:363571-365888 GCF_000754665.1 Bison bison bison | reverse complement strand
TTTTGCTATGGTCTCTTTTGTTTCTTTTGCATTTATTTCTGCCCTAATTTTTAAGATTTCTTTCCTTCTACTAACCCTGGGGTTCTTCATGTCTTCCTTTTCTAGTTGCTTTAGGTGTAGAGTTAGGTTATTTATTTGACTTTTTTCTTGTTTTTTGAGGTATGCCTGTATTGCTATGAACTTTCCCCTTAGGACTGCTTTTACTGTGTCCCACAGGTTTTGGGTTGTTGTGTTTTCATTTTCATTCGTTTCTATGCAAATTTTGATTTCTTTTTTTATTTCCTCTGTGATTTGTTGGTTATTCAGCAGCGTGTTGTTCAGCCTCCATATGTTGGAATTTTTAATAGTTTTGCTCCTGTAATTGAGATCTAATCTTACTGCATTGTGGTCAGAGAAGATGCTTGGAATGATTTCAATTTTTTTGAATTTACCAAGGTTAGATTTATGGCCCAGGATATGATCTATCCTGGAGAACGTTCCGTGTGCGCTTGAGAAAAAGGTGAAATTCATTGTTTTGGGATGAAATGTCCTATAGATATCAATTAGGTCTAACTGGTCTATTGTATCATTTAAAGTTTGTGTTTCCTTGTTAATTTTCTGTTTAGTTGATCTATCCATAGGTGTGAGTGGGGTATTAAAGTATCCCACTATTATTGTGTTATTGTTAATTTCCCCTTTCATACTTGTTAGCATTTGTCTTACATATTGTGGTGCTCCTATGTTGGGTGCATATATATTTATAATTGTTATATCTTCTTCTTGGATTGATCCTTTGATCATTATGTAGTGTCCTTCTTTGTCTCTTTTCACAGCCTTTGTTTTAAAGTCTATTTTACCTGATATGAGTATTGCTACTCCTGTTTTATTTTGGTCTTTATTTGAGTGGTATATCTTTTTCCAGCCCTTCACCTTCAGTCTCTATGTGCCCCTTGTTTTGAGGTGGGTCTCTTGTAGACAACATATATAGGGTCTTGTTTTTGTATCCATTCAGCCAGTCTTTGTGTTTTGGTTGGGGCATTCAACCCATTTACGTTTAAGGTAATTATTGATAACTATGATTCCGTTGCCATTTCCTTTATTGTTTTGGGTTCGAGTTTATACACCCTTTCTGTGTTTCCTGTCTAGAGAAGATCCTTTAGCATTTGTTGGAGAGCTGGTTTGGTAGTGCTGAATTCTCTCAGCTTTTGCTTGTCTGTAAAGCTTTTGATTTCTCCATATTTGAATGAGATCCTTGCTGGGTACAGTAATCTGGGCTGTAGGTTATTTTCTTTCATCACTTTAAGTATGTCTTGCCATTCCCTCCTGGCCTGAAGACTTTCTATTGAAAGATCAGCTGTTATCTTTATGGGAATCCCCTTGTGTTATTTGTTGTTTTTCCCTTGCTGCTTTTAATATTTGTTCTTTGTGTTTGATCTTTGTTAATTTGATTGATATGTGTCTTGGGGTGTTTTGCCTTGGGTTTATCCTGTTTAGGACTTTCTGGGTTTCTGGGACTTGGGTGATTATTCCTTCCCCATTTTAGGGAAGTTTTCAACTATTATCTCCTCAAGTATTTTCTCATGGTCTTTCTTTTTGTCTTCTTCTTCTGGGACTCCTATGATTCAAATGTTGGGGCATTTAACGTTGTCCCAGAGGTGTCTGAAATTGTCCTCATTTCTTTTAATTCATTTTTCTTTTTTCCTCTCTGATTCATTTATTTCTACCATTCTATCTTCTACTTCACTAATCCTATCTTCTGCCTCCATTAATCTACTATTTGTTCCCTCCAGAGTGTTTCTGATATCATTTACTGCTTTATTTATTATATATTGACTCTTTTTTAAAATTTCTTCTAGGTCCTCGTTAAACCCAAGAAAGGTTTATTTCTTGCATCTTCTCAATCCTTGTCTCCAGGCTATTTAACTGTGATTCCATTTTTTTTTTCAAGATTTTGGATCATTTTCACTATCATTATTTGGAATTCTTTATCAGGTAGATTCCCTATCTCTTCCTCTTTTGTTTGGTTTGGTGGGCATTTATCCCATTCCTTTACCTGCTGGGTATTCTTCTATCTCTTCATCTTGTTTATATTGCTGTCTTTGGAGTGGTCTTTCTGTATTCTGGCAGTCGTGGAGTTCTCTTTATTGTGGCGTTTCCTCACTGTGGTTGGGGTTGGATGGGTGGCTTGTCAAGTTTCCTGGTTAGGGAGGCTTGTGTCGGTGTTCTGCTGGGTGGAGCTGGATTTCTTCTCTCTGGAGTGCAATGAAGTGTCCAGTAATGAGTTATGAGATGTCAGTGGGTTTGGAGTGACTTTGGGCAGCCTGTATATTGAAGCTCA
>NW_011494654.1:362826-363471 GCF_000754665.1 Bison bison bison | reverse complement strand
TATTGAGATAATCATATGGTTTTTATTTTTCAATCTGTTAATGTGGTGTATTACATTGATTGATTTGTAGATATTGAAGAATCCTTGCATCCCTGGGATAAAGCCCACTTGGTCATGGTGTATGATCTTTTTAATGTGTTGTTGGATTCTGATTGCTAGAATTTTGTTAAGGATTTTTGCATCTATGTTCATCAGTGATATTGGCCTGTAGTTTTCTTTTTTTGTGGTGTCTTTGTCAGGTTTTGGTATTAGGGTGATGGTGGCCTCATAGAATGAGTTTGGAAGTTTACCTTCCTCTGCAATTTTCTGGAAGAGTTTGAGTAGGATAGGTGTCAGCTCTTCTCTAAATTTTTGGTAGAATTCAGCTGTGAAGCCGTCTAAACCTGGGCTTTTGTTTTCTGGAAGATTTCTGATTACAGTTTCAATTTACATGCCTGTGATGGGTCTATTAAGATTTTCTATTTCTTCCTGGTCCAGTTTTGGAAAGTTGTACTTTTCTAAGAATTTGTCCATTTCTTCCACGCTGCCCATTTTATTGCATATAATTGCTGATAGTAGTCTCTTATGATCCTTTGTATTTTCTTTGTTGTCTGTTGTGATCTCTCCATTTTCATTTTCTAATTTTTATGTATTTGTATTTTTTCT
>NW_011494654.1:347389-362726 GCF_000754665.1 Bison bison bison | reverse complement strand
GCTATGTTCCTGTGTTGCTGGAGAATTTGCATGGTATGTCTTGCTCTGGAACTTGTTGGCCCTTGGGTGGTGCTTGGTTTCAGTGTAGGTATGGAGGTGTTTGATGAGCTTCTATCGATTAATGTTCCCTGGAGTCAGGAGGTCTTTGGTGTTCTCAGGATTTGGACTTAAGCCTCCTGCTTCTGGTTTTCAATCTTATTTTTACAGTAGCCTCAAGACTTCTCCATCTATACAGCACCATTGATAAAACATCTAGGTTAAAGATGAAAAGTTTCTCCACAGTGAGGGACACCCAGAGTGGTTCACAGAGTTACATGGAGAGGGAGGAAGGGAGAAAGAGGTGACCAGGATGAGATGAGGTGGAATCAAAAGAGGAGAGAGCAAGCTAGCCAGTAATCACTTCCTTATGTGAGCTCCACAGTCTGGACTGCTCAGAGATGTTCATGGAGTTATACAAAGAAGAGAAGAGGGAGGAAGGAGACAGAGGTGGCCAGGAGGATAAAAGGGGGGAATGAAAAGGAGAGAGACAGATCCAGCCAGTAATCAGTTCCCTAAGTGTTCTTCACCATCTGGAACACACAGAAAATCACAGAGTTGGGTAGAGCAGAGAGGGGTTAGGGAGGAGACACAGGCAACCAGGTGGAGAAAAAGGAGAGTCCAAAGGGGGAGAGTGCAGTCAAGCCACTAATCTCGCTCCCAAGTAAAAATGAGTACTGAAGATTGGGTTCTTAAAGGTACAAAATTGATAACAAATACCAAAAAGCAAAGATTAAAAATCTACAGTAGAGGTTGGATTTTCAAAAATACTATATTAAAGAAAAAAAAAGTCACAAAAATTATTATATATATATATGAAGTTTGCTTTAAAAAAATAGGGTCTCTCGCTCTTTTTTTTTTTTTTTTGCAAAGTAATAGTAGGTTATAAAGATGAAAATTAAGGGAGTAATAGAGGACTTAAAAATAAAAAAAAATTTAAAAATTAAAGAATGATAGTAAAAATAGTAAAAACTATATCTAGGACCTTCTCTGGTGATATTGTGGGCAGTGTGGGTCAGTTCTTTTTTGGATAGTTCCTTGATCTGGCTTATATTTCTCAAGATCTATAGGCCCCTTTCTATGTAGTTGGTACTAACTACAGGGTTTTAATCTATTGCACCTGTCACTTCCAAGGAGGTTCCCTCTGTTTTAGCTTCTTCTGTTTGCTGGTCTCTTCAGTGTCTAATTTTTGCTTTCCTGGTGGCTCAGAGGTTAAAGCGTCTGCCTCCAATGTGGGAGACCCACGTTCGATCCCTGGGTTGGGAAGATCTCCTGGAGAAGGAAATGGTAACCCACTCCAGTATTCTTGCCTGGAGAATCCCATGGACGGAGAAACCTGGTAGGCTACAGTCCATGGGGTCGCAAAGAGTCGGACACGACTGAGTGACTTCACTTTCACTTCCAGTGTCTAATTTCCACCCTGACACAAGGGGGCGGTGGTGGACACTTTTTTTAGGCTCCATTGTTCAGTCGTGCTGTGGGGAGGGAGGGACACTGCAAAAAAATAACACTGGCATGTGCTCGCAGTGTCTTGGCCACACTGGGTTTGACCCTGCTCACAGGGTGTGTGCTTTCCCTGTCTACACTGCTCAGGCTCTAGGTTCCTCTGCCGGGAACTGTCTGAAGCTGGCCCTGGGTTGTATGCACTTCCCGGGTCTAAGCCGCTCAGGTTCAGGCACTCAGGTACTCCTCAGAGGCACAGAATCGGTTGATATGCCCTTCCCAGGTCCATGCAGCTCAGATGACCAGGTGTTTGGCGAGCACCGTCACTGCAACTTATCTCCTCTCCTGTCCCTGCAGCTCGGTTTTCTGGGTGTACAACTGGCACACCTTCTCAGGCGGATGTCTACCATCCCGAATCCCAAGAAGTCTTAGCAACAAAGCCTGCTTGCGGTTTGGTAGATAATGCCTCTCTGGGGCCGAGATTGCCCGCTTCCGGGTCTGGCTCCCTGTCACTGGAGGGGGATGGTCTGCAGCCGGCTAGCTGTGTTCAGTCCTTCGTTCTGTGAGCGGGCCTGACGGTGTCTTAGGTTAGGGCTTTGCGCGTGGTAGCTATCCCGCAGTCTGGTTTGCTAGCCCAAGTTAGTTTGCTCAGATTGCCCTCAGGCATTCAGGCCCAGTCCTTACTCTAAGCAATGCAGCCCGCTCCTCCCTGCCCAGCCCCCGCTTGCTAGTGGTGGGTGCAGGTGTCTGCGCTGCTTCTCCGCTGGGGGAGTTACCATTGGGCAAGTAATCTGTGGGTTTTAATTATTTATTTATTTTTCCTCCCAGTTATGTTGCCCTCTGTGGTTCCAAGGCTCACCACAGACTCAGCAGTGAGAGTGTTTGGAAACTTCTGTCTTTTTTAAGACCCCCTTCCCAGGACAGAGCTCCATCCCTACCTCTTTTGTCTTTCTTTTTGTCTTTTATATTTTTTCCTACCTGCTTTTGAAGACAATGGGCTGCTTTTCTGGGGGCCTGATGTCCTCTGCCGGCATTCAGAAGTTGTTTTGTGGAATTTACTCAGCGTTCAAATGTTATTTTGATGAATTTGTGGGGGAGAAAGTGGTCTCCCTGTCCTATTCCTCTGCCATCTTAGGACCGCCCCCCAATGTTTAATTTTAAATAATTTTTTTATGTGTGTGTTTTGCCAGAAAGAGAGACATAAGCAAAAAATCAAAATGTTCACCACTCTTATTAGTCTTGTTCTCATGTATTTTCATTTGGAAGATACACAGGTCCATGAAATCCCCAGATCTGAACACTGTGCTAAGAAGTGACCTTTAACGTGTGTCTTTGAGAGCCTGTGGAGCTTCTACAGAGAAAGCTCCCAGTGTCCACCTGGCAGTACAGTGCTCAGCTCCTGGCCCCAGTGTGGAGAGAAAGAGGGGGTCTCTGTGCTAGAAGCGAGTGCTGCTGAGACTCAGACAAGGTCTGTGAATGCAGGAGTCTGGATTCCAGCTCAGAGACAAGTGGAGAACAAGGGATCCTTAGTCTTTGAGTCTTTATAGGACGGTAGGAATTGGGCATAGAGACTGAGAGAAAAATGATGATCAGGAAGGTAACTTGCATCTTGTCTTCCTTAGAGTGTGTGTGTGTGTGTTAGTCATTTAATCGTGTCTGACTCTTTGCGACCCTATGGAGTGTAGCCTGCCGACGCTCCTCTGTCCATGGGATTCTCCAGGCAAATATACTGGAGTAGATTGCCAGTCTCTTCTCCACGTCCCTAGATTACAGGGATCCAGCCCAGCTTCCTGCTATTTACCACATTGGCCACTAGAGGGTGCGGTGCAGGAGATTGTCTCCTGGAGCAACACTTCCTCTAAGTGTCAATAACGGAACTGGGTGGGGGCTGCGGCGGCGGGGGGCGGGGCGGAGAATCGGAAAGCTGAGGCTAGCCTCGGGGGCGGGCGCTCAGAAGCGGCGGGTTCGGCGGGTCCATTAGCTGCAGTCCGCTCTGCCCGCTCGAAGCGCTGAGGAGCCTAGCGGGGACACCGCGTCCTACTCCTACATGAGGCCTGAGTGAACGCCGCGTCGAGAGCTTCTCTCCCGAGCGCAGCAGCAGCGGCCCCCGGAGGAGGAGGAGGAGCATGTCGGACGGTTTCGACCGGGCCCCAGGTGCTGGTCTGGGCCGGAGCCGGGGCCTGGGCCGCGGAGGGGGCGGGCCTGAGGGCTCTGGTTTCCTGAAAGGAGCGGGGCCTGCTGAGCTGCCGTGCCACCAGCCGCCGCCGCCACCTCAACCCAAAGCTCCGGACTTCCTGCAGCCGCCACCGCTGTGCCAGACCAGGACTGCCCCGCCGCCAGGGGCCGAGTGCCAGGTCCCCGCCGGCCCCCAGCGGCCTGCCCGGCCCGGGGCGCTCCCGGAACAAACGAGGCCCCTGAGAGGTCCATCTAGTTCGCCGGATAACATCACACAGCAGAATTCGGAGTCAGCAATGGCTAAACCCCAGGTGGCTGTAGCTCCTGTATTAATGTCTAAGCTGTCTGTAAACGCCCCTGAATTCTACCCATCAAGTTATTCTTCTAATTATACAGAATCCTATGAGGACGGCTGTGAGGATTATCCTACTTTATCAGAATATGTTCAGGATTTTTTGAATCATCTTACAGAACAGCCTGGCAGTTTTGAAACTGAAATTGGACAGTTTGCAGAGACCCTGAATGGCTGGGTTACAACAGATGATGCTTTGCAACAACTTGTGGAACTCATCTATCAACAGGCCACATCTATCCCCAATTTCTCTTACATGGGAGCGCGCCTCTGTAACTACCTGTGTGATCATCTGACAATTAACCCACAGAGTGGCAACTTCCGCCAATTGCTACTTCAAAGATGTCGGACTGAATATGAAGTTAAAGATCAAGCTGCAAAAGGGGATGAAGTGACTCGAAAACGATTCCATGCATTTGTACTCTTTCTGGGAGAACTCTATCTTAACCTGGAGATTAAAGGGACAAATGGACAGGTTGCAAGGGCAGACATTCTTCAGACCGGTCTTCGGGAGTTGCTGAATGCCCTCTTCTCTAATCCTATGGATGACAACTTAATTTGTGCAGTAAAATTACTGAAGTTGACAGGGTCAGTTTTAGAAGATGGCTGGAAGGAAAAAGGAAAGACTGACATGAAAGAAATTATTCAGAGAATTGAAAATGTTGTCCTAGATGCAAATTGCAGCAGAGATGTAAAACAGATGCTTTTGAAGCTTGTAGAACTCTGGTCAAGTAACTGGGGTAGAGTCCACGCAGCTTCAACATAGAGGGAAGCAACACCTGAAAATGATCCTAATTATTTTATGAATGAGCCAATATTTTATACATCTGATGGTGTTCCTTTCACTGCAGCTGATCCAGATTACCAAGAGAAATATCAAGAGTTACTTGAAAGAGAAGACTTTTTTCCCAGATTATGAAGAAAATGGAACAGATTTATCAGGGGGTGGTGATCCGTCCTTGGATGATATTGATGATGAGATGGACCCAGAGATAGAAGAAGCTTATGAAAAGTTTTGTTTGGAACCAGAGCGTAAGCGAAAACAGTAAAGTTAAATTTTCAGCATATCCGTTTTATAAAGCAGTTCATGTTATGGTGATTTAGCAGAACACAGGAAAGCAAAAAAATGTGTCACACTTATACCAAATTAAGGATGTTGAATTATGTTACTAATGTTTGCAACTTTAATTTTGTTTAACGCTTTTTGCCAAAATAAACTTTATTCCCTATAACTTAAAAAAAAAAATAACGAAACTGGGCTGTGCGGCCCCAGGGTCCTCGTGTCTCTGAGGCAGAGGGGATGTCTTTGAGCTGCAGAGAGGCCACTTCATGCTGCAGACTTGAGATGTCGTGAGCTGATGTCTGATTTCTGGTGTCTGGTGGGATCTAACCTGTAGCAGTAGGGTGATGGTTGAGGCATGTCCTGGGTCCCGGCTATGTGCCTCTGTGTGAACCTCAGAGTGGCCTTCAGAGGCCTGTGTTAAGAACTGTGTCCCCTCCCAATCTCTTCCCAGTTCAGTGGGCTTGGTCTTGCAATTTTCAGAGGAAGTTGAATGGTTTGTTTTTGTGCCCAGGACTCCCAGTCTTCCTCCCCACAACAAGCATAATAATGGCATTAAGAAATTTGTCTTCCTCTTCATTGTCATTTATGCATTTTTAGAAAGAAGCAAAACATGTTCCTAAATATCATCTCATTTGATTTTCACCAAATCACTTTTTACTAGCTTCATTTTAGTTATGAGCAAACAGGCTCAGATATATTAGGTATAATCACGAGGACTCTCAACTCTAAGTGTTGAGCTACTTATAATTGAATACCTCTGACCTCAAAAGCTTGGAATGATCTTCTCAGGTGACTCAGTGGTAAAGAACTGCCTGTCAATGCAGGAGACATGGGTTCGATCCCTAATCCAGGAAGATCCTATATGCCTCGGAGCAACTAAGCCTGTGTGCCATAACTACTGAGCCTGTGCTATGGAGTCCAGGAGCTGTAAGTACTGAGCCCATGTGTTGCAATTACTGAAGCCCGTGCACCCTAGAGCCCATACTCCACAACAAGAGAGGCCGCCACAGTGAGAAGCCCAAGCGCTGCAACTAGAGAGTAGCCCCTGCTCATAGCTACTAGAGAAAAGCCTAAGCAGCAATGAAGACCATCCCTCTCTTCGTCAAAGAGAAAAACAGAAACAAAAAAACTTGGAATGTTTTGTCCTCCCATTCTTTTAGAATTGTCTGCAATTTCTTTAAATTTAGGCTAGTACAGAAAGTTCTTCATTGAATACCTCTATTAGCCTGTTGGCCTGCTCTCACCACTTCCTACCCTATACCTCCTGTTTCAGCCGCATTAAACTACTGACACTTCCTGACAGGTAGCTGAACGCCACAGGGCCTTACATCCCAGGCAGTGAGGCTTTGCTCCAGTGGAGGAATGGGGTTGGGGTGGGAGCAAGGAGAGCCTGGGCTTTGTGTCAAACCAGTAGTAAGAATAAAACTCTGTGTATTATCTAGCTGCGATCAATGCTTTGGTTGTGACATGGAAGGAGAAATGGACCTGTCATTTTTCTCTCCATCTCTACCCAGAAGCTACAAGAAAATGAGAGCGAGGTGCTACAGTGCGTGTGGTGGGTGATAAAGTGTTGACACTGAGCCCAGAAGGACAGTAAGGTCTATGTCCACTGAGAGGTTTTTTTTTTTTTTAAATTTTGCTTATTTATTTATTTTTGGGTCTTTGTTGCTGAGTGAGGGCTTTCTCTAGTTGCAGTGAGTAGGGGCTCCTCTCTAGTTGTGGAGCACCAGTTTCCCATTGCAGTGGCTCCTCTTGTTGTGAAGCGTGAGCTCTAGGGCATGGGGGCTTCAGTAGTTGTGGCACATGAGCTTAGTTGCCCCATGGCATGTAAAATCTTCCTGAACCAGGGACTGAACCCGTGTCCCCTGCATTGGTAGGTGGATTCTTAACCACTGGGCCACCAGGGGAGTCCCACTAGGAGATTTTTAAAAATTGTGATAAAGTTTAGATAGCTTAACAATTGCTATTTTATCACTTTAAGTATACAGTTAAGTAGCATCGTCTACACAGTGTTGTGCAGCTATCATCATGATTTCCCATACTCTTTCATCACCTCAGACAGAAACTCTGTACTCATCCACAATAACTTCATATTCCTCTCCTCCCCCAGTCCCTGGTAAATTCTATTCTACTTTATGTCTCGATGACTCTTCTAAGTATCTCATATATATGGAATAATGCAATATTTGGAGAAGGAAATGGCAACCCACTCCAGTATTCTTGCCTGGAGAATTCCATGGACAGAAGAACCTGGCAGGCTATGTAGTCCATGGGGTCACAAAGAATTGGACATGACTGAATGATTAATACTTGCTTTTAATGTCTCAGTTTACTTGATGTTTTCAAGGCTTATCCATGTAGCAGTGTCAGAACCTCATTCCTTTTTAAAAATAATTTATTTATTTACTTTTGATTGCACTGGGGTCTCTGTTGCTGCACAGATTTTCTCTAGTTGTGGCAAGTGGGCCTACTCTTCACTGCAGTGGCTTCTCTTGTTGTGGAGCACAGGCTCTGGGTGTGTGGGCTTCAGTAGTTGTGGCGCATGGGCCTAGTTGGTCTGTGGTATGTGGAATGTTGATGCTTTTGAACTGTGGGGTTGGAGAAGACTCTTGAGAGTCCCTTGGACAGCAAGAAGATCCAACCAGTCAATCCCAAAGAAAATCAACCCTGACTATTCATTGGAAAGACTGATACTGAAGCTGAAGCTCCAATACTTTGGCCACCTGATGCGAAGAGCTGACTCACTGGAAAAGACCCTGATGCTGGGAAAGATTGAGGGCAGGAGAAGAAGCGGGCAACAGAGGATGAGATGGTTAGATGGCATCATCAGCTCAATGGACATGAGTCTGAGCAAACTGTGGGAGATAGTGAAGGACAGGAAAGCCTGGTGTGCTGCAGTCCATGGGATCACAAAGAGTCAGACAAAACTTAGTGACTGAACAACAACAACAACAACATATGGAATCTTCCCAGACCAGGGATTGAACCTGTGTCCCCTATATTGGCAGGTGGATTCTTATCCAAAGTACTACCAGGGAAGTCCTCCTTCTTATCCATTGTATGTATATACCACAGCTTGTTTATCCACTCATCTGTTGGTGGGTTCTTGGGTTGTTACCTTCTTTTAGCTGTTGTGAATAATTCTGCAGTGAACACTGGTGTACAAGCATGTAAGTTTCTGTTTTCAATTGCCTTGGGTATATATCTAGGAGTGGAATTGCTGGGTTTCAATGTTTAAATTGTTGAGGAATATCATTGGAAGTTTTGATAGTTCTGTGCTCTGCCTCAGTCATGGGGCATGGTCTTCTGAACTCAGGGAAGCTCTTGTGCCAGTAGGGACACTCAGTGATAAGACTCAGTAAAGGAACCCTTTGGCCATGTTTCTGGTTCACTGGATCATTTTGATTGTGGGCCTGAGATGGACCCTGTGCTCTCAGACAGGGGGTCTCTGACTGGTTCCCTCTGCAGATGGCCTGTATCACCACTGCACTGAGAATGGTTTCGTCTACCAGACTTTCTGTGACATGACCTCTGGGGGTGGTGGCTGCACCCTGGTGGCCAGTATGCATGAGAACCTCATGCTTGGGAAATGCATGTTGGGCAGTCGCTGGTCCAGTCAGCAGGGCAACAGGGCTGACTACCCAGAGAGTGATGGCAACTGGGCCAATTACAACACGTTTGGGTCTGCAGAGGTGGCCACTAGCGATGACTACAAGGTGGGTGGCACTGAGCACCCAGGTGGAAAGGGTGGGGAGAGGGGTGTGGCTGGAGCAGAGCATGTGGAAGGGAGGGTGGGAGATGGGGATGTGGAGGTGGGGCTGGAGAAGATAGACAGAAGTCCATGTCTTGAACCACAACTTCTTCCCACCAAGGCTGTTTGGGTGGTGGGGTCTCATTATCTACTGGAGGAGGGTGGGTATCTGTGACTGCTGCCACCTGCTTCCCTGGAGCCCTGAGCTCTCAGCTCAAGTGAGGGCTGTGTGTGTGGGTCTTTGGCTGGTGGCACCTCCTGGGCTGGTCAGGCTGAATGTGTGTCCCTCTGTAGAACCCTGGTTACTACGACATTCAAGCTCAGGACCTGGGCATCTGGCATGTGCCCAACAAGTCTCCCGTGCAACACTGGAGGAACAGCTCCCTGCTGAGGTACCACACCAACACTGGCTTCTTCCAGAGACTGGGGCATAATCTGGACTCTACCAGGCACATGGCACTGCTGGATGGGGGTGGTTTCCTGAGTGTAGAGACTGAGGAAGTGACTAAGGCTGGGCATGTGGTCCTATGGTCCGTGTTCCCCTGACCTAGATTCTCTGATGGCTCCTGTCCTGCTTCTCTCTGAAGTTCTGAGCCAGGCAAGGGAAGAGACCTATGAGAGAGGAGCATTTAGTGGAGGCTGGGGGTTAGGGAGAGAGAGAGTACGCCGAGGATGAGTAAGAGCATATATGGTGCCCTAGGCTGTTGGGCAATGGCAGCCCACTCCAGTACTCTTGCCTGGAGACTCCCATGGACAGAGAGGCTTAGGCTGCAGTCCATGGGGTCTCAAAGAGTCGGACACGACTGAGCGACTTCACTTTCACTTTTCACTTTCATGCATTGGAGAAGGAAATGGCAGCCCACTCCAGCGTTCTTGCCTGGAGAATCCCAGGGAGAGAGGAGCCTAGTAGGCTGCCGTCTATGGGGTCGCACAGAGTCGGACACGACTGAAGTGACTTAGCAGCAGCAATAGCAGCAGGCTGTTGGGAATGCAGAGCTACTGACTGAATCCAGGAAAATGGAAAGATCTTACTTTGACTGGTCTTGAAATGGTATCAGTTACTGAACAAGCACTGTTTCCCCTTTTCCCTCAAAGAATGGCAGAATGTATCGGAGAATGAAAGCTAGGGTCCTCATGTAATGACTTACTGGTACCTCGTAAAAACTCCCTGTGAAATGTGGGGGGAAATGTACTGATAACAGCCTGGCAATACCTGTGGTCTGATTTTGTGATGCCCAGAAAGCTGCATCTTTTTACTTACCCCTTGGCTATCGCGAGTCATTTTGCCCTTCTGACATAATGGAAAAGGCATAAAATTCAGTTATGTTAGGTAACCTTTATTTTACTACAGCCCGATTCTCAGCTATGGATATTATGTGTATTGTCTCATTTAATCTACTCTTGACCCCTGAGCTTTTACCAGATCCATTTTATAGATGAGGAAGCTGAAGCACTGTGAGGTTCAGGAACGTGCCCCACATCCCAGGGTATACATGGAGGAGTTGTGGTTTGGAATGAAGAAATTTGGCTCCAGACTCCTTATTCCTCACCTTCAGCCCCTTGGTAACTTGTTAAGACCAGCCTGGAGTCATGAGCACAGAGAATAACCAGCCCAATGGAGAGGCAGGTTTATTTCTATTGTAATGGGTAATAGTTAATTTCAGTGAACCAGAAGGTGGCAGCATAATATCCTTCGTGGGGGCTGAGCCTTTGATATAAAATGCAAAGCAGTCATAATTTATTGTTGAGAATCTGAGGCTTTAAAGGAGAATAAGAAAAGTGTGGACAGGGTCAGAGTGAGTCACGGCGCCTTCGTAGGTGTTTGGGGATATTCTTCCTGTACACGTGAGTTTTTCCTTTCAAGCCTCTGGCAGACCAGGGGCCCTCTTTGAGGACTGGCTCTTGGTCTCAGGGTGGGGAAAAGTCCAAGTCTGAGGCCAGATGCACCACCACTGTTCACAGAGCGAATGGGTTCCAAGTCAGGCTGGAGTACTGGGCACAGAGAATCTCCAAGGCGACCTAAACAGGCTGTTTCTAGCACATTTCTTAATACTGTTTTCTGCCTCTTGTTTTCAGAGGAATTCACTGTGGATTTGTCTAGTGCATGTATTTAATAATGAGAGAGTAGTAAGAGCCTTGTGTGCTGGAGGCAGAGTCACCAGGTGTAATGTGGATCATGTGAATCCTTGCGGGGCTCACTGGGTGCTTAGGGATTGTCTGTCCATGTGTGTGAGTATGGTATGACCATGGTGTGAATGTGTGTGGGAATGTGATCTTTCTTTACTCCTTTCTGGGTCTCCGGGGCCAGGGCTAAAGGATCCTCTGTCCAGGCACTGACATCGTGTACCTTTGAGGACTGAACTGGAAGGGTTGGGGCTTCAGAAGCACCACTGTTTTTGCTCAGCCTTGGGATAAGCTGGTCAGTTACCTGAGCTGGGTGAGGCTTGTGTGCAGGAGCATTCTGTGGAAAACTTTTGGAGCTGAGATTGCTTGAGAAACGCAAGATGTTGTCATTTTTGATCTGAGGTTTAGCTTTTCAGAGCAAAACTTGACCTCTTTGCTCCTGACCAGTGTCTGCACAGATTCTCACTGGGTCGGGGGCTTACTGGAAGAATCCTGGACAGCCCTGGGGCCACCCTCCTCCCAACTGTGTACTCTCTCTCTGGTCATCAGTCACAATGTGCCCTAATGTCAAGGGCAGGTGGACTCAGCTCTCACCTGTGGCAGCCTCCGTGTCCGCCCAGGCCAGAGATCATTCAACTCCTGTTTTTCTTAGTCGCTGTGGGATGCCTCATGGCCAGAGGCAGGATAAGCAGGGAGGCCTTGGGCTGGTCCGGGGCTGAGTTGTCAAGAGTAAGCGAGTTTACTTAGGACCCATCCCTTCACAAGTGTACAGTCTGAGACAAGGGTCCTTAGCTGCTGGCATGTGATGCTGAGATCCTGTCTCTTCTTCTTCCTCAGCTTGTCTCTCTCCCAGGCAAGATGATGCAGCTCACCTATCAAGGAGAATCTCAGGTCTGATGCGGCAGTGATGTGTGTGTGGCACCCCCCATGAAGGATATTATGCTGCCAACTTCTGGTTCACTGAAATAAACTATCATCCATTACAATAGAAATAAACCTGTCTCTCCATTGGGCTGGTTATTCTGCTCTGTGCACATGACTCCAGGCTGGTCTTAACAAGTCACCAAGGGGCTGAGGTGGGGAATAAAGAGCCTAGAGCCAAATGCATGTGCATTCCTCCTCCCTGTGACAGCCTGGTCCCTATGGCTCCTTCCAGCCATGGTCCAAAGCAGATGTGAAGTTGTGTGCACATGTGCCTCCATGCACTTTAACGAGCATGCAGGGAGCCACTACACTCTGCTGGTGTGGGAGACACAAAGATTGCACGTGCTTTGTTCAGTGTCTGGCAGGACAGACATTCACACAAAAACAGAAGGATGAGATGAAGGATCTTAGGTATAACAGAAATATTAGTGAGGGGCTACATGACACCTAATTCTGCTGGAGTATAAGGGCTGGTGACCACAGCACTTCTGAGCTGAGTGCCGAGAGATGTATACTAGTTTATAGGGCAAAAGCTTCACAATGTTGAATTTGGCAATGATTTGTTGGATATAATACTAAAGGAACAGGCAAAAAAAGTAGACAAATTGCACTTCATGAAAATTTACAAAATTATATAAGACTGTTAACAGAGCAAAAAAAGGCAGAATGGGAAAAATATTTGCAAATCTTATATTTGATATGAGATTGATGTCCAATATACATAGAGAACTCCTAAATAACAGCAACAACAATAACAAACTCAATTCAAAGATGGGCATAAGACTTGAATAGACATTTCTCTAAAGAAGATATGAAAATCCAATCAAGCAAAGAAAAGATGTCCTACACAACTAATCACTAGGAAAATGCTAATCAAAACTATAATGAGATAATCACCTCATATCCTTAGGATGATCTTTATTAAAAAAGAAGAAAATAAAAATAAATAAAAAAGAAGAAAATAATAAATGATGAAAAGAATGTGAAGAAATTGAACCCTTATGCACTGTTGGTGAGGATGTTAAATGGTATGGCCACTATGGAACAAAATATGGCAGTCCCTCAAAAAAATATTGGTAGAATTACCATATGATACAGCAATTCCACTTTTGGGTATATACCCCAAGGAATTGAAAGCAGGGTCTTGAAGACATATGTACATCTTGTCCACAGAAGCATTCTGCATGGTAGCCAAAACAGGAACACAACCAAATGTCCACTGATAGATAAATGAATAAGCAAGAATGTGGTAAATACAGATAATGGAATTACTCAACCTTTAAACGGAAGGAAATTCTGAAATGCTGTAGCATAGATGAACCTTGGGGACATCATGTGAAGTAATGTAAGCCAGTGATGAAAAGATTCTGTACAGTTTTGCTTAGGTACTGAAATGTATTTAAATCATAGAGACAGAAAATAGAATGGCAGTTCCTGGGGACTGGAAGGAGGATGAAAATGGAGAGTTGTTATTTAATACAGATAGAATTTCAGTGTTGCAAGACAAACAGTGCTGACTGTTGAGCTGACTGTTGTACAGCAGTAAGAATGTAATTAATACCACTGAAACACACTCTTAAAATGGTTAAGGTGGTAAATTTTGTTATGTGTATTCCAATAGTTTCAAATTCCCATTTTTCAGAGTCCTTCCACTCTCCAGGAATGTGGAATTTTTCCAGAGCTGTGGTTCTCAAACTGTAGTGCATCAGAATAATCTAGAAGGTGCCTTAGAATACCCCCAGGGTTGCTGATTCAGCAGATATAGAGGAAGACCCAGGAATTTGCTTTTGTAGCAAGTTCCAGGTGATTCTGATGCTGCTGGTCTTGGAACCACACTTTGAGAACAATTTCTTTTCTCTAGTTAGGATTCTGTATCAGATTGTTGGGGCTGCTGTAGAAAAACACCACAAACTGGGGGCTCAGATAGCAGACAGTGGCTGAGATGGTAAAGAATTTGCCTGCAATGCAGGAGACCTGGGTTAGATCCCTGGGTCAGGAAGATCCCCTGGAAAAGGAAATGGCAACCCCCACCAGTATTCTTGCCTGGATAATTTCATGGATGGGAGCCTGGTGGGCTCTTTGGGAGGTTTCAGAGTTGAACACGACTGAGGACTAGTGTGTATGTGTTGTTTCGTAGTTCTGGAATCTGAAAGTCTGAGATCAAGATTTCAGAAGAGCTAGTTCCTTCTGAAGGGTGTGAGGGAAAATCTGTCCCATGCCTCTCCCCTAACTTTTGGTTGTTTGCCACCAAACTTTGGCATCCCTTAACTTGTAGATGCATCACTGAGGTTTCACCTTCAACTTCACAAGATGTACCTGTCTCTGTGTCCAAATTTTCCATTGTCATAAGGACATCAGTCATATTGGATTTGGGCTTACCCTAAAGACATATCTTAATGTGATTTTCTCCAAAGACTCTGAATAAGGTCCTATCCTGAGGTACTAGGGATTGGTACTTCAGCATCTTTTGGAGGGGACAAAATTCAACCCATAATAGGTCTCATATATTTTAGTCTCCACATGGCTGAGCATTTCACTCAGCAGCACATTAAGCCTTTTCACAGGCAATTTTGTTCTTTCCTTTTCTGCAATCCTGTCCTGGACTCAGCCATTTTTTAACTGTAAGATGCCTTTGTCTTCCTTCATATGTTAGGCTTGCAACAGAGTTGGGTTTCTGGTTCTGCTTTCTTGGAATCTTAGAGAAGGAATACTCTCTTCTTTGTATATTATTTCTATGCCTTTAGAATCAAGAAAAAACTGCAACCCATCACAGTGGGGCCATGAGACAAAACTGTATGTATGGAAATCAATAACTCTCCCTTTTATTTAAATAACAAGTTAAAAAACATAATGGAAGAAAAGATTCCATTTATGATAACAATAAAAAATAAGATATTTGGGGATAAATTTAACTAGCAATATGTGAGATCTAGATGACAAAACTATGAACACTGAGATATTTTAAGGAGAAAAGTGGTTCAGTCTTGGAATAACTGGGTGAAGGTGCCAACAAAGCATACTGACAGATGTTATATGGAGCCAGCCTGTTGTGGCAGTCTCTGCAGTTAAAATAGCCAAGCCTTCTGAAATTGTTTCTATTGATAATCCAGAGAACAAAAGAAGTAAGGAACAGAAAAGAACAACAAAAACAACCCCAAAACAATGAACACAATGACAATGAGTACATCAGTTCAGTTCAGTTTAGTTCAGTCGCTCAGTTGTGTCTGACTCTTTGGGACCCCATGGACTGCAGCACGCCAGACAGGATGCTATCACTGTCTCCTGGACTTTGCTCAAAGTCATGTCCATTGAGTTGATGATGCCATCCAACCATCTCATCCTCTGCTGTCCCCTTCTCCTCCCACCTTCAATCTTTCCCAGCATCAGGGTCTTTTCCAAGATCAGTTCTTCGCATCAGGTGGCCAAAGTATTGGAGTTTCAGCTTCAGCATCAGTCCTTCCAATGAACA
>NW_011494654.1:347030-347136 GCF_000754665.1 Bison bison bison | reverse complement strand
GCATCTTTTAATTTCCTGGCTGCAGTCACCATCTGCAGTGATTTAGGAGCCCCCAAAAATAAAGTCTGCCACTGTTTCCCCTGTTTCCCCATCTATTTGCCATCAA
>NW_011494654.1:346560-346907 GCF_000754665.1 Bison bison bison | reverse complement strand
TGGTGTCATCTGCATATCTGAGGTTATTGATATTTCTCCCTGCAATCTTGATTGCAGCTTGTGTTTCTTCCAGCCCAGCGTTTCTCATGATGTACTCTGCATAGAACTTAAATAAGCAGGGTGACAATATATAGCCTTGACATACTCCTTTTCCTATTTGGAACCAGTCTGTTGTTCCATGTCCAGTTCTAACTGTTGCTTCTTGACCTGCATACAGATTTCTCAGGAGGCAGGTCAGGTGGTCTGGTATTCCCATCTCTTGAAGAATTTTCCACAGTTTGTTGTGATCCACACAGTCAAAGACTTTGGTGTAGTTAACAAAGCAGAAGTAGATGTTTTTCTGGAAC
>NW_011494654.1:346321-346460 GCF_000754665.1 Bison bison bison | reverse complement strand
GATCCAACAGATGTTGACAATTTGATCTCTGGTTCTTCTACCTTTTCTAAATCCAGCTTGAACATCTTGAAGTTCACAGTTCATGTACTATTGAAGCCTGGCTTGGATAATTTTGAGCATTACTTTGCTAGCTTGTGAA
>NW_011494654.1:346072-346221 GCF_000754665.1 Bison bison bison | reverse complement strand
GTAGTTTGAGCATTCTTTGGCATTGCCTTTCTTTGGGATTGGAATGAAAACTGACCTTTTCCATCCTGTGGCCACTGCTGAGTTTTCAAAATTTGCTGGCATATTGAGTGCGGCACTTTCACAGCATCATCTTTTAGGATTTGAAATAG
>NW_011494654.1:345237-345487 GCF_000754665.1 Bison bison bison | reverse complement strand
AAGTACTTCCACTGTATAATCATAAGGGATTTGATTTAGGTCGTACCTGAATGGTCTAGTGTTTTTTCCCTACTTTCTTCAATTTCAGTCTGAATTTGGCAATAAGGAGTTCATGATCTGAGCCACAGTCAGCTCCAGTCTTGTTTTTGCTGACTGTATAGAGCTTCTCCATCTTTGGCTGCAAAGAATATAATCAATCTGATTTTGGTATTGACCATCTGGTGATGTCCATGTATAGAGTCTTCTGTTG
>NW_011494654.1:345066-345137 GCF_000754665.1 Bison bison bison | reverse complement strand
GAGGGTGTTTGCTATGACTGGTGTGTTCTTTTGGCAAAACTCTGTTAGCCTTTGCCCTGCTTCATTCTATG
>NW_011494654.1:344361-344823 GCF_000754665.1 Bison bison bison | reverse complement strand
GCATCCAAGTACTGCATTTCAGACTCTTTTGTTGACCATGGCAGGGCTACTCCATTTCTTCTAAGGGATTCTTGCCCACAGTAGTAGACATAGTGGTCATCTGAGTTAAATTCACCCATTCCAGTCCATTTTAGTTTGCCGATTCCTAAAATGTTGACGTTCACTCTTGCCATCTCTTGTTCGACCACTTCCAATTTGCCTTGACTCATGGACCTAACATTGTAGGTTCCTATGCGATATTGCTCTTTACAGCATCAGACTTTACTTCCATCACCAGTCACATCTATAACTGGGTGTTGTTTTTGCTTTAGCTCCATCTCTTCACTCTTTCCGGAGTTCATTTTCCCTTGATATCCAGTAGCATATTGGGCACCTATCGACCTGGGGAGTTCATCTTTCAGTGTCCTATATTTTTGCCTTTTCATACTGTTCATGGGGTTCTCAAGGCAAGAATACTGAAGT
>NW_011494654.1:343562-343668 GCF_000754665.1 Bison bison bison | reverse complement strand
AAGGGAAGCCCAAGAATACTGGAGTGGGTAGCCTATCCCTTCTGCAGCAGATCTTCCTGACCCAGGAATCAAACTGGGGCCTCCTGCATTGCAGGTGGATTCTTTA
>NW_011494654.1:342445-342664 GCF_000754665.1 Bison bison bison | reverse complement strand
CAGCCATGAAATTAAAAGACGCTTACTCCTTGGAAGAAAAGTTATGACCAACCTAGATAGCATATTCAAAAGCAGAGACATTACTTTGCCAACAAAGGTCTGTCTAGTTAAGGCTATGGTTTTTCCAGTGGTCATGTATGGATGTGAGAGTTGGACTGTGAAGAAGGCTGAGTGCTGAAGAATTGATGCTTTTGAACTGTGGTGTTGGAGAAGACTCTT
>NW_011494654.1:342099-342345 GCF_000754665.1 Bison bison bison | reverse complement strand
TGTCAGGCTTCCCTGTCCATTACCAACTCCCGGAGCTTGCTCAAACTCATGTCCATCAAATTGGTGATGCCATCCAACCGTCTCATCCTCTGTCATCTCCTTCTCCTCCTGCCTTCAGTCTTTCCCAGCATCAGGGTCTTTTCCAAGATCAGTTCTTCGCATCAGGTGGCCAAAGTATTGGAGTTTCAGCTTCAGCATCAGTCCTTCCAATGAACATTCAGGACTGATTTGCTTAGGATGGACTGG
>NW_011494654.1:308600-341999 GCF_000754665.1 Bison bison bison | reverse complement strand
TAGGATGGACTGGTTTGATCTCCTTGCTGTCCAAGGGGCTCTCAAGAGTCTTCTCCAACACCACAGTTCAAAAGCATCAGTTATTCAGCTTTCTATATAGTCCAACTCTCACATCCAAACATGACTCCTGGAAAAATCATGGCTTTGACTATATAGACCTTTCTTGGCAAAGTAATGTCCCTGCTTTTTAATAAGCTGTCTAGGTTGGTCATAATGTTTCCTTTGAGGAGCAAGCATCTTTTAATTTCCTGGCTGCAGTCACCATCTGCAGTGATTTAGGAGCCCCCAAAAATAAAGTCTGCCACTGTTTCCCCTGTTTCCCCATCTATTTGCCATCAAGTGATCAGACTGAATGCCGTGATCTTAGTTTTCTGAATGTTGAGTTTTAAGCCAACTTTTTCACTCTCCTTTTTTATTTTCATCAAGAGGCTCTTTAGTTCCTCTTCACTTTCTGCCATAAAGGTGGTGTCATCTGCATATCTGAGGTTATTGATATTTCTCCCTGCAATCTTGATTGCAGCTTGTGTTTCTTCCAGCCCAGCGTTTCTCATGATGTACTCTGCATAGAACTTAAATAAGCAGGGTGACAATATATAGCCTTGACATACTCCTTTTCCTATTTTGGACCAGTCTGTTGTTCCATGTCCAGTTCTAACTGTTGCTTCTTGACCTGCATACAGATTTCTCAGGAGGCAGGTCAGGTGGTCTGGTATTCCCATCTCTTGAAGAATTTTCCACAGTTTGTTGTGATCCACACAGTCAAAGACTTTGGTGTAGTTAACAAAGCAGAAGTAGATGTTTTTCTGGAACTCTCTTGCTTTATCAATGATCCAACAGATGTTGACAATTTGATCTCTGGTTCTTCTACCTTTTCTAAATCCAGCTTGAACATCTTGAAGTTCACAGTTCATGTACTATTGAAGCCTGGCTTGGATAATTTTGAGCATTACTTTGCTAGCTTGTGAGATGAGTACAATTGTCCAGTAGTTTGAGCATTCTTTGGCATTGCCTTTCTTTGGGATTGGAATGAAAACTGACCTTTTCCATCCTGTGGCCACTGCTGAGTTTTCAAAATTTGCTGGCATATTGAGTGCGGCACTTTCACAGCATCATCTTTTAGGATTTGAAATAGCTCAACTGCAATTCCAATACCTCCACTAGCTTTGTTTGTAGTGATGCTTCCTAAGGCCCACCAGACTTCACATTCTAGGATGTCTGGCTCTAGGTGAGTGATCACACCATAGTAATTATCTGGGTTGTGAAGATCTTTTTTGTGTATTTCTTCTGTGTATTCTTGCCACCTCTTCTTAATATCTTCTGCTTTTGTTAGGTCCATACCATTTCTGTCATTTATTGTGCCCATCTTCCATGAAATGTTCCCTTGGTACTTCTAGTTTTCTTGAAGAGATCTCTAGCCTTTTCTGTTCTATTGTTTTCCTCTATTTCTTTGCATTATTCACTTAAGAAAGCTTTCTTATCTGTCTTTGCTATTCTTTGGAACTCTGCATTCAAATGGGTATATCTTTCCTCTTCTCCTTTGCCTTTTGCTTCTCTTCTATTCATTACTGTTTGTAAGGCCTCCTCAGACAACCATTTTGTCTTTTTGCATTTCTTTTTCTTGGGGATGGTCTTGATTGCTGCCTCCTGTATAATTCATGAACCTTTGTCCATAGTTCTTCAGGCACTCTGTCTGTCAGATCTAACCCTTGAATCTATTTGTCACTTCCACTGTATAATCATAAGGGATTTGATTTAGGTCGTACCTGAATGGTCTAGTGTTTTTTCCCTACTTTCTTCAATTTCAGTCTGAATTTGGCAATAAGGAGTTCATGATCTGAGCCACAGTCAGCTCCAGTCTTGTTTTTGCTGACTGTATAGAGCTTCTCCATCTTTGGCTGCAAAGAATATAATCAATCTGATTTTGGTATTGACCATCTGGTGATGTCCATGTATAGAGTCTTCTGTTGTTTTATTGGAAGAGGGTGTTTGCTATGACTGGTGTGTTCTTTTGGCAAAACTCTGTTAGCCTTTGCCCTGCTTCATTCTGTATTCCAAGGCCAAATTTGTCCATTACTCCAAGTGTTTCTTGACTTCCTACTTTTGCATTCCAGTCCCCTATAATCAAAAGGACATCTCTTTCATTTGTTAGTTCTAGAAGGTCTTGTAGGTCTCCATAGAACCATTCAACTTCAGCTTCTTCAGCATTACTGGTTGGGGCATAGATTTGGGTTACTGTGATATTGAATGGTTTGCCTTGGAAACGAACAGGGATCATTCTGTCTTTCTTGAGATTGCATCCAAGTACTGCATTTCAGACTCTTTTGTTGACCATGGTGGCTACTCCATTTCTTCTAAGGGATTCTTGCCCACAGTAGTAGACATAGTGGTCATCTGAGTTAAATTCACCCATTCCAGTCCATTTTAGTTTGCCGATTCCTAAAATGTTGACGTTCACTCTTGCCATCTCTTGTTCGACCACTTCCAATTTGCCTTGACTCATGGACCTAACATTGTAGGTTCCTATGCGATATTGCTCTTTACAGCATCAGACTTTACTTCCATCACCAGTCACATCTATAACTGGGTGTTGTTTTTGCTTTAGCTCCATCTCTTCACTCTTTCCGGAGTTCATTTTCCCTTGATATCCAGTAGCATATTGGGCACCTATCGACCTGGGGAGTTCATCTTTCAGTGTCCTATATTTTTGCCTTTTCATACTGTTCATGGGGTTCTCAAGGCAAGAATACTGAAGTGGTTTGCCATTCTCTTCTCCAGTGGACCACGTTTTGTCAGGACTCTCCATCATGGCTTGTCCATCTTGGGTGGCCCTACATACCTATCAATAATTACTTTAAATGTTTAAATGGCCTAAATGGTCCAATTAAAAGACATAGAATGGCTGAAAGGATACAAAAACAAGGCTCATGTGTATGCTGTCTACAAAAGAATCACTTCTGATCTAAAGGCACACCCAGACTGAAAGTGAGTGGATGGGGAAATGTATTCCATGCAAATGGAAATCAAAAGAAAACTGGGGTAGCAATACTTATGTCTAAGTAGATTTTAAAACAAAGACTGTAACCAGAGACAAACCATTACCTAATGATAAAAGGATCAATCCAAGAAGATGTAACACCTGTAAATATATACACACCCAACATAGGAGCACCAAAATACGTAAAACAAATATTAACAGATAAAGGGCGAATTTGACAGTCTTATTTTGTTGATTAAATTACTCTTAACAATCACACTCACATGCTGACAATCATGACAGTGAAAGCCTCTCAGTCACCTTTCTGAGACCTCGTGGACTATGTAGTCCATGGGATTCTCCAGGCCAGGCTACTGAGGTGGGTAGCCTTTCCCTTCCCTAGGGATCTTCCCAACCCAGGGATCGAGCCCTGGTCTCCACATTGCAAGCAGATTCTTTACCAGCTGAGCTGCAAGGGAAGCCCAAGAATACTGGAGTGGGTAGCCTATCCCTTCTGCAGCAGATCTTCTTGACCCAGGAATCAAACTGGGGGCTCCTGCATTGCAGGTGGATTCTTTAGCAAATCATGCCTAAATGACACAGTGTTTAATTTCTGTTTTCAGCCTGTATAAAATCATATCATATGTTGTCTTTTGGGAGCATACTTTTTTCCTAAGTTATATTGCTATGATTCCTCTATGTTGTTGTACAGTTGTTCACTTATTTGTAATGTTATTGATGTTCCATTGTATGGATATGCGTATGTGCTTAGTCACTCAGTTGTGTCTGGCTCTTTGTGACCCCAGGGACAGTAGCCCACCAGGATCCTCTGTCCCTGGGATTCTCCAGGCAAGAATACTGGTGTGGGTTGCCATTCCCTTCTCCAGGGGATGTTCCCAACTCAGGGATTAAACTTGGGTCTTCTGCATTGCAGGTGAATTCTTTACCATCTGAGCCACCAGGGAAGCCCTTATATGCATATGCCACAATTTATATTTCTACTGTCTCATTATTGAGCATTTGTTTTTCTGATTAAGAACAATGCTGCCAAGAACATTGTTGTATGTGTCTCTGCGTACATATGTGCTAAAGGTCTCTTGAGGATATGACTAGAATTCAAATTTCTGGGTCATCAGAATTTGTGAATATTCAACTTTACAAGATAATAGTCTTCACCCTCCCAAGTGTACCAATTTATATTTCCATCAGCATATATAACAATTTCAATCAGTACATAACTTCTTGAATACTTGGTATTATCAGACTTTATTTTTTATGAATTAAATATTCATAATTTGAATTTTCTCATTCCTAGTGAGGTTGAATAAGTCTTCATGTGTTTATTGGCTATATGTATCTCTTTTTCTGTGAAATCCTTGTTCATATATTTTGCAAAAATCCTATTAGATTGTTTATCCTTTTATTAATTGATTGATTAATAAAATTTCTTTATATAATAGTATTAACTAATACTACTGCAGCCATGAAATTAAAAGACGCTTACTCCTTGGAAGAAAAGTTATGACCAACCTAGATAGCATATTCAAAAGCAGAGACATTACTTTGCCAACAAAGGTCTGTCTAGTCAAGGCTATGGTTTTTCCAGTGGTCATGTATGGATATGAGAGTTGGACTGTGAAGAAAGCTGAGTGCTGAAGAATTGATGCTTTTGAACTGTGGTGTTGGAGAAGACTCTTGAGAGTCCCTTGGACTGCAAGGAGATCCAACCAGTCCATTCTGAAGATCAGCCCTGGGATTTCTTTGGAAGGAATGATGCTAAAGCTGAAACTCCAGTACTTTGGCCACCTCATGTGAAGAGTTGACTCATTGGCAAAGACTCTGATGCTGGAAGGGATTGGGGGCAAGAGGAGAAGGGGACGACAGAGGATGAGATGGCTGGATGGCATCACTGACTCGATGGACGTAAGTCTGAGTGAACTCCAGGAATTGGTGATGGACAGGGAGGCCTGGCGTGCTGCGATTCATGGGATTGCAAAGAGTCGGACACGACTGAGCGACTGAACTGAACTGAACAGAACCTTTTGTTGGTTATACATGTTGCAAATATGTTCTTTCAATGTGTATCATGTATTTTTACTTTAGTGATAGTATATTTTAAGGAACAGAAGTTTTCAGTGTCAAAGATTTTCAATCCATCCTTTTATGATGAGCATAGAATTAGGAAATAAGAAAGGTGTTATAGTCTGTATTAATTGCTGTTATTTCCTGTGCTCAGGATCTTTTGCTGGTCCCATGAAGAATTTAGTATGATCTTTATTATGAAAAATTCTGATTGTCAGAATAGTTCATTCCACATTTCTCAAGATTTTGATGATTCAGAGGAAAAGAGATTGGGTAAATCTGTTGGTAATTGATATACCAAGTTCACTTAAAGAAAGCTTGAAGTCTTCTTGGGATCATAGGGAAGGTGAGAAAGAAAATGAAAGGATGAGAGTGTCTCTTTTACATTGTTTTGAAAGTTCAAGGAAGTGATTAACCATAGAATCCTATAGCAAATTCCATAGACAATGGGAAAAAACAACTCATCAAGATTGTACTTCCCTGATTCTCTTCCATGACTTCTCTGAGCTACTCCCTCCGGGCAGAACCCCACAGCTTTCATTTTTCGTGAGGTAAATATACAACTAAATTGGAAAGCTACTAATGGTTGAAATGGTAGAAAAAGAGGAAATTTTATTGTCTTTCTTTAAGCATTACCTGTAGATAATGTTATTTCATTGGTAATATCTAAAGATTCAGACTGGTGGAATTCTAACTTGTTTTTCCCACAAGTGGGGTGGAAGTTTTAATTAATCAAAATGGGCTAGATGTGAAAAATAAAATGGTATTTTTTCAGACTTGAGGAAGTGAATAGGAGTAAAATTTATGGGGTCTAAGACCCAAAAGTTATCCTTTGATATAGGCTGGAAAGAACTACTAAAATTAAGACACAGGACAGCAAAAGTCTCCACTTAAAGGTTTGTAAATCTGAAATGATACTTTATTTTTTTAAATCTATGTAAAGTTTTTAATCTAAAAAAAAAAAAAAGGATTTCTGAACCAATACAACATTGTAAAGCAACAGTTCTCTAATTAAAAACAAATTTAAAAAATGGCGTTCTGGAGAGATACTTTAAAACCATCAGTTGGAATGAGACTGATGTGCTTTTAGACACTTAATGATGTGTCTAACTGCCTGAGCTTGTGCGGGATTGCCCTGACTGGGGTAGGAGATGGAAACAAAGTACTGGATAAGAGATTGGGGCAAGGGGAGGCCCCAGCACATAATCCCCAAGACTCTATCCTCACAAGAAGAAAGCACATAGGCGTGCTAAGGAATACCAGCAGAGACAGCTAGAACAGTCTGCCAGAAAGACTGAGAGAACTCGTGAGAGTTATGTAGGGAGGTGGTATTGGGGGGGAAGGTAGAGAAAAGGGGAACTCCCAGGGATCGGGAAATCCCATCTAGGTGCTTCATTTTTTGTGGTCTAGTGAGTGGGTCTGTGGGCACGTGAAACCCATGTGGTAGATACAACTGCACAAAGAATCAGGGAATCTGTCAACATTGATATGGATTATACATGACAGACAAACAACAACGTGAAGAAAAGAAAATATTCCAGAACAGGGTTTATCAAATCAAGAAAATTTCATTTATGGTTAATTGGTTAATGAATGCTCATGTCATTAAAATGACAAGATAACTTGGCTATAAGCTTCGAACTGCAAGTTGAAAATTTGATCACATGCATTTGTTTTCAGAAGTGACAGTATGGCGATCCATTCAGCGTCACAGCAATCCAAGTCTGTACCCCAACTACTAATGCTGAAGAAGGTGAAGATCTTCTAAAAGATGTACCAAACCTTCTAGAACTAACACCAAAAAAAGATATCCTTTTCATCCTAGGGGACTGGAATGCAAAAGTAGGAGTCAAGAGATACTGGAGTAATAGGCAAATTTGACCTTGGAGTACAAAATGAAGCCAGTCAAAGGCTAACACAGTTTTGCCAAGAGAACACGCTGGTTGTAGCAAACACCCTCTTCCAACAACACAAGGGATGACACTACACATGGACATCACCAGATGCTCAACACTGAAATCAGATTGATTATATTCTTTGCAGCCGAAGATAGAGAAGCTCTATACAGTCAGCAAAAACAAGACTGGAAGCTGACTGTGACTCAGATCATGAACTCCTTATTTCAAAATTCAGGCTTAAATTGAAGAAAGTAGGGAAAAAACACTAGACCATTCAAGTATGACCTAAATCAAATCCTTTATAATTATACAGTGGAAGTGACAAATAGATTCAAGGATTAGATTTGATAGACAGAGTGCCTGAAGAACTATGGATGGAGGTTTATAACATTGTACAGAAGGTGGTGACCAAAACCATCCCCCCTGCCAAAAGAAATGCAACAGTGCAAAATAGTTGTCTGAAGAGGCTTTCAAATAGCTGAGAAAAGAAGAGAAGTGAAAGGCAAAGGAGAAAAGGGGAGATATAGCCATCTGAATGTAGAGTTACAAAGAATAGTAAGGAGACATAAGAAAGCCTTCTTAAGTGAACAATGCAAAGAAATAGAGGAAAACAATAGAATGGGAAAGACTAGAGATCTCTTCAAGAAAAGTAGAGATACCATGGGAATATTTCATGCAAAGATGGGCTCAATAAAGGACAGAAATGGTATGGACCTACCAGAAGCAGAAGATACTAAGAAGAAGTGGCATGAATACAAAGAAGAATTGTACAAAAAGATCTTAATAACTCAGATAACCACAATGGTGTGATCACTCACTTGGAGCCAGACATCCTGGAGTGTGAAGTCAAGTGGGCCTTAGGAAGCATCACTACAAACAAAGCTAGTGGAGGTATTGGAATTGCAGTTGAGCTATTTCAAATCCTAAAAGATGATGCTGTGAAAGTACTGCACTCAATATGCCAGCAATTTTGGACAAGTCAGCAGTGGCCACAGGACTGAAAAAGAAGCTTTCATTCCAATCCCAAAGAAAGGCAATGCCAAAGGATTGTAGTTCAAACTACTGCACAATTGGGCTTAATTCACTTGCTAGTAAGGTAATGTTCAAAATCCTTCAAGCTAGACTTCAACAGTACATAAACAGAGAACTTCAAGATGTACAAGCTGGATTTAGAAAAGGCAGAGGAACCAGAGTTCAAATTGCCAATGTTCGCTGGATCATCAAAAAAGCAAGAGAGTTTCAGAAAAACATCTACTTCTGTTCACTGACTACATGAAAGCCTTTGACTGTGTGGATCACAACAAACTGTGAAAAATTCTTCAAGAGATGGAAATACAGACCACCTTACCTGCCTCCTGAGAAACTTGTATGCAGGTTAAGAAGCAACAGTTAGAATTGGACATGGAAGAATGGACTGGTTCAAACCGAGAAAGGAGTAGATCAGTGGTATATAATGTCACACTTTTAAATTCTATGCAGAGTACATCATGCAAATTTCTGGGCTGCAGAAATCACAGGCTGAAATCAAGATTTCCAGCTGAAGTATCAACAACCTCAGATATGCAGACAACACTGTTTCACAGAAAGATGACACTGCTTCACAGAAAGCGAAGAGCAACTAAAGAGCCTCTTGATGAAGGTGAAAGGGGAGAGTGAAAAAGCTGACTTAAAACTCAACATCAAAAAACTAAGATCACAGCATGCAGTCCCATCACTTCATGGCAAGATGGGGGAACGATGGAAACAGTGACAGACTTTATTTTCTTGGACTCCAAAATCACTGCAGATTGTGACTGCAGCCATGACATTAGTAGATGCTTGCTCCTTAAAAGAAAAGCTATGACAAACCTAGACAGAGTGTTAAAAAGCAGAGCCATCACTTTGCTGACAAAGGTCTGTGTAGTGAAAGCTATGGTTTTTCTAGTAGTTGTACGAATGTGAGAGTGGAACCATAAAAAATGCTGAGAACTGAGGAATTCATGCTTTCAAACTATGGTGCTAGGAATGACTCTTGAGTCTCTAGACAGTAAGAAGTTCAAATCAGTCAATCCTAAAGGAAATCAACCCTGGATATTCATTGGAAGTACTGATGCTGAAGTTGAAACACCAATAATTTGGCCACCTAATGTGAAGAGTTGATTCATTGGAAAAGACCCTGATGCTGGGAGAATGAAGGCAAATGGAGAAGGGGACAACGGAGGATGAGATGATTGTATGGCATCACCGACTCAGTGCACATGAATCTGAGCAAACTCTGGGAGATAGTGAAGGACGGGAGGCCTGGTGTGCTGCAGTCCATGGGGTCACAAAGAGTCGGACATGACTGAGTGACTGAACAACAAGTGAGCACAGTTTTAATAAGTAAAAGGGAACACTGGCTTGCACAAATTGCCTTACATTCAATTTTGATCTTCTAAATTTATAATTCACAAAATAGATGTAATTCACAAACTGGTGGCAGGGGACCTAGAGTCATATTTTCTTTCCATTTTTGTAAAACACTCTGATATATTATTGTCAAATGTAACAATTTAAGTATATAACTTATGCTAAATCAGATTTTGCTTTCTATACAGATGATCCTTGAAAAATGAACAATGTCGGGGTGAATGGTGCTGATTCTGCCCCCATCAGTCTAAAATCTGAGTGTAACTTTATAGTTGGCTCTCCTTTCAGGCGGTTCTACATTCGTAGATTCAACCAGTCACAGATCATGTAGTACCACAGCACCTTTTTAATGGGGCAGGGGCGGGGGGAAGGTTTACTCTCCCCCGAGTAAAAGAAAATTCTCCTGCCTAAGGACCTTCAAACTGAGTCATTAGCTCGGCAGATTCTGGATTTGTCAGTCTCCGTACCTGGTTGAATCAGTTCTCTTTATCTCTTTCCATCTCTATCTGCCTATGTCTATATATCTTGTCTTGGTTCTGCTTCTCTGGAAAGTTCCATGAATACATTGATCTTATGTAATGTAGGTGAAAATCTAGAAACCTGGGGAACTGATATATTATACACATATTTTTCACATTCTTTTTTGTTTTGACCACAACTCAAGGCATGTGGTATCTTAGTTCCCCCACCAGCCATGGAGCTCTTGTGGAGTCTAAACCACTAGAGCACCCAGGGCAGTCTGAGAGCTGATATTTTAAATCATTGCACATGTAATATAGTCATTGTAAAAAGTTCTGAACAGGAAGCATATGTGGAATAAAAAGTAAAACTCACTCTCTTACTTACATCTACTCAAAATTCTATTTCTTTATCTAAAGGTTATCATCATGAATATTTTTTTCCCCAGGCATGTTTCCCTACATTTACAACCATTCAGAGCACATAAATATACACACATTCGTTTTGTCCACCTAAACAGAATTATATTATGCAGAAGGTTTTGTGAATGCCTTAGAGCTCTTTTCATATGAGTATGCAGACATTTATTTTACTCTTTCATTTTTTTTGTTTTTAATTGAAGGATAATTGCTTTACAGTATTGTGTTCATTTCTGCCAAACATCAACATGAATCAGCCATAGGCATATATATGTCCCTTCCCCCTTGAACCTCCCTGCCACCTCCTTCCACACCCTACCTCTTTAGGTTGTTACAGAGTTTACTCTTTTAAAAGGCTTCTTAATATACTATAATATAGAATGAGTATACCATATTTGTAAAATTGTTCCCTATGATTAACATATAGATTATTTCTGATTTTTTACTTAACAATGCTATAAGGAAGAACCTTTGAGCCATGTGAAAATACTTTCATGCATTAATGGCAGTATTTCTGTGGATAAACTCAGAGTGGGTATTGCTAGTTGAAAGGGCCTGTTTTTCTTTTTTGGCTGTGTTGCAGTGCACAAGCTTTTCATTGCTGTGCACAGATTTTCTCTAGTCTTGGTGAGCAGGGGCTATGCTCTAGTTGCAGTGCATGGGCTTCTCGTTGAGTTTGGGTCTCTTCTCATGGAACACAGGCTCTAGGGCTTCAGCAGTTGTAGCATGCAGGCTCTAGAATATGGGCTCAATACTTGTGGTGCCCTGGCTTAATTGCCCCATGGCATGTGAGATCTTAGAGACTGAATCTGTGTCCCCTGCATTGGTAGGCAGACTCCCAACTACTGAACCACCAGGGAAGTCCCAGAGCATATATATTTAACACAGTAATGATTTCTATTAAATTGTCTTCTAGTAAATTACCAAAATTGAAGGTAGTCCTAGGGATCCCAAATTTACAATTAGTCTCAGAACTGGGACTATTCCATCTTTCATGGGAGGAAATTTATCCTTCCTACTGTATCATGCCTTGAGCACCATCTCAAGGTCAGGGGCATGGCCAGATCAACACTGAGGAAACTTCCCGGGGCTAAAGGGCTGCCTCTTGGGAGGGGAAAAAAGAAAGAAGAGATGATAACCATTAGATCAATGGGAAAAATCTGTGTAGGGTCTGCATTTAAAAAAATAAACAAAATTTTATTGTTCATATTTTTTAATATTAATACTCTCAGGTACAGTTTTTAATTTGATTCTTTTTTAAAAATACATTTGTTTGTGTAATATGCATATACATATTAAAATAACTTGTTAACCTGCTTGTTTTTCTTTACTTCAATTAATGGAGATTATACATCTAATTTGATTCTGAAAACTACCTTATGAGGGATGGGAGCCAAGTGCTGTTGGCCCCACAGGCTCAGAAAATAATTTGGTCAGGATCGCACAGGCTGTGAGTTGCTGAACTGGAGCTCAAGTCTACATGCGTGTGTGTGCCAAGTCGCTTCAGTCGTGTCCAACTCTGTGCGACCCTATGGACTGTAGCCTGCCAGGCTCCTCTGTCCATGGGATTCTCCAGGGAAGAATATTGACCTCCTCCAGGGGATCTTCCCTACCCAGGGATCAAACTTGTGTCTCTTAGGTCTCCTGCATTGGCAGGTGGAATCTTTACCACTAGTGCCACCTGGGAAACCTACATTCTTGACTGCAAATCCAGTGTTCGACCCAGAAAATCATTGCTGCCTTTTTTTTTTGGCAGGCAAGTCTTGCATTCTGCCTCCCCTCAGTCCAACTTCAGACACAGTGACTGGAAATGGATCAACAGATGACAAAGGAGAAGGGCTGAACTGAAGGGAACTGAAAGTATTTTCTGCTGAGGGGAAAGCAGAAGAAAAAGGGCATAGAACTCTGGGTGCGGCCTCAAAGCCATTGAGTTCTGGGGAAAGTGGGATGCCTCCACCCCTCCATGGCAGTGTGAAGAGTCAAATGCCGTCTGGCCTTTCTGGAGGGTGGGATCAAAGTGTGTGTTGGGGGGCAGCAAAAATGGGTCTACATGCTGTCTGGGTGAGAGAAGGTGAGAAGAAAGAACTATTATGGGAAAGTAGAAAAAGAGTAAGGGAAGGAATTTAAAAGTACAGATCAGAAACTAGGCAAAAGGATATTATTATGGAAACATTTTAATTTGGATGTGCTTAAGGTTGAAACTTTGGTATCAACCTTCAGAAAATCCCCAGGCCTGCCTGATTTTTCTAGTGCCTTTACTTGTCTCCTTCAACATTTCACCTATTTGTCTAGTGATCCACTTTTCAATCTACATCCTTCCCAAACCCTCTCTCTTTCGCCTTCACAATGTCTGTTGGGATTGGACAGGCTTACATAATGGCTGTTTGGTCCCCATATAGTTTTCTCTATATTGCCAGTAGGGTGCAGAAGATTGAAAACTTTCTTGGGCATCTGTCCTTTAAATAAAGCAGCTGGGCTGGGGCAGAGCTCAGGACAAGATTTATAAGTTGGTTTTGTGAGTCACAGTGTATGCTGAGCATCCGCCCACTTGAGGCGAACTTCGCAAGTTTAGCTTGTGGGAACTATCAGACCAGGTCCAGGGACTGGGGCTTCCTCAACAACCCTGCTAGCGTTCAGCTGATGAGAACATCCTCAAGCTGAGGAAACTGTGGCTGAAGCCCGACAGAGTTCTGCTCCCTGTCACCCTTCTGCTGATGGGTGGCTGCTGAGCTTGTGCAAGGCAGAGTATCTGGTGGGAGAGGAGCTGGCTTGACCCCTCTGTCAGCGTCTCACATCTGTTCTGTGGGCATGCTGGGGCAAGTGCTTGCCCTCACACTCCTCCTGCTCATCAAGGGACATCAGGGCCAAGGTAAGGAGGCCCAGCCTGGTAGGGGTGGGCTGGCATGGACCAGGAGCTGTGGCCTTCAGGGAAATCAGGATGTGAGCCTCTGGATTGTGCTGCTTACATGGTCACCTGGACCTGTGACTCGGAGCAGCTCCCTGCAGCTCTGGGCAGGCTGGGTCAGACAGCACAGGCTGGCAGTGGGTTGGGAGGTCCTTGAGAAGTGTGCATCTGGCCATGCCATCAGCAATCCAGGCCACCTTGGCAAGGTGAGTCCTTCCCACCGGCTTCAGTTTTCCTTTCTGTCTAGGGGGGAGAAAGTGTCCTCCCTGCTGTCTGTAAGAATGAAATATCCTCTCGTTTGGTGCAGTTGCCAAAAGAGACAAGAAGCGGCCATGAACTTGGGTTTCTCAAAGGAAGTCGGGTGGTTCTGGAGCTCAGAGACCGACAGATTATTCGCTGAGGCAGGAAAGTTGAGCCCTGGCAAGCAATAGGCGGTGTGGAGTGGGGGGAGGGGGATAGGAGGCGTGAGACAAAGGCCCGAACAGAGGCTTTACTTGCAAGGGCTGGTCCCTCCATCAACTCTGTCAGCAGCCCAGAGGCCAAGGGAGCCTGAGAATTATTAGGGAAATGTTGGCTGGGGGCTTCCCTAGTGGCTCAGTTGGTAAAGAATCTGTCCACAATGAGGGAGACTGGGGTTTGATTTCTGGGTTGGGAAGATCCTCAAGAGAAGAGAATGGCTACCTGCTCCAGTATTCTTGCCTGCAGAGTTTTATGCACAGAGGAGCCTGGCAGGTAGAAGTCCATGGGATCACCAAGAGTTGAACACGACTGAGTGACCTACACTTTCACTTTGGCTGGGGGCAGGGGGCGGAGAAGGGAAGAGAAGGAGACATACTAGGAAGTTCCATAGCAAACTGAAAACTCTCAGCTGGGCCCTGAGCCAACAAATGAGGGGGCAGGGAATCTCAGTGAGGGGTGCTCCCCCTTTCTCTCCAACCTTGTCTAGGATGCTCTGAAACTTGGAGCCTGCATTTTAAATCAGTAACTCTTTGCGGGGCATGGTGAATGGAGGCGGAATGAGAGGAAGGCACACTTGGTTGCAAAGGGAGGAAACTGAGGTACAGGGAAGTGTTTGTTTAGGGCCTGTTACAGGCTGTCCCTGGGTACCCAGTTCAATCACTGAGCCCCTGGCACTCAGATATCCTTCAAGAAGATACATTCTAGGCTCTGGCATTTGTATGAGTACAGGTGGAGTAGGGCAGGGTGTGATGAGGAACAGGGAGCAGAGAGAGAAGTCTGGAGCCTGGGGCTCATGTGTGTGGGCTAGGGGCATCCAAAGATACAGGATCCCAGGTAAGAAAGCTAGATTAGAAACTTGAAAGCCAAGGTAGGGCCCACAGGGTTTGATGCCTGGCTTTGGGGGTGCAGGAACAGAAGGTCGGGGCTGACTCTGAGATCATGAGCCTATGTGTTGCTCCCTCCATCCTTGTGGCACTGTCTCTGGGCATGGCCATGCTAAATCCATTGCAGGGGGAAGCCAGGTAGCGATTCTTTGAGCACTGGAAGGGATGGACTTCGGCCTTACGGAACTTTTCTCTCATCTTGCTATACACTGTGTCTGTGGGGCTGGCCTTGTGTAAGTTGACTGAAACTGCTATAATTATTTGCTTCAATTTTTAAACTTCTTAGTTTAAAATAATTTTGACATTTCAGGGAAGTTGCAAGAATAGTACAAAGAATTCTTGTATTTCCTTCATCTAGATTCACCAGTTGTTAACATTTTATCACATTTGCTTTATTTCTCTTTCTCTCCAAATATATGCATGTGTGAATAGCTGTATAATAATAATTATTTTTGTGGAATATTCAAGGATAAATTGCAGACATCACCCCTTTTTACTCTTAACTATTTATGCACACATCTTCGAAAAACAAGAATGTCCCCATATCATGATGTCAGCACAGTTATAAAATGTAGTACATTTAACATCAATGCAATCAAATATATAATACATATTTAAATATTACCAAATGTTCCCCCAGTGCTGTGTGCGTGCTTGCTAAGTCACTTAAGTCGTGTCCTACTCTGTGTGACATAGACCATTGGGCTCTTCTGTCCATGAGATTCTCCAGGCAAGAATACTGGGGTGGGTTGCCATGCCCTCCTTCAGGGGATCTTCCCAACCTAGGGATCGAACCCACGTTTCCTAGTCTCCTGTGTTGGCAGGCGGGTTCTTTACTATTAGAACCACCTGGGAAGCCCCAGGTGTGCTATATAACATCTCTTTTCCCATCCAGAATCCAACCAGGATCATGTATTGCCTTCAGTTATTATGTCTGTTTTTTAAGTTATTTATTTATTTGGCTGTATTGGGTCTTACTTGTGGTGCAAAGATCTTCTTCGCTTCATGTGGATCTTTCATTGCAGTGCATGAACTAAACTTTCTACTAGCAATTGTGTCTCTCGGGCTTCAGCACCTGAGACATGCAGGCTTAGTTGCTCCAAGGTAAGTGGTAAATTAGTTCCTCAACCAAGGATCACATCTGCATCACCTGCATTGCAAGGCAGATTCTTAACCACTGGACCAGGGAAGTTCCAGTTGCTGTGTCTTTTTGGTCATCTTTAATCTACAGTCATTCCCTAAACTTTCTGCATATTTTATAACATCAACATTTTTGGAGTACAAGTCAGTTGTTTTCTAGAGAGTTCTACAATCTGAGTTTGTCTGATGTTTGGTCATAAGATTCAGGTCATGCCTTTTTGGCAGGAATACCACAAAAGTGATAGCATGTCTTTTTCAGTGCATCCAATCTGGAGACACAATGAGAGTGAAACCTTTTTTTCTAAAACTTGGTTTACTGAAGAATTCAGTATGCATCACATATGTGTAAGAAGTTCCTACTATGCTTTGCAAAAGTCTTCCAAAGCTCTCTCACTTCTCAGAGAGTAAAAGCCATACATTTCACAATGGTGCGTGGGATCCAGCCTCCCTGACCATTGCCTCTTCTTCTCTGCCCCTCTCACTGCATTTCAGTCTTGCTGACCTGATGGCCCCCACACTTGTTTCACTGGGGCTTTGCACTGTTTTCTATGTGGAATGCTGCTTCCTCCTCATTTTCTGTGAGGTTTGAGTCCTTATTCTGCTCAGGCACTACCTCCGCAATGATATCTTTCCCACTAAAAACAGCCCCTCCATCTTGCAACTCCTTGTCTCCCTGTTGGCTTATTTTTCTCTGTATGCTCGTCTCCATTTTACATACTATATGTTTATTTTTGTTGTATTTTCTGTCTCCCAGTTTCCACTTCACCTTATTAGAGTGTAAGATCCATGAAGGCAGGGCTTTTGTTTTGTTCACTCCTGTATCTCCAGCATCTTGAGCCGTATCTGGCACAAGTATATCCTCAATAAATATTTATTGAATGAGTGAATACTTTATTTATTTTTTTTTGAATGAGTGAATACTTTAAATAATCCATAGAATAAAGTGAGTTTATTGGCCTACCAGAGTTTCATTGGGAAAACTGTTTTAAATTTTATTTTTTTAATTTATTTTTAAAATTTAATTTATTTTTTTTTAACTTTACAATATTGTATTGGTTTGGTAAATTTTATTTATTTATTTTTAATTATTTATTTATTTTTTCTTAATTAAGACCAAATAGTTTATTTAGTATTCAAACTTTCATTATTCTCTCATAGTTTAAAAAATGTGTTATTTTATGATATTTTTTCTTTCTTTCTTTTTTTTTTTATTTTAAAGCATGTATCATCTCTGTGGCCTTGAGGAAGTTAACCAACCTCTTGTTTCTCAATTTTTCATTCAAAACATGAAATTAACACTGGTGCCTGCTTCTGAGGAGATGTGTGAGGATTAGATGAGAGATAGTATATAAAGTGCTTAGAGAAATGTTGAGTTATTACAAGAACTCCAAACTGCAAGTTTATGTTATTCAGCTCTTTGGAAGCAGGGCATGTATTTCACTTAGTTTTGTAGTCAGAGTGAAGAAGAGAGAGATTATTTGGTAATCCTTTGTTGAACTCTCATTAATGGAATAGAAAGTGAGTTAGAGCATGCCAAGATAAGATGATAAAGTTTTAAGTGTGACCCTTTTCTCAGGGTTTCTCATTGTCATAACCAAGATCTTAGGGAGACTTCAACATTTTTTCTTTTACTATTGGTATATGAAAATATTTTTGACATAAAGATCTTTGAATGAGATGAATAGATTGATATTGCACAGTCTTAAAAGAACTTTTATGTTTTCTTAAAATAAGACAATATCAAAGTTTTCAGAATGCATTAACTCTTTCTGTCATGAGTGGTTTTTCTGGAGTATATAATACAATTTGATAGCATCTTGGAGCAGAACTTTTTTCAAATTTGAAGTCAATTCTATCAAAGTCAGCTGCTACTGTCTTCTACATGGCTTCTCAGGTTGCACCATCTTTGGTGTCATTTCAATAATCTTCAGAGCATCTTCTTCATGAGTAGATTTAATCTCAATAGATAGCCAGTGGGGATTTTCTGTTGACTCAGGGATTTTCTGGTGCTCTGTGACAATCTAGAGGGGTGGAATGGGGTAGGAGGTGGGAGGGAGGTTCCAAAGGAAGAGGACATATGTATACCTGTGGCTGATTCACATTAATGTATGGGAGAAACCAACACAATGTTGTAAATCAATTATTCTTCAATGAAAAAAAAGAATTTTTTAAAAACTGAAAAAAAAACAAGTATTTATTAAAGCTTATTTTGAGTTTTCACTGAAAAAACACACAGATAAGCAGTGCACAGGCATTTGTTATTCAAAAAATGACTAACAAATTTATTTCTCATAGAGTCCTGTGTATGTAATTTCATATGCAGGTATGCTCTGTAAATTTGTGTTTTTATTCTCTTAAAGTTTCTGACAGTTTATCAAATATGCCTTCTAGATGGCTACCATGTTAAATATTTTTGGAAAATGTTTTAGCAGTTTGTGTCACTTGCTTCTCTTTTTGCTTTTATTTTTTCAATTGGAGGATAGTTTCTTTACAATGTGTTAGTTTCTGCTGTACAACAGCTTGAATCAGTTATAAGTACGCATACATAGACGTCAACATTTTTAACTTAAGGCAACATGTATTCAAGACATTGAAGCACGTGATTATACTGTATTGTAAAATAGTCTGTTTTCACAACAGCATCTCCCTCTCTATTCCCATTCCTTCCCTGGATATGCTTTGAGTAGCTCTGCACCAGGTGCTGGGCTAGAAACTGAGGATTCAGATGTGAATAAGCACACAACTCGTTCGTTCATAGAGCCTACACCATTTACACCAATTAACATACAGTTACAGTTGTGGTTAGCGCACAACAAAGTGCCTAACACAGCAAGTGCTCAAACCACGTTAGTTGAGAAAATAAATGAATTATTTTCAGACATCTTAGAGGAAGATTGGGATGATTTTTTGGGTCAGTTGTGTTGGGGAGCAAGGAACTTCAAATCACTGCTCATAAGAGTGGACTTGAGCCCTAAAGTTCACTTTGAATCCTAAATTCAGATTTTGGCTACGCATTCAGAGGAAACTCCAAAGGACACACCAGAGACTGTCAATGCCCAGGAGCTGCAGGGTTTGGGGTGAGATGTGCTGGACAAAAAAATAAATAAATAAGGTCAGGGACAGCATCTTACAGACAGCTCTGAAGGCTGCAGACTGTTCCTGAAGTTTGTGTTGAAACTTTCACTTCTCAGGTGGGAGTCACTGATTGCAAATGCTTTGGCTGGGATCCAGGTAAGTTCTAAGAAGACTGGATTCGTTTTTGTCCATCTTTTCCTCTTTATACTTCCCCTTAAATAAAGCATGAACAGTGAAGTTCCTGTGTATAGGAGAGAGATGAGGACTCAGGAAACTCAGGGCTGCAGCACTACCCGAGGGAACCAGTTCTGTAGAAATATCTCCAGAGGTAGCTGGACCATTGTCTTAATGAGATGTGTGCAGAGATGTGCACAAAACTATAAACATACATGGTAATGAGTTATTGTTAAGTGAATACACCCATGTATCTACCACATGCTCTCTCCCTTTGTTATCTCCTCTGTCTTCCACAAATATAACTACTCTTTTGACTTCTAACATCATAGTTAGTTTTGCCTGTATATAAATGGAATCATAATTATGTACTCTTGCATTTGGCTTCTTTTGCTCAACAGCTGATGAGATTTATCTCTGTTTTCACTTGTAGCTGGTTGTTTTTATGGCTGTGTTCTATAGTATGACTGTACAATAGTTTATGCATGCATTCTACTATTGATGAACCTTTGGGTTGTTCCCAAAGTTTTTCCCTATTATAATCACACTGCTATCAGCCATTTTTCTTTCTTCTTTCTTTGGCTGTGCTGTGTGGAACTCAGGATCTTAGTTCTTGACCAGGGATCAAACTTGCACCTTCTGCAGTGGAAGTACAAAATCTAAACCACTGGACAGCCAGGGAAGTCCCCTATGAGGCTTTTGGTGCACGCATGCCTGTTGGGTGTATCTCTGGGGGTAGAATCCCTGTATGTATATATACATCTAGCAGATGCTGCCAAACTCTTTTGCCAAGTGGCTGAACCAAGTAGTGTGTGAGAGTTCCAAGTAGCTTCAGGGTCACCAGCTTTGTGTTCTCAGACCTGCAAATGGGAAATGAAAGCGCAGGGCTGTGACGCCTGAAAGGTGAAAGTCAAAGCCAGGGGAACCACATATCTGTGGCTTCCCTGGTATTCTGCACGAAATTCCTACAAAGAGTCATTTCTGGGAACTGAATTTAATTAATTATTTAATCAACTGAACATTTCATTAAACCCTTCCTATGTTCCAAGAACTATGTAAGATTTTGTAGAGGAAACAAAGATGAAACATTAAGAATCTTTCAGACAGAGGAAAATAGGCCTGTATAATATCAACTCTAAGGGAGGACAGAAAATGCTACGTGTCACTGACAGGCAGATTAATCTCAAGCACAAAGGGTGCAAAGAAGATGGAAATTCCTTCTAGGTAGGGACACTGGGGAAGTGGCCTTGAAGGATAAGCAAGAGTTCAGGATGAGACTTCTCTGGTGGTCCTGTGGTTAAGAGTTTGCCTTGCAATGCAAGAGACACAAGTTCAATTCCTGGTCCCGGAAGATCCCACATGACACAGAGCAACCAAGGTCCTGTGCCACAACTACTGAAGCCCGAGCACCTAGAGCCCATGATCTGCAATAGGAGCAGCCACTGCAATGAGAAGCCTGGATACCACAACTAGAGAGTGGCCCACACTCAACACAGCTAGAGAAAGCCTGAGCATAGGAGCAAAGACCCAGCACAGCCCCAAATAAATAAATAAATAAGAAGAAGTAGAAGAGTTCAGGAGAGAGGAGTAAGGTAGAAGGACAAGATAAGCAGAGGAAGAGCCAAAACAGAAGAAGGGAAAACACAGATTTGAATAAGGAAACATGAGAAGCAAATACACATTTATCTTGGAGAAAGACAGTATTACAAATGGGATGATTCAGTTAACTGATACAAAGAGTGGGACCTAAGCTAGGTAAATTTGACATGGGGTGGTGGGGGTGGGGGTGGGTTGGGGAGGAGAAGTTGCTTTATCTGAGAGGAGCAGTCAGCAGGAAGCTCCCAAGGGTGGGGCTAGGCTGAGAAGAGAGGTGATAAAGTGGGTTGTGGAACTGGAGGATATTTTATGTACTTCATAATTTTGCCTTGACTAGAGCCAGACCTGCCCCAGCACTTTGGGGAACTCACTGAGCTTTTTCCACTCAGTCCACATCAGGAACCCCTTCTGTTGCCTCACCCCCAGCCTGGTGTCATAACCCAGAACTGAGAAAACCTCAACATCCTTTGCTGGCTAGGGGAAGTTAGACTTTTCTGAAAGTTGTATGTTCTCTCTCCTGCCCCCTCTCCCGGGGCTCAGGCCACACCCTTCCTCCCACCTCCCCTTCCTCCCACCTCCCCTTCCTCAGATCAGCACGTCCACATCAGAGGAAGCTGGGCTGATGTGGACACTGCGTGGTTCTGCAGGCAGCAGCTCTGTCCTCCCTTTGCAGAGTTGTTTTACCCCATTCTTTCTTAACCACCGGAAAAGGGGCCTCGAAGTTGCTGAGTGCTAACAGCGGGGGCGGCAGCAACCCCGGGGGCCTCCTCTGGCCACCGGAACCTGCTGCGGCCTCTCCCCTGCCACTTGTTGCGGCCACCTGTACCTCTCACTAAGCATGTGAGAACTTCTGTTGAGTTACCTTTCCACACTGGCATTTATTGTCTCTCTCTTTGGCACGCATGGCCCTCAGGAACAGGGACCAGGTCTTTCTGCATCAGTTACACGCCCACTCACCTTTTTGCTGTATCCCTCCCACGGCAACCTCACCCTATCTGCCTCCCTGTCCAGCCGTGCCTCACCCTGAAATATCTTCCTTTCCCCAACACTGGGCTGTTGAGGGCTGCAGAAGAATATTCAACAAGAAAGAGCAACTACAGACTGAGAGTCTTCAATTTCAGCTGGGTCCACAGGTGTCCTGGGAATCCTTGTTTCTGATCTACAGCTTTCCCCATTCTCCAAAGGGGTGATTCCAAACCTTCACTGTCTCTTCAAGATCCTTTTCCATCATCACAGCCTCTGTTGGCCTACACTCTCCTTCTCCAAGGAAATGGAGATCCCGGTTAGGAATTCTGCCAACCCCATCAACAATCCCTTAATGTCAGCTGACCTCACCTTATCTCCCTTAAGCAACCACACTCGCCTCTGCTCCGTGTTTAGGGAGCTCTCCTCCTGTCCTTGGTCAGTCCTTGTGCTCTGGACAGCATGGCTTCTTCTAGGAGGCCATCCATGACATGCCCAGTCCATGATACCTCTGATCTTTCTTCAGCTGTTCCTTTTCTGTTGGTTCTCTGCTCTTAGTTCATTATCCTGCCATTTAAAAATCTATGTTGGAATACCACCCAGCTTTCCTCTGCTGTGTTTTTCCTTCCCAAGTGTCTCTTTTACTACTCATACAGAACACTTTCCTTCTGGTACCTCTGGTCACTGAATGTGTATGTGATTTTTACCCCACACCAACAAATCTTCTGTGACACCAGCTGGGTGTCCTACAATTTGGCTCGGTTCTGACACCATCTGCCTAGAGACAGAGTTAGGGCTCACAGGTTAAGGGCTCTGTTCCCACAAGATTGCCTCCCCCTGATATTTGAGACACCAGTCTCAAGCCCGGGTTGTAGATCAGAGATTCCAGTGACCTCGTCTTCTGGTTCAATTAATTTGCTAGAGCAGTTCATAGAACTCAAGGAAACACATTTCCAAGTTTATTAAATAATATGAAAAAAAGGTACAGATGAACAGCCAGATGAAGAGATACACAGGGAAAGGTCTGAAAGGGAGCTTCTGTTTTCTTGGAGTTGGGGTTCACCGAGCTGGAAGCTCCACTAAACTCATGCTATTGGGATTTTGTGAGGGCTTCTTCACTTAGATGTGATCAGTTATTAACTATTAGCTCCTATTAACTCCATTTCCATTCTCTGTCCCTCCTCTGAAGGATGGGGAATGTGGCTGAAAATTTCAAGCTTTTAATCATGGCTTGGCCTTTTGTTTTTTTTTGCCCAACCCCTCCCACCTGAGTCCACCTTGAGTCACCTTTTAAAATTTTTTTAAAAATATTATTTAACTTTTTGGCTGCACTGGGTCTTCACTGCTACCTGCAGGCTTTTCTCTAGTTGTGGAGCGTGGAGGCTGCTCTCCAGTTGCAGTGCGAGGCTTCTCATTGCAGTGACTTCTCTTGTTGCAGAGCATGGCCTCTAGAGTGTTGGGCCTCGGGAGTTGCTGTGCATGGTCTTAGTTGTCCTGCAGCATGTGAGATCTCACCCGAGTAGGGGTTGATCTGTGTCCCCTGCATTGGCAGGTGGATTCTTAACCACTGGACCACCAGGGAAGTCCCCAGAGTCATTTTAATAAAATAAAGGATGGTCCTGGTGCTCTTCTTACTAAGGAATTTACAAAGGTTTTAGGAGCCCTGTGTCAGGGATGGGGATCAAAGACTAAATACTAAAGCAAAAGATGCCTTTATCACTGGGAAATTACAAGTATCAGAAACTCTGTGCCAGGAACAGGGGGTGGAGAGAGACTTTTATGTATATAAAAATGACATATATATGTGTATATAAATATACATAATGTGCATATGTGTATATTTCCATTACCTCACAAAAACCAAACCAACAAAGCAAAATAACACCTGATGTTCTTCCTCTGGTAGTTTCTTTCCTAGCCCCTTTTTATTTGGAGACAGACCCTTTGTAAGTGTACAAACTGATACAATTCACATGAAAGTAAAAGAAAATAGAACAGTGTAATTTAAAAATGACCACAAAGCCAGCATAGCATCAGAAGTGTAGATCACACATTTGATTCCTTAAGTATTTAGTAGTCTAGTCTATAGCTTAATCACTCCTTGTGTACTTTCTATTCAATTTTGTCACAGTGAAGGAGAACTAGAATGAAGGCTCTAGTTCCTTAATTTATTTTATTTTTTGACTTGCATACACTGTCAAATACATTTATTTTAAATTCATTTTATTTTTTCATTTTTGGCTGCGCTGGGTCTTCTTTGCTGCTTGTGGGCTTTCTCTAGCTGTGCAGGGTGGGGGCTATTCTCTAGTTTCGGTATGCGGGCTTCCCATTGTAGTGGCTTCTCTTGTTGCAGAGCACAGGCTTCAGTAGTTGCAGAACACTGGCTCAGTAGCTGCGACTTGCTGGTTCTAGGGTGTGTGGGCTTCAGGAGTTGTGGCACAGGGTCTCAGCTGTGGCTCACGGACCCTAGAGCCTGCAAGCTTCAGTAGCTGTGGTGCACCGGCTTGGTTGCTCCTCATCATGTGGGATCTTCCAGGATCTGGGATCAGACCTGTGTCCCCTGCATTGGCAGGTGAACTCTTATCCCACTGTGCAACCAGGGAAGTCCTGAAGACTCTATGTTTTGATCTGGTGGTGGTTATATAGGAATTTATAATTATTCATTATATTATGTTTATATCTTAGGTACACTTTAATTTTGTGCTACCTCTCAATTTTAAAAAAAGGTAAAAGTAAAATAAAACCATCACAACCCTCTAGAATTAAACTCATGTTCTATCATTCCACTCTCCAAACCTGTTGGAGAGAGCTTTTGACCCATCCTTAGCAGACCTGTAAGTCAGAGACATGGGTATCCACACATATGCGGCTGCTCTGTCTCTGATGCCCTATTCCATACACCTTTTGCTATCTCCCTGGCCGGTGTGGGTGCCCCAAGCAACAGCTAGGTCACCTCCTCCGGGAAGCCATTCTTAATGCCCCAGGGAAAAGTAATGCACGCTTTCCTTATTCTTGTGTCACACCTTGGCATACCCTCATAGCACAGCTCACATCAAGTTTTTGGCTCTTTTCCTCTAGACGGTATGCATAGTAAAACAGAGACTGTAACTTTTTTTTTATGTCTTTGCCCAGTGCCCTTAACAATCCTATTCTCTAAAATAGGAGTAATATTGCAAATACCTACTTGCAGATATGATATGAGCAACAGTAATCGTAACAGCTCTGAGCAACCTGGAGAGCTTTCTTTGGTGTATTGGCTGAACTTCTTCCCCGCCTTTGGGCCAGTAAGATGCCTCCGTGCATGCACAAGTAACTGTGGCTCTTCACAGCTTCCACATTATCCTTACATGCTTCTGTTTTGATCCTGTTCTCTTCTTATTATTTGGCTTTCATTCCTTATTTAAAATCATGCCCTGCCCTATAAATTTTGGTTTTGTATTAAGGACTTCTGGCACCCATGCTTGAGAGCCCTTAAACTTGTTTTTTTCTTTTTTGGCTGCATTGGGTCTCAGTTGAGGTATGTGAGATCCTTCTTTGTGGCTCCTGGGCTTCTCTACTTGTGGCCCATGGGCTTAGTTGCCCCACGGTGTGTGCTATCTTAGTTCCCTGACCAGGGATCAAACCCACATTCCCTGCACTGGACGGCGAACTCTTAACCACTGGACCACCAGGAAAGTCCCAAACTTGGCTTTTATTATTGCTCTTGGAGTTACCACCATGGAATACTCAGGAGCCATCTGCAGCCTGAGTTCTTTACTGCCTTGCGTGTGTGCTCAGTTGCTACAGTCATGTCTGACCCTTTGCGACTCTCTGGACTGGAGCCTGCCAGTTTCCTCTGTCCATGGGACTCTCCAGACAAGAATACTGGAGTGGGTTGCCATGCCCTCCTCCAGGGGATCTTCCTCACCCAGGGATCAAACCTATGTCTCTTCTGTCTCCTGCATTGGCAGATGGATTCTTTACCACTAGTGCCAGCTGGGAAGCCCTTTACTGCCTTAGGTGGGGTGGAAATTTGGATACCCACTACTTAGCCCAGTGCCTGGCCAATGAAATGTGTCTCCATTGATGTGGTTCCCTCCCCACTGGGTCTTACCCTTTACCCTTCATTTGACTGATACCGCTATTGTCAGTTAAGCAGTCTTGGGAGTTCTATATCTTCCTTTGTGCGTGTGTCCCTGTGTACTCAGTCATGTCTGATTCTTTGCAACCTCATGGACTGTGGCCTGCCAGGCTCCTCTGTCCATGAGATTTGTTTAGGCAAGAATACTGGAGTGGGTTGCCATTTCCTCCTCCAGAAGATCTTCCTGACCCAGGGATTGAACTCACATCTCCTGCATTGGCAGGAGGATTCTTTACCACTGAGCCACCCGGGAAGCCCTTCCTTTAGCATCTGCTTGTGATATACTGGGGGCATTTCCATCTTTCCCTGTACCATTCTATTCACAATTCTCCCCAACTCTACTTGCCTGGGCTAATCTCTTGGATGTAATTTTTTAAAAAAATTGTGTCCTGTTTCCATAGTCTGTGAACGTGATGTCCTGTTTCTGGAAAATTAAGACTTACGATATATATGTATTTCCATCTCTCTTAATTCTCTCTCTAATATTCTGCCTAAGGGCTGCATCTTCTGCTTGATTCCCTGTCCCCAGAGGGCCCTTGAAGCTGTGGTTCCCCCTACTTGGAATGCTTTTTCTATAGCTCCCCTCCTGATTGAATTCTGCATATCTTTCATTTCTTAGCTCAAACGTCACCTTCTCCGGTCATGAATCTACCAATCACTCTGTTATATTATCTTTTAAAACTACTTTCATGGCACTTATGCTTCTCTGAAAGGATCTTGTTTCATTTTTCTCTTATTTATGGTGTGTAACTGAAGTTTAAACTTCACAAGTGCAGGGATCTTAGCTTTCTTGCTCACTTTTCTAGTTCAATGCCCCTGAACAGCGGGTCTCAATTTTGCCCCCCCAAGGGACAATTGGAAATGTCTAAAACATTTTTTTTGTTGTTGTTATGACTGGGGCAGGGGTGCTGGCATCTAGTGGGCAGAGGCCAGGGATGATATCACATACCCTTATGAGTCACAGGCCATCTCCCCTGTCCCCTGCAACAGGGAATTAACAGGCCCCAAAGATCAAGTGTTGAGATTAACATATCTTCCCTAGAACAATGTCTGACACATAGAGATTATTCAGTAGATACTTGTTGAGTACAGGAGTGAATAGTCTTCTCATTGTCTCAAAGGAGCTCACTGATTCTTATAGATGTACCATGGGTTTAGGAAATCTTCATCAACCTGTAAATTTACCTAGCCTACTTTCTAGTCGGTTTTACTTGTGAAAGTTTCCAATCCACTGATTTCTGGTTGTCATTTGAGTTAAGTATCAGGAAGACTTTTCTAATAATTAGCTTGCTAATAATTCCACTCTTGCTCTGGTAGTGTTTCCACAAGTGGCAATACCACACTTTGCTCTTATCAAAGTACATATTACTTAGTTAAATGATCAAAACAGCTCTCTGAAGGGTAGTAATTACTCCTTTTTCATATTTTATCAAAATATAAGATATAGTAATATACAAAAAGTTTACATAAACAGCTTGAACTTAAAAAAATTTATATTACGTTATATTATTTTCTGCTGTGCAGCAAGGTGAATCAGCCATAAGGATATATTTATCCCCCCCTTTTTAAAATTTCCTTCCCATTTGGTCACCACAGAGCACTGAGTAGCGTTCGCTGTGCTATACAGTAGGCTCCCATTAGTTATCTGTTTTATACATAACATCAGCAGTGTCTTTATGTCAACCCTAATCTCCCAATTCATTCCTCTCTCCCTTTCCCTGCTTAGTGTCCATACATTTGTTCTCTATGTCTGTGACTCTTTCTGCTTTGCAAATAGGTTCCTCTGTGTAATTTTCTAGATTTCACATATATGTGGAACGTGTTAGTATGTGTGTTAGTATATGATATTTGTTTTTTTCTTTCTGACTCACTTCACTCTGTATGACAGTCTCTAGGTCCATCCACATCTGTGCCGTCTGTCCAAATGGCACAATTTCATGCCTTTTTATGGCTGAGTAATACGGCATTGTATATACATGCCTCATCCTCTTTATCCATTCCTCTACTGATGGACATTTAGTTTGCTTCCATATCCTGACTCTTGGAAATAGTGCTTCAATAAACATTGGGTGCATGTATCTTTTGGAATTATGGTTTACTCAGGTATATGCACAGGAGTGGGATTGCTGGGCCACGTGGCAGCTGTATTAAGAACCTCCATACCATTCTTCATAGTGGCTACGCCAAACCACATTCCCACCAACAGTGTAAGAGGATTCCCTCTTCTCCACATCCTCTCCAGCATTTACTGTTTGTAGATATTTTAATGATGGCCATTCTGATCAGTGTGAGGTGGTAACTCATTATAGTTTTGATTTGTGTTTCTCTAATAATTAATGATGTTGAGCATCTTTTCATGTGTTTATTGTCCATCTGTATGTTTTCTTTGGAGAAATGTCTATTTAAATCTTCCAGTCATTATTGATTGTTGATTGGATTTTTTTAATATTAAACAATGATTTTATGTTTTGGAGACTAATCCCTTGCTTCATTTGCAAATATTTTCTCCCATCCTGAGGATTTTCATTTGTCTTATTTATGGTTTCTTTTGTTGTGCAAAAGCTTTTAAGTTTGGTTGGGTCTCATTTGTTTATTTTTATTTTATATATTCATTACTTTAAGTGGTGTGAAAAAAGATCTTGTGTGATTTATGTCAGAGAGTATTCTGCCTATATTATCCTCTGAGTTTTATAGTGTCTGGCCTTACATTTAGGTCTTTAATCCATTTTGAGTTTATTCTTATGTATGGTGTTAGGGAGTATTCTAATTTCATTCTTGTACATGTAGATGAACTTTTACATATATATGTACATGTAACCACCACCCATCTCAAGAAGTAAAACATTTCTTTATTAATAACCATGTTGATAAGATCCATCCACATTTTTGCTTGTAGAGTAGTTTATTCTTTTTCATTGATGTTTACTTTTCCATTATATGAATATAACATGATTTATTTACTCAGCTAATGATGACTGGTATTTGGGATTTCCCCCCCTTCTTGAATTATTATGAATAAAGCCATTATGAGCTTTCTTGCATACATTTTCTTGAGTATTCACAAGAAATACTCTTGTGGGCCATAGGGCATATGTAACTTTAGTTTTCAAGCTGGTTTTAGAAAAGGCAGAGGAACCAGAGATCAAATTGCCAACATCCACTGGATCATCAAAAAAGCAAGAGAGTTCCAGAAAAACATCTATTTCTGCTTTATTGACTATGCCAAAATCTTTGACTGTGTGGATCACAATCAACTGTGGGAAATTCTGAAAGAGATGGGAATACCAGACCACCTGATCTGCCTCTTGAGAAATTTGTATGTAGGTCAGGAAGCAATAGTTAGAACTGGACATGGAACAACAGACTGGTTCCAAATAGGAAAAGGAGTTTGTCAAGGCTATATATTGTCACCCTGTTTATTTAACTTATATGCAGAGTACATCATGAGAAACGCTGGACTGGAAGAAACACAAGCTGGAATCAAGATTGCCGGGAGAAATATCAATAACCTCAGATATGCAGATGACACCACCCTTATGGCAGAAAGTGAAGAGGAACTCAAAAGCCTCCTGATGAAGGTGAAAGTGGATAAAGCTCAACATTCAGAAAACGAAGATCATGGCATCCGGTCCCATCACTTCATGGGAAATAGATGGGGTAACAGTGGAAACAGTGTCAGACTTTATTTTTCTGGGCTCCAAAATCACTGCGGATGGTGACTGCAGCCATGAAATTAGAAGACGATTACTCCTTGGAAGGAAAGTTATGACCAACCTAGATAGCATATTCAAAAGCAGAGACATGACTTTGCCAACAAAGGCTCGTCTAGTCAAGGCTATGGTTTTTCCTGTGGTCATGTATGGATGTGAGAGTTGGACTGTGAAGAAGGCTGAGTGCCGAAGAATTGATGCTTTTGAACTGTGGTGTTGGAGAAGACTCTTGAGAGTCCCTTGGACTGCAAGGAGATCCAACCAGTCCATTGTGAAGGAGATCAGCCCTGGGATTTCTTTGGAAGGAATGATGCTAAAGCTGAAACTCCAGTACTTTGGCAACCTCATGCGAAGAGTTGACTCATTGGAAAAGACTCTGATGCTGGGAGGGATTGGGGGCAGGAGGAGAAGGGGTCAATAGAGGATGAGATGGCTGGATGGCATCACTGACTCGATGGACGTGAGTCTGAGTGAACTCCGGGAGTTGGTGTTGGACAGGGAGGCCTGGCGTGCTGCGATTCATGGGGTCACAAAGAGTCCGACATGACTGAGCAACTGATCTGATCTGATCTGATCTGATCTGATCTGAACTTTAGTTTTAAAAGATATTGTCAGTTTTCCAAAGTAACTGTGCCAATTTGGACTCTCCCTAGCAATGAATGAGAGCCTCAATTGAATCTCATCCCTGCCAACACTTGGAATTTTCAGTCTTTTAGCCATTTTGCTGCAGATATAGTATTCTCATTATTTTCTGATAACCAACAATGTTGGGGACCTTTTTGCTGCTTGTTTGCCAATTGGGTATCAGGTTTTTATCAAGTGCCTGCCTGCCGGTCTTCTGCCATTTTTTGTTGGGTTGTCAGTTATAAATAGGCATACCTTGTTTTATTGAACTTCATGTTATTGTAGGTTTATATCAACCCTGTGTCATAGAAGTCTGTTAGCTCTGTTTTCCCAACAGCAGCATTTGCTCACTTTGTGTCTCCTTGTCACATTTGGGTTATTCCCTCAATATTTCAGATGTTTTCATTATTATTATATTTGTAATGATGATCTGTGATCAGTGACCTTTGATGTCATTATTGCAATTGTTTTGGGTTGCCACAAACTGCACTCATAAGAGATGGTGAACACAATCAATTGTTAAAACGACAGCAAAGGATTCAGAATATTACATAAATTTAGTTGATAAAGAAGCAGCAGGGTTTGAATGGATTGACTTCAATTTTGGAAGAAGTTCTACTGTGGTTAAAATGCTATAAAACAGCCTTGCCGGCTACAGAGAAATCATTTGTTAAAGGAAGAGTCAATCCAAGTGGCAGAGCCTGACTCCCATTCTCTAACCCACTAACCCGCATCTGAGTGGAGACTACTCTGATGTGCATGATGGTGTGAGGGTGTGTTCTAACTTCATTGATTTGTATTCAACTATCAAATTTCCCAGTACCACTTACAGAAGAAGCTATCTTTTCCCCATTCTATATTCTTGCCTTCTTTGTTGAAGATTAATTGACTGAAGATATGTAGGTTTATTTCTGGGCTTTCTAGTCTGTTCCATCGATCCATATGTCTGTTTTTGTGCCAGTACCACACAGTTCTGATTACTGTAGCTTTGTAGTGTTTATCCGAAGCATGGGAGGGTTATGCCTCTTGCTTTGTTCTTTTTCTTGAGTATTGCTTTGGCTATTCTGGGTCTATTATGATTCCATAAAATAATTTTAGGATTATTTGTTCTAGTTTGGTGAAAAGTGTCATGAGTAATTTGGTAGAGTTGTATTAAATCTGTAGATTGCTTTGGGTAATATGGGCAGTTTAACAATAATTAATATTTTTAATTAATTAATCCAAGGGTATGAGATATCTTTCCATTTCTTTGAATCATCTTTAATTTCCTTTATTAATGTTTTATAGTTCTCAGCATATAAGTCTTTTACCTCTTTGGTCAGGTTTATTCCTAGGTATTTTATATTTAAGGGTGCTATTTTTAAATGTATCTTTTTACATTCCCTTTCTGATATTTCATTGTTAGTGTAAAGAAATGTAACTGATTTCTCTGTATTAATCTTACATTCTGTTTCCTTACTGAATTCAGATATTAGTTCTAATTGTTTTTGTGTGGAGTCTTTAGGGTTTTCTATATATAGTATTTTGTCATCTGCTAACAATTTTACATCTTTCTTTCCAATTTGGATACCTTTCATTTGTTTTTCTTGTTGGATTGCTGTGTCTAGGACTTCCAATACTATATTGAATAGAAGTGGGGAAAATCGGAATTCTTTTTTATTCCAAATTTTAGTGGAAAGACTTTCAGCTTTTCACCATTGAGTATTATGTTGACTATGGCTTTGTCATAAATGACTTTTATTATGTTGAGATATGTTCCCTCTATAACCAGTGTGGTAAGAGTTTTTTTTTTTTTAATATCATGAGTGGATGTTGAATTTTGTCAAGTGCATTTCCTGTGTCTATTGAGATAATCATGTTTTATCTTTCCTTGTATGAATGTGATGTATCACACTGATTGATTTATGTATGTTGAACCATCCTCATGACGCTGGAATGAAAGCAACTTGGTCATAGTGTATGATCCCTTTTTATGTAATGTTGGATTCAGTTTGCTAATATTTTATTTAAGGATTTTTGCATCTATATTCATTAAAGATATTGGCCTGTAATTTTCTTTTGTTGTGTCTTTGTCTGGTTTTGGTATCACGATTATGGTGGCTTTGTAGAATAAATTTGGGACTGTTTCCTCCTCTTAAATTTTTTGGAATAGTTTGAGAAGGATAGGTAGAAATTCTTTTTGGTATGTTCGGTAGAATTCCTTAGTAAAGCTGTCCAGTCTTGGATTTTGTTTGCAGGGAGTTTTGTTAAATTATAGATTCTATTTCACTTGTAGTGATCAGTGTGTTTGAATGGTCTGTTTCTTCTTGACTCAGTTTTAGCTGGCTATATGTTTCTAGAAACTTGTTAATTTCTTCCAGGTTGTCCAACCTGCTTACATATAAACTATTCACTGTGTTCTCAGTTTTTTAAAAAATGTTTTTTTGTGGTTTCAGTGGTTAAAATGTCTTCTCTTACATTTCTTATTTTGTTTATTTGGGTCCTCTCTCTTTTCTTCTTGGTGAGCCTGGCTAGAGATTTGTTGATTTTGTTCACCTTTTCAAAAAATTAACTCTTGGACTTATTGATCTTTTCTTTTTTAAAATTTATTTATTTTAATTAGAGGCTAATTACTTTACAATATTATATTGGTTTTGCCATACGTCAACATGAATCCACCACAGGTGTACACGTGTTCGCCATCCTGAACCCCCCTCCCACCTCCCTCCCCATAACATCCCTCTGGGTCATCCCAGTGCACCAGCCCCAAGCATCCTGTATCCTGCATCGAACCTGGACTGGCGATTCATTTCACATATGATATTATACATGTTTCAATGCCATTCTCCCAAATCATCCCCCCCTCCCTCTCCCACAGAGTCCAAAAGACTGTTCTGTACATCTGTGTCTCTTTTGCCATCTCCCATACAGGGTTGTCATTACCATCTTTCTAAATTCCATATGTATGCATTAGTATACTGTATTGGTGTTTTTCTTTATGGCTTACTTCACTCTGTATAATAGGCTCCAGTTTCATCTACCTCATTAGAACTGATTCAAATATATTCTTTTTAATGGCTGAGTAATACTCCATTCTGTATATGTACCACAGCTTTCTTATCCATTCATCTGCTGATGGACATCTAGGTTGCTTCCATGTCCTGGCTATTATAAACAGTGCTGCGATGAACATTGGGGTACACGTGTCTCTTTCACTTCTGGTTTCCTTGGTGTGTATGCCCAGCAGTGGGATTGCTGGGTCATATGACAGTTCTATTTCCAGTTTTCTAAGGAATCTCCACACTGTTCTCCATAGTGGCTGTACTAGTTTGCATTCCCACCAACAGTGTAAGAGGGTTCCCTTTTCTCCACACCCTCTCCAGCATTTATTGCTTGTAGACTTTTGGATCACAGCCATTCTGACTGGTGTGAAATGGTCCCTCATTGTGGTTTTGATTTGCATTTCTCTGATAATGAGTGATGTTGAGCATTTTTTCATGTGTTTGTTAGCCATCTATATGTCTTCTTTGGAGAAATGTCTATTTAGTTC
>NW_011494654.1:307228-308500 GCF_000754665.1 Bison bison bison | reverse complement strand
AGAGGGTTCCCTTTTCTCCACACCCTCTCCAGCATTTATTGCTTGTAGACTTTTGGATCACAGCCATTCTGACTGGCGTGAAATGGTCCCTCATTGTGGTTTTGATTTGCATTTCTCTGATAATGAGTGATGTTGAGCATTTTTTCATGTGTTTGTTAGCCATCTGTATGTCTTTTTTTTTTTTTTTTTTTTTTCTCTAGACTATATGTCTTCTTTGGAGAAATGTCTGTTTAGTTCTTTGGCCCATTTTTTGATTGGGTCATTTATTTTTCTGGAATTGAGCTGTAGGAGTTGCTTGTATATTTTTGAGATTAGTTGTTTGTCAGTTGCTTCATTTGCTATTATTTTCTCCCATTCTGAAGGCTGTCTTTTCACCTTGCTTATAGTTTCTTTTGTTGTGCAGAAGCTTTTAATTTTAATTAGATCCCATTTGTCTATTTTTGCCTTTATTTCCAATATTCTGGGAGGTGGGTCATAGAGGATCCTGCTGTGATTTATGTTGGAGACTGTTTTGCCTATGTTCTCCTCCAAGAGTTTTATAGTTTCTGGTCTTATGTTTAGATCTTTAATCCATTTTGAGTTTATTTTTGTGTATGGTGTTAGAAAGTGCTCTAGTGTCATTCTTTTACAAGTGGTTGACCAGTTTTCCCAGCACCACTTTTTTTCTCCATTGTATGTTCTTGCCTCCTTTGTCAAAGATAAGGTGTCCATAGGTGCGTGGGTTTATCTCTGGGCTTTCTATTTTGTTCCATTGGTCTATATTTCTGTCCTTGTGCCTGTACCATACTGTCTTGATGACTGTGGCTTTGTAGTAGAGCCTGAAGTCATGCAGGTTGATGCCTCCAGTTCCATTCTTCTTTCTCAAGATTGCTTTGGCTATTCGAGGTTTTTTGTAGTTCCATACAAATTGTGAAATTATTTGTTCTAGCTCTGTGAAACATACCATTGGTAGCTTGATAGGGATTGCATTGAATCTATAGATTGCTCTGGGTAGTATACTCATTTTCACTATATTGATTCTACCGATCCATGAACATGGTATATTTCTCCATCTACTTGTGTCCTCTTTGATTTCTTTCCGGAGAAGGCAATGGCGCCCCACTCCAGTACTCTTGCCTGGAAAACCCCATGGATGAAGGAGCCTGGTAGGCTGCAGTCCATGGGATCGCTGAGGGTCGGACATGAATGAGCGACTTCACTTTTACTTTTCACTTTCATGCATTGGAGAAGGAAATGGCAACCCACTCCAGTGTTCTTGCCTGGAGAATCCCA
>NW_011494654.1:291780-307128 GCF_000754665.1 Bison bison bison | reverse complement strand
GTTGCACATAGTCGGACATGACTGAAGTGACTTAGCAGTTAGCAGGTGATTTCTTTCACCAGTGTTTTATAGTTTTCTATATATATGTCTTTAGTTTCTTAGATATATTCCTAAGTATTTTATTCTTTTCATTGCAATGGTGAATGGAATTGTTTCCTTAATTTCTCTTTCTATTTTCTCATTATTAGTGTATAGGAATGCAAGGGATTTCTGTGTGTTGATTTTATATCCTGCAACTTTACTATATTCATTGATTAGCTCTAGTAATTTTCTGGTGGAGTCTTTAGGGTTTTCTATGTAGAGGATCATGTCATCTGCAAACAGTGAGAGTTTTACTTCTTCTTTTCCAATCTGGATTCCTTTTATTTATTTTTCTGCTCTGATTGCTGTGGCCAAAACTTCCAAAACTATGTTGAATAGTAGTGGTGAAAGTGGGCACCCTTGTCTTGTTCCTGACTTTAGGGGAAATGCTTTCCATTTTTCACCATTGAGGATAATGTTTGCTGTGGGTTTGTCATATATAGCTACTGATCTTTTCTATTGTTTTTTGATCTCTATTTTCTCTCTGATCTTCATTATTTTCTTCCGTATGCTGACTTTGGGTTTTGTTTGTTCTTCTTTTTCTAATTCTTTTAGGCTATAGGTAGCTTTTTTGAGATTTTTCTTATTTTTTTGAGGTGGGCCTATATTGCTATGAACTTCCCTCTTAGAACTGCTTTTGCTGCATCTCATAAGAACTGCTTTTGCTGCATCTCATAAGGTTATGTTTGTTAACTCATAAGGTTATGACATCAGTATCTTTGATAACTCTAAAGGTTATCTCATGAGGTTATAATCTTTGTTATAAAACATAATCTAAGACTATGTTTTCATTTTAATTTATCTACAGGCTTTTTCTGATTTCTTTTTTGATTTCATTGTTGACCCATTGGCTTTTTAGGAGCACATTGTTTAGTCTCCATATGTTTGTTCTTTTCTCATTTTTCTTTCTGTGAAAAAAGAAACAGTTTTCATACTGTTGTAATCATAAAAGTTCTCAGTTGAGTTAAATTTTCAGTTATTTTATGTTTTATTTCTACAATTTTCATTTTTGCTGTTGTTCAATCACTCAGTCACGCCCAACTCTTTGTAACCCCATGGACTGCTGCAAATCCAGGCTTCCCTGTCCTTCACCATCTCCCAAAGCTGCTCAGACTCATGTCCATTGAGTCAGTGATGCCATCCAACTATCTCATCCTCTGACGTCCCCTTCTCCTCCTGCCTTCAATACTTCCAAGCATCAGGGTTTTTTCTAATGAGTTGGCTCGTTTTCATTTGGCTCTCAGATCTTAGGGTTAGAACTAACAGAACCTAAAAAATTTCATTTTTTCAGGTAATTATTGCTGTACAATGAAGCATCTCCAATCTTATTAGTTTAAAACAACCACCACTTATTTAGTCAATGATTCCACTAGTTGGCAACTTGGGCAGAGGTCAACTGAGTTACTCTTTTCATTTCAGCTTGCACCATTTATGCAAATATGGTGAGCTGCCAGATTGGCTGGTGATGGTGGATCCAAGACGGCCTTAGCTTGCCCCGTGTGAGCTCTCATCCCCCAGAAGGCTATCCGAGTCTTGTTTATATGTCAGCTAGACAGGTTTCAAGAGAACATGTAAAGGCACATTCCAAGAGGCATGTGCAATGCCCCTGTAGATTTAGGCTTAGAACTAACAGAACCTAATTTTTGCTGAATTCTCTTCAAAAGGCCAGCCTGGTTACAGAGATGGGAAAGGGAACTATCTCTTGATGATGGAAAGAGCTACAAAGTCACATTGCAGAGAGCATGGCCACTTTTGCTTTCTATCACACTTGTTCTTTGCTATAATTCTCAAGCATATTTTATTTCCTTAAACATGTTAAACAAAATTACTTTAAAGCTTATGATTGATAACATTATTATTTAAATGTCCCTTGGGCCTAGTTCTCTTGGTTTATGGACATGTTTCTTCTTCTTACGTCTGTTTATCCTTTATTTCATTTTGGACATTGTTGTATGAAAAATTTTAGAAACATGTAATGTGCTGGCTTTTGTTATTTTCCTACAGGAATAATTTATATTTGTCTCTAATAGGCAGCTAGATTAGAAATACTGGAGATTTTTTATAATGTTAATCCAATCCAGGGTTGAGATTATTCAAAATTTGGCTTTAATCTCTATGAGAGCTGGCCTATTCCTTATTCACCCTTACTTTTACTGTGTACCTCTTTGTGGTACCAACCCCAAATATGATGAATTTAGGTGTACCCACTTCCTATCAAGATGTTCCTGAACTCCATGTTCTTTTAGATCCTCGAGTTTACTGTAAACTCTGCTCAGCTTCTCAGCTTTTCAGCTGCTTTTTATGGACTCAGAAGATGCCTCTAAGGAGCAGGAGTCAAAAATGCTGGTCTCACTTCTCTGAATTTCCTTCCTACAGATCTTGGACCTATAACTTTATATGACTTTATTAGCTCTCTGATGCTGTTAACAACATATGTTTATACTTTGCCCATTTTTCTAGTTATTTTCAGTGGAAGCATTGGCTGCATGTCTTAATCTAGTCTTCCATTAGTGGAATTAGAATTGCTTAGATGATTATTTATCTCAATGTTGACGTGTATGCTGCAGAATGAAAACATGTTCTATTTCCAGATCATAAATTCTCTGGCATCAAGAATCATATCTTATTCATGAAGAGGCTCTACCTTTTTAGGGGCCTGGGTACAGTAGGGATTCAGTAAAGGCTACATAATTGGTGAGTACAGTGCATGTCCTTTTTGTAGGTTTAGTAATTATTTTATTGTTCACCCTTGTTCTCAAGATCTTTAGATAGTGGCAGGATCTCAAGAGACAGTCACGGAGGTGTATAGCATAGTCTCTGCTTTTGGTCTGGTAATGAGCAGAGCCAGTTCAAGTCATAGGAATATGAATAGGATCTCCATGTGTTTTACTTTTAGGAGTGTCAAATCAGAGAATCATATTATATTCACCAAATAGTAATTATAAGTCTTTTAATTGTTTACTTAGTCTCTTGAGAAAATGCCAGTGTGAATGTGTGGTTAGGAGTGAATGTTTATAATGCATGTGGACATCTAGAAATCTCTGTCCAATGCTCTATTCTCAATGTTCTCCATTTGAAAAAATATGTTTGTATAACTACCTCCATCTTCTGTTCTCTCCTACAGATTCTCCCTGACCCTTTTCAACCCACTCAGACAGGCATCCACCTGTCCCTGCATCCACAGGGCCATGCTGCATAGCTTTCCTGACAAAAATGGCCACAGGAATTTCCACTTGTTTACGTTGATTGCAGTGGGGTGCTCTAGCATAGGCAATGACAAGCAGCTCTATGTCACACTCCCATGGTCATTAGTCCCCTTCTTTGTCCTTTGGGAGGGATGTACTGGGATATGCTTTGGTAGTATAGTTTTATTTTTCTCTCTTGATTTGTTTTCTATGGAACAATCCTGTGGATAATTTCTGGTAACTAAAAATTTGACAAACCTTAATGAATAATGATCACAGTCCTAAAACAAACACTTTAAGTGCTAAAAGAAAGGATTATGAATCTAGTTCTAGTTCTATGGGAGGACAGATGATGGAGCTATGAGTTCAGCTTGAGCAGTTAACCTTACTGGGTCTGGTCATTTGAAACCATAATTGAAAAGACACATGTACACATATTCACTGCAGCACTGTTTACAATAGCTAGGACATGGGAGCAACATAGATGTCCATCAACAGATAAATGGGCAAAGAAGTTGTGGTGCATATATACAATGGAATATTACACAGCCATAAAAAAGAACACATCTGAGTCAATGCTAATGAACGTAGAGCCTATTTATACAGAGTTAAGTAGGTCAGAAAGAGAAAAACACATATTAACACATGTATGTGAAATCTAGAAAGATGGAACTGATGAACCTATTTGCAGAGCATTAATGGAGATGCAGATATAGAGAACAGACTTATGGACACAGTGGGGGAAGGAGCGGGAGATGAATGGAAAGAGTAACATTAAAACATGTATGTTACCGTATGTAAAATAGATTGTGGGAATTTGCTGTATGATGCAAGGAGCTCAAGCCGGGTGCTCTATAACAACTTAGAGAGGTGAGATGGGGTGGGAGATGGGAGGGAGGTTCAAGGGGAAGGGGACATGTATGTATATCTATGACTGATACATGCTGATACATGGCAGAAACCAATACAGTATTGTAAAGCAATTATCCTCCAATTAAAACTGAAAATTAAAAAATAAAAAGAATTCCCAGTAGTCACTGCTGGCCACTGTTGCTTACCTCAGCCCTACAGGGAAAGAGAGACTTCATATACGATATTTAAAACATACTGGTTAAGGATTTGTCCTCTAAAGCCAAATTGACTGGATTTTGGATTCATCTTTCTCTGTGTAACTTGGTCCAATTACTTTTAAGTTCTTTCTAACTCAGTTTCCTCATCTCTAAAATGGGGCTAAGACCCTTTTTGAGTCATTGTAAAGTGAAAAAGTAAAAATATGTACAGTGTTTAAAATCTTCCTGTCCCATAATAAGCAGTCAAGAAATTGTCACTGTTGTTACTTGTTTGTGGGCTCTTCAGATGAGGGCACAGAGCGTGGGGTAGGGGAGGCAGATAAGGGAGATAGACTTTCAGGTTTTCTTAGACTCTGGGCTCTTCATATGCATTTCCATCCTCTTGGTTTAAGGGAGGTCACATCCAATAATCCACATTGCTCAGGCTTGATACCCTTTCTTCCAGCTCCAGCATAGGTTCTCTTTCCTGTAATTCCTAGGTTCTGCTGATCATGTGGTTGGAATCTCAGGAGAGCCTGTCTGGTTACGCCCCCGCAGCTTACAAACAAATATATTCTCTGTTAAATGGAAGATTCAACCATACTCAAATTCAAGTAATTGTTTTACATGGTCTTGGAGCAATTATTCTGGCCGGATCGAAGAAAGGAAAACTTTGGGTCAGAATCCAAACTGTTTCAACAAAAGCTTCAATTTTACAAGCAAAGACTTCACTCTTCTCATCGAGGCAGCTCAGCCACAGGACAGTGGCCTCTACATCCTGGAGGTCACCAGTCACTCTGGGAATGTTTGGGAACACAAGTTCAATGTTTCTATATTTGGTGAGTCCTCAGGACAGCTCATCTTGCCCCTGTAACTCTTGCAGGGCTTGTATTTCCAGCATCTTTCTGATCAGAATCTCTGCTTCTAGATCGTGTTGAGAAGCCCCATCTGGTGGAGAAGTGGAAGGTCCTGGATGGGGGCATTTGTCAAGTGACTCTGTCCTGCTTAGTCACCAGAGGTGGTGATGTGAGCTATGCTTGGTATAAAGGGAGTAATCTGATCCAGATACCTGGGAACATCACAGAACTGGTGGAGAACATTGATGTCAATGCTTCACACGTATATACCTGCAATGTCAGCAATCCAGTCAGTTGGGCAAACCACAGCCTCCAACTAACTCAGGGCTGTCAGAGTGACCACCAAGGTAAGTGGAGCACTTTGGGCAATAAGAGGGGCTGAAGGTGTGGAGCCCCACAGCCAGGCTTATTGCAAAGGAGACTTGATATGAGATCCCCTGACTGGCTCCCACAGAGCTTTGCAGCCCTTCCCAAGGTAAGCCTTGACCTCTAGGCATACAGTCCCTGTAAAACCAGGGCTGTCTTGGTCGAGGAAGAATTTTATCCCCATAAAGAACTTCCTTCTGGGAGATGTGAATTTCTCCTTCGTGTAGGGAATGCTTAGTTGTTTGATGAGTCACTGCCCTGACGTGGGTGCTGATCATTACATTCTTTTTCTGAGAGACTGATGGAGACCTCCTTCCTCCTCCTGAGTGATAACTCCCCCAAGCCATATAGTTTCCCAAGAGGTAACTATGCTCTGCACTGTACTCTGGGTCACGTGGTCATCAAGATCATCTTGGGGGTACTTAGAAGAGTTCATGTTTTTTCTTTTTTTGCTTATGCTCATTCTAAGAGTTATCCTGAGTTAAGTTTTTTTTTCTTTTTTTCTGAGTTAAGTTTACACCACTTTTCATTATATAAACAAAGACTTAATGTGTGATTAGCATAGGTATCAGCATAGGGGACACAGGAAAAAACCTGCTGTCCCCATCCTCAAGGAACTTCTACCCAAATACAGCAACAAACTAAACACTCATGAGCAAAAAAGAAACAAGCTGAAGGAATATGGCGTGACAAGGACACTGGAGTTTTGTTCATGCCAACCATGGCTTCATCATTCACTAGCTCTCTGATCTCAAGCTGATTCATTACATCTCTGCACCTCAGTTTTTCTTTTGAGTAAACTAGGGATGATCGGAGAAGGCAATGGCACCCCACTCCGGCACTCTTGCCTAGAAAATCCCATGGACAAAGGAGCCTGGTAGGCTGCAGTCCATGGGGTCATAAAGAGTCAGACACGACTGAGCGACTTCACTTTCACTTTTCACTTTCATGCATTGGAGAAGGAAATGGCAGCCCACTTCAGTGTTCTTGCCTGGAGAATCCCAGGGATGGGGGAGCCTGGTGGGCTGCCGTCTCTGGGGTCGCACAGAGTCAGACATGACTGAAGCGACTTAGCAGCAGCAGCAGGGATGATAATAATAAGTATCTCACAGGAGTGCTGCTAAGATTATGATTATGTTTGTAAGGAGGCTAGTCAGCTGGCACCTGGAACATCAGCTCATTTCCCTTCTCCCCATGTTGGTTGGGTTATGTATCAGGCTACATTTGTGACACAAATGTTAAAGTTTGAATGAAGAAGAGCAGTGAAGGCAGGAATAACAGAAGGTGATATGGAAGATTGCCTGGCACATAGTAGGTGCCCAACAAATGTTTGTTGAGTTAAAAACAAAAGAATGAATGGATGTAACCTTTGCTGTGCCAGATGTTTTACATATATTAAAGTCATAATTAACCCCCATGTGTAGATAACATTATCTCCTTTCTCTAAGTGAGAAAACAGGCTCAGAGAGGTTAAGGACATTATCCAAGAGCACGGAGTCTATAGAATTAGAATCAAGCCAGATCTGTGAGATACTAATACCCATGATCTTAGCATCACTCAAGGGAGGTTGCCCAAATGAGCAGGGAGGTGACTTTGATGGTGAATTCACAGGGTGGGAGGAGACCAGCCACCTGAGAGGGGAGTGTGGTTCTGAAACAGATTCCGCAGCAGATGGAGGGAAGGGAGAAGAGAGAGGGCTTAGCACTCAAGGCTCGTGTCTTTCATATCCCTCAGATTTCACCTTTCTGATCATTTTGGTGAGCATCGTGATTCTCCTCGTGGCACTGTTCCTGAGCACCCTCACCTACATCTGTGTGTGGAGGAGGAAGAGGAAGCAGTCACGTAAGTGCAGAATCCCTAGATGTGTCGCCTGATTTGACATCGCCAGTGGCATGTGCCTGGGCCCCCAGTAAATTGAGCAGTGTGTGTGTGTGTGTGTGTGTGTGTGTGTGTGTGTGTGTGTATGGTTGGTGGAGGGGTGGCAGTGGCCGCTGGGCCCTCTTTCTGTTCTTGCCCTCTGGGGTAGCTGCTGAATGCCTACAGCCTGTTCCCCAATGTGCAAATGTGCCTGCAGTCTGTCTGGCCTGATAGAATAGGTATGTCAGGCGAGGTTGCTGCCACTGTGCTTTTCAGGTATCCTGGAAAAACAGTAACCTGCCTCCTTTCTAGAACTTTCCTCAAGGTCTAAGTCATATGGGATGGAGATGGGACTGCCAGAAGTGGAAGCCTGGATGGAACATCTTCTGGAGATCTCTGCAGCTCTTTTCTTTGCTTCCCTCCTCTAACAGGGACAAGCCCAAAAGTTCTGACAATCTATGAAGATGTCAACAACCTGCGAACCAGGAGTAATCAAGTACGATATGCTATGGGCTGGGATTTCTCTCAGTTAGTCTGAGAGATATTCTTTGGAGGATGGCCATTCTGGGCAGGGGGAGAGTGAGGACCAGAAAATTGTCCTCAGTCCTCCCCATATATCTTTTCTCCGTTAGCCTCTTAGCTCTGGCCATGGAGAAGAAGAGGAAAATAAGGGGGCAGAGAAGACAAAGGGAGCAGAAGGGGATCTTGGTGCTGAATTGTACCTACTGGGAAAGGATGCTGCCCTGGTATCCTCATTTCTGCCTGGTCTCACCAGCCAGGATAAGCTCCAGGAAGAGTCCAACCTGCTTGCATTTTGTGTCTGACCACAAATTCTTAGGTCCTTGCAAATCCAAGTTTATTTTTGTGGGTTTCTTAATCATTGCCCAGGCTGGGTAGGATGCCAGTCTGACTAGACAAAGCGCAGCAGTTTCATAGCTGGCTCTGTGACCTATGCTCACAGTATTTTTGGAAGAAGATGCCTGAGTCTGGCTGAGGTGCTAAAGAGTAACCAGGTTGGGGCAAAGGTTAGCTCCTCTGGGAACGTCTCTGGCCAGTCAGTATCTGCAGGCTGTTGGGCCGACTCCTCCTGTTGTCCAGGGGGTGTCAGAGAGGAGGAAACCGCAGGGGGCTGTGCTGCCCCTGAGCAGGGCAGGATGTGGGGACAGGCCTTGGGGAAAGGCAGTGCCCAGCTGAAATGCCAGGAGGGAAGGGTGATGGGTGTAGGGAGGAAGGGCCCTCTTCCCACTCCCATTCCTGATACTTCACTTCAGGAGGAAGTCCCAGCAGTGGAGCTCCTCTTGGTGACCAGTGTGAGGCCCTGTGAGGCCTCACAGAACAGAGAAGCAGCTTTCTAAAGGTCTAGGCTTTGGAATTAGGGAATTTAGAATTAGAGCAGCTCCCCTGGCCTCTTTCCTTGGAAGAATGGGGCATGAAAAACTGCAGGAGACTTTGTTTCTCCCATCACTACTGGATGCTGGTACAGTTCCCGGGAGCAAGTGCATCTTCCAACAGTCACTGATGCCCAAATACTCAGTAAAAATAGGCTTTCCTCCCCAGCAGAATAAAGATGACTTTGAAGGTAAAAGGAGAACGCAGGGGAAACTATTTAGAGTGAAAGAGACCTGTTGGGGACTGAAGCCTGTTACTCTGCTTCTGACTCAGGTCTTCCTCCTTTGTGGCCCCATCTCTCCACGGCCTGTCGCTAGTGTCCCCAGGGTTCTGCTTGAAGGCTTATATCTCAAGCTTCACGTGGTCCTGGCTTTGACCTTTCTGGAGATACTTTAGTCAGGTCTGGGCAGAAGAGAAAAGCATAAACTTCTGTTTCTTGCCAGATGCCTTGAGTCTAGCCTCCGAGGATGGCTGATGCTTCCCTGCTTCTCTCAGTGCCGTCCTGCTTCCAGGGAGCTCAGCTTGTCCCTTGTCTAATGGACTGTAATGGGCTCCATGGGCTCTCCCCGAGCCAGAGCTGGCAGTGTGTACTCAGGGCATCATGAAATGCCACTTCCCCAGTCTCCTGTGGGGCAGGGCTGAAGAGGGGAGCAGGGAGGGAGTGTGCTCCCTGCCCTGGGCCTTGGCCAGGGCTCCACTCAGCACTACAGCTGCATGGGGCTGGATTGAAGCCAAGGGCAAGCTGGCCACCAAAGCTGGGTCTAGAAAGGAGGATTTGGAGCAATTAGGGTCCCCAAATTTGTGTCCTTTGGAGTGGGTTACCATTTTCTTCTCTAGGGGATCTTCCCGACCCAGGGATTGAACCTGGGTCTTCTGCATTGTAGGCAGATTCTTTATTGTTTGAGCCACCAGGGAAGCCCCTTCTTAATAGGTAAGGCTCAGATTAGAGCCCCACCCAAAGCTCAGCCCATTGTCAATAATTACACTGCAAATTTAATCAGAAAGTCAGCAAAGGCAAGTTTCTAAGTTACCAAAGTAAAGCAAGTTACAGGAGACTCCGTTATGCAGGGTAATTTGATGCAATTCTTTCACATTTGGGTGGTTTCTCACTCATGACACTAACTGCTCCATGGTGAGTATCTGTCCCCATCCTGAGATGTGCAAGGACCACCTCCTTCCCATGCTCCCCGGAGCCCCTTTTCTTATCCTGTTTCTCCCCAGTCAATTCAAGTCCAGACAGACACAGCTGTCTGCTCATGTCACCATATGTCCCTTTACTATCTTTTGTGCAGGAGCAGAAACCCCTTGGAGAAGGGAATACCATCTACTCCACGATCCAGGCCCAGGTACCACTCTGGTTTTTAGAATCCATCCCATGCCTGCCCATGGGGGTTTCCTAATGCCACCCTAGAAACTCACACCCTTGAATAGCAGAGTAAGACCTTGGTGCTCCTGGAGTCTGGAAGACAGCTTGGCCTCAGTTGCGTTACGTTGTTTGTATAGATGAATGCAGTTCTGGAATGTCTTGACAGCTGAACAGGGCTGGAAAGTCAGACACAGACATTCTTTTCTCTTCCATGCTCGGTAGCAAGGGTGGTCCCGTGGGAAGAGGAAACTTGTCAGGGGACTCAGCTTCTGTTTTCTCTTCCTGATGCTCCCTGTACTTGGGACTTTGTACTTTTCATTCTCGCCCTTAACTATACCTGTTTTCAGGAGAAAATGCATCTGTGTTGTTCTTTATCTAATTATGACCTAATAATAACATTTCCTAAGCACATAACATGCCGTTTTCTTATTGAATCTCACAAAACAACCTCACGAAATAGGTCTAATAGAAACCTCATTTCGTAGATGAGGAAACAGACTGTCTAACTAAACGTGCTCAAGGCCGCATAGCTCTGTTGTGACAAAGCTGAGCCAAATGATTTTCGAGTCTTCTCTCTACCTCTACCTACTTCATCTTTAACATTTTGGAGTTGTAGGACTTCATCCATAGACTAGAGAAGCAGCCTCTAATAGTGACTGCTAAAGTGACTGTTGATAATCCAGGGTGGGGCATCTTTTTCAAAAGAAATGCTGCCTCCTGGCGGCCAGTGATAAAAATTCCTGATAAAAATGACTTTTTTTTTTTTTTTCACTAAGACTTGAAGCAACAAACTCTTTAGCTTTGTGGCTAGGTTGCAGGGCAAAGAAAACTCCTAGGGGATGGTGATAAGCTTCAGAGGAAGATCAAGAAAAGAAGAAAGAGAAGAAAGGGAAGGGGAAGAGGACAAGGAGAGGCAATGCAGGGAGAGGAAGAGAGGAGAGAAATGGAAGAGAAAGAGGAAAGGAGGGAGGGAGGCACCCAACCACTCAGAGCCACTCTGGAATTCCCAAGCTGGGTGTTGCTTTCTCTCGTTCCCCTGAAGATGATGTTATTTGCTGATAATGGGTCAGAGTGTGTCAAAGAGAGATGTAAGGACAATTTCTGGCTTCAGCCACTCTGAGTTATAACAAGAGGAATTTAAATAAATGCAAGGGAAGAGCTCCTCTCAGACTGAGATGCTGGTGAGAATGAGATTTCTCCTCTGAGCAAAAAGAGGATGGTTACCTGCCTTTGAGAACACCTGGTTCAGGTCCAAAGAGGGAAGGCGTGATGTCAAAGGGAGCTATTGAGGTGTTGAAGAGAGAATCTTGGAGAGTCTGAGGTTTAAATCCTGCTTCTATTGTGAGCACACTGTCTGACTTGGGCTATTTACCCTTTTGGAATATCATCTGTAGAATGGGGCAAATTATGATCATTCTTATTTTGTAGGAGTGTTATAAGGGTTAGGGGAGGATGCATATACAGAGTAAGCACTCAGCAACTAGCAGCTATCTTTAATGGCAAAGCAGGACTAGCATTCAGGTTGTCTGACCTCCCAACTAGTCTGGGGTTCTTTTCACTAACATCTCGAGCTTCCATCTGGGGAAGATTGAGGGTGAGGAATGGAAGAGATAGGTGCCTGCCTCCCTAGGATTGTGCTGGATGTGTGCTTCTGAAATGGCTTTGTTTCTGTTTTCTTTAGGCTTCTGCTTCCACATCACAAGATAATGCAAATACACTGTATTCATTGGTACAGGCTTCCTGGAAGGTAAGTCTTCTCCATGGGCTGCTGTTTATACAGATATGTATTTTGTCCATGCATATGCAGGTATGTGTTTGCAGAGGGTGTGTTGTGTGTCTGCGTGGGTGTACTTCCAAGTGAGTTGTCTTCCACTGTGTGTATTTGAGTAGCTTGTGTGAAATGACTGTTTAAATGTTAATGGGTCAACTAGAAATGCCTTTCTGGTTCTGTTTGGGGAAAAAGAACAGCTCTGAGATTAGGAGGAGAGTTGGTTTCTCTGTGAGTTTTTGTGAGAGGCAGTAGACCATCAAAGACAGAAAGGAGATGCTTTAGACCTCCTTTCTGCTTTAGTCCTCATTAGACCAGCTGAGGCTATGCTGAGAGGTCCTGGAGAGGTTTTCAAGGCAGGGGCATATAATCTACAGCTGGAGGAGTAGACTGGGCCAAGAGAGACACAGTGTTGACTTTTAGATGAAGGTTCTGGCCAGTCACCTGCTGCTGGTGGTCTCTAGACTGAGGTAACCCATCACAGGCCCCTTGAAACCTGCTCCAAGCTGAGCTCATGGCTGTTACCTGTGCCTGGGACCATAAAGGAGGGCATCTTAATGCCCCTGGCCATATTTCTACCTTGGAAGAAAGAGGGTGGGAAGAAGGTTAATTCCAAGGCTGGAGTCACAGTATGAAGCCAAAACCTTGCCACTGTAGTGTGGAAGCTGGGAATCTGCCAAACTGTGGGAGTGTTGCACTCATATGGGCCAAGGCTCCTGTGTTTGTGTCAAATGGAGGAGAGGGTTTGGGAAGATCTTTAGATTTTTCTTTCACTCCCCTTCTAATAAGTCATTAAGTCAACTTGGATTCTACCATGCGTGTGTACTAAGTTGTTTCAGGCCTGTCTGATTCTGCGATCCTATGGACCACAGGGTCCTCTGACCATTGGATTCTCCAGGCAAGAATACTGGAGTGGGTTGCCATGCCCTCCTTCAGGGGATCTTCTTGACCCAGGGATTGAACCTGCATCTCTGATGTTTCCTGTATTGGGAGGCAGGTTCTCTACCACTAGTGGCACCCAGGAAGTCCAGATTCCATGAGAGATATTTATATTTAAATTATGTTGTTGTTGTTTGGTTGTTAAATCATGTCTGACTCTTTTGTGACCCCAAGAACTGTAGCCCACCAGGCTCATCTGTCCATGGGATTTACCAGGCAAGAATACTGGAGTGGGTTGCCATTTCCTTCTCCAGGGGATCTTCCCAATCCAGGGATCAAATCCTCATCTCCTGCATTGGCAAGCAGGTTCTTCACTGCTGAGCCATGAGAGAAGCCCATATTTAAATTATACACTGTAGTTTATGAACATATAGTCACAGACACGTGATCATATGCTTTGGTATTAGGTTTTGAAAGCTCCGTATACTACTGAGAAAGCTTCTGAGTTCCCACGTCTCCAGTGTTTCTCCGTGTTCAGGGTATGGGCTAGGACTGGTACTTAAGTGTGTGGCAGAACTGTTTACACGAACCGTGCGTATGTATGCTATGTGTTGAAAAGATACACAGTTTGAGGCAGTGTTTGAATTAGATTTGTCTGAAGGGTGTGTGTCTGTGTGGGTGCTGGGAATACGTGTATGTGTGAATTTCAGGGGTGTGTGAGTGTGGTTGACTTTGGTTCAGAAATATCATATCATAGGCAAGTGTGTATTGTGCCTTCTTTGGAAACCATGGGCACCATTGTTTACTCCCGGGGTAGAAAATTCTAGACCATTCTGGGTGAGAAAACTTCAGGGACTTTCCGGGTTCTGAGTCTCCTTTGGGACCTCTCACATCAGTTAAAAGTAAGACACTTCTTAACTTGAAGTTAAGCATTCTTTCCCCTCTGAAATTCCAGACTGGATCCAAGAAGATGAAACAAAGCCCATCCTTCGATAAAACTATCTACGAAGAGGTAAGATTCTGGAATTCTTTCTGAATGGGTTTAGTGCTTACAGCATAGTCCTGAAATCACACGTGAGAAAAGTCATCCATAGCATCTCAGAGTTGGAGGGATTTCAGGGATCTTCTAATGTGAATCTTCATTTTAGAGATGAGCAAGCGGAGGTTCAAGAAGAGCTATGGTCTAACCCAAGATCTTATCATATTTTGGGGATTTGATTCCTTTTGGGGAGATCTTTCCCCAATATTCATTTATTTATTTGGCTGCTCCAGGTCTTATTTATGGCATGTGGGATCTTCAATCTTCGCTGCTGCATGCGATATCTTTAGTTGCAGCATATGAACTCTTAGTTGTGGCATGCGGGATCTAGTTCCCTGACCAAGATTCAAACTCCAGCCTGCTGCATCGGGAGTGTGGAGTCTGAGTCACTGGACCACCAGGGAAGTCCCCAAGACCGGGTTTTAAACTAGGGATGTCCCCAGACTGGTTTCCCAGCTGTGGGCCACACATTGGATCTCTCTCTCTCTTCCATGGATATGTGTGTGTTGGGAAGTGGGGAGCACAGAAGGGAGGATAAGTGAATCTTAATGATTTCCCCAAGTTAGCAAGTAATCGGGCATCACTCCAGGACACATATAATCTTCAGCTGCTGCTGGGATGGACACTGCACAATGGTGACCATTGAGCCTGGCGGCTGGATTGATTCTCATCAAGCCTTTTAGGGAATGGAAAGTAGGCACTCAATGTTTATTGGAGGTTTATTGTGTATATATATGAGTGGTAGCCTGCCAGTGACTTCACATGCACTATCTCATCTAATCTTCACAGAATGCTACGAGGTAGTATAATTACACTTCCTATTTATACCCAGAGAATTTAAGGCATGGAGAGCACCCCGCGCTTCAGCCTCATATAACACCTGAGCTTCCACCTGTGGCCTGATAAAGATGTTGCCACGGGTCACAAGGGAGAGTGTGGATGGGTGCCTGCTGGAATTTCTGGCATTGGGCTGCGGCCCCACATTTAAGTCAGGTGGACAGTCAAGGTGTGTAGAGGGCACTGTGTGGGCCAAGGCAAAGTGGGTCGTGAAGAAGCATGGTGTTCTTAAAAAGCACTAGAAATGGAGCCAGAAGAACTGGATTCAAGCCTCTTACTTCTTACTAGTTGTTGACCTTGAGTTATTTCCCTTACCTAGCTGAGCTTCCTTTTGTTATGAATGAGGAATGCAGATAATAATTTATAGCCCACAGGGCTGTTATAAGGATCTCTTAGTGGGACAGTCTGAAGTTCTTCTTTTCTTCTGCAGGTTGGAAAAAGACCTTCCAAAGCTGAGAACCCTGCTCGACTGAGTCGCAGGGAGCTGGAGAACTTCTGCGTATATTCCTAGTTGCCATGGCTGTTCTCACCACTCTTACAGCCCAACTTCTGCTTTGGGAATCAGCACAATGGATGATGCTTCATGATTCTCTGCAGAGTGGTTCCTTGTCTGGAGATGATATGAGTTTGTGCGTGGTCTATATTTGTTTTGAAAATGATTTCTTTTTTTTTAA
>NW_011494654.1:279222-291680 GCF_000754665.1 Bison bison bison | reverse complement strand
ATTTTTGTAAAATATAAATTTATTTATTTGAAAGTGATTTCTAACAGCTGCTTTAAGAACAAGGCTGTTAAATAATATCTCAACTTACAGACAAGACAAGAACAGATAGAGATGTTGGGTAGTTTCCAAAAGACGACACAGCATGTCCAAGTGCTGGTCATCTTCAAGTGCTGTGTAAATATGTGATGCTATTACTATCACATTAAGATTCTGTTTGCCTGGTTTTCCCCTGGTGACTCATCTTCACTCCTCCCTAATCAATGATGACCACATTTCTAGACCCTTTCTTTGCCCAGATCCATCTTCCAAAGAGGAAGGAAAGATAGTGGGGGCTCAGAGGAGAAAAAAGAGGTCTCTCTGTGAAGGTATACTGGCAAGTTCTCCAAGGAGGCCAGGCCTGGGCTATATAAATACAGAGGAAAAACTTCCCCACTACATATTAAACTTTACCTCTAGCCATCTGGTCACAAAGGGGTGTGGGCAGGAGCAAGAGTAGATGATGCAGATCAAGCCCACCGCTGAGTGGAAAAATCACCCAGAGTCCATGCCATCCTAATAATCGGGCAGTGGAAACAGCTTTGCCTACAGAATGATGTTTGATTTACAAAAACACATTATTAGACATCTATTTTGGCTTCTTTACACATTCCTCACTATTAGAAACAGTATCATTTAAACTCTGAGTCCTGATGCACCCCATGGCAAACACTGGAGGGAGGGCTCAGGCAGCTGAGCACTTAGGAACCAAGCACCTTGCTGGGCTCCCCTGAGCCTTCAAGCCAGACCCTTCCACAAGACTGTGGGGAGCAGGCTGAAAGTCTGGTTGAGCCCAGGAAAGGGGGAACTGGAAGAGGGCCTGGTCAGAGACCCCAACGGGTAACATTGCACAGAGCCTGATTCTTCAATTGCCCCAGTCTGTGTTTAAGGTATGAATTTAATATAGAACTGTGCTATTACTTAAAGGCAGTTTAAATTTCTTCTCTGAAATTTAGGAAATAAAATGTAAATGGGTCTCTGCCCTACTCTGTACTTTTCCTCTCCCAGCCAAAGGAGAGGCCATCAATTGTGGGCCATCAATAAACACACGCTGTTTGACTCCTGCTGGAGAGGAGTCTGGACTCCTAGGGAGCTGTCAGTTGTCTCCTAGCCCTGTTCACACTGGAACAGCAGATTCTAGGAATCCCAGATCCCAGGGGCCACTTAGTTTTGGGGGATAGCCACTTGCTCATGCCCCTCAGATCCTTCTCCCCTGTGGGTGTGTGATTGGTCAAGCTAGCTTCTTCCTGGAGACTAGTTGATAGATCACATCTGGGAGAAAGTGTTGGGGTACAAATTGGAGGATATATGCAAAAGGATGGGAAGAGGATCCAAGGCAACTGTGGGCAGCTGAGAAGCTGAGTCAGGAGTTTCGTGAGAAGAAGGAGTAGCAAATTATAGGGGTCACAGCAATTCAGATGAACAGCAGAGATACTAACCATTGCCTACTGCTGGCCTTTTACATGTCCTGAGTTGCACAGATATTGAATTGGGCAGATTTATTTAAGGAGCACATGAGATCCTATGGGTCCAGGGACTTCTGGGATGCTCTATTCTGGAGTATAATAATGATTATCATTATCATCTTATATGTCTTTGTTGAACTCTGTGATAATGTCTTAAAAAGATAATTATCGGAGAAGGAAATGGCAACCCATTCCAATATTCTTGCCTGGGAAACCCATGGACAGAGGAGCCTGGTGGGCAAAAAAGACATGACTGAGCAACTAAACAACAACCAGCAATGGAGGAGCCCAGCCTGTGCCTGAAGGAGAGGAAAATCCTCCTTCCCCCTTCTCCCCCCTTATTGTGCCCAGTGTGGAAGCAGGGTTGTTGCAAAAAAAACAAAAACAAAAAACAAAAACCAAGAAAAGCTTCATTGATCTACATTAGTTATCACTGATCTACAAACGTCATGAGATGCGTGGGAGAAAGAAGACTGGGGGCAGGATGGGTGCCTGAGGAGGAAGAGGGAAAAGTTGGAGCAGAAAGGGAAGGAGTTTGGAGTGACTACAGAACTTTAAAGATGAGCGATAGCCACAGAAGTGGTAGGAAATCTGAATGTATTTGTAATTGCACCCTCCACATCTTCTGTACCCTCATTAACAAAAACCGAATGAAAACATCAGTTACTACTCCTCAGTGCTTAATGGAGTTGGATTTATGTTCTTTTCTGTGTATGGTGCTGGGCTGACATGGGTTTTGAGTTGGAAGCAAGAAAGCTTCATGTTTGAGGGGGTTGAATTATTCAAATTGAGACTTATTTCAACTTATTGAAACAAATGGAAACTTATTGAATTATTCAAGTTGAAAATGAACCCAGGACACTTTTCAGTATATATGATGTCTGAGGCACTTGACACCAGCATTTACTTACCAATGGTCATCAGAGGCTTTACAGACCTCTGAGTTGCCAGGTTTTTGTTCTTTATTTTATGAAAGGGGCCACATGGCCATGGTCTTCTATAGGGGGGTCAACTCATACTCAGGGAGTGAAGCTGCAAAATGCATGTGGAAAGCAAAAGTGAAGTATAGTCAAAATTTCCATTTAAAATACTGGAATTCAGGACTTCCCTGACTGTCCAGTAGTTAAGAACCCATCTTGCAAAGCAGAATACCCAGATTCAACCCCGGTCCAGGAACTAAGATCCCACATGCCGCTGGAAATGAAGCCCATGCACCACAACAAAAGATCCCACATGCCACAACTAAGACTCAATGCAGCCAAATAAATAAATAAATAAATAATTATCCATGCAATGGCCAACCAATAAACAAAGCAGTAATTAAGCTCCTGCTGTGTATGAAGCACTGCCTGGCTCCCCGGGAGTACCCACGGCAGGCCACAGAGGACATTCTGATTCCACAGACTGTGTGCTGGGGCAGATGACAGTGGAAGCACAGTATTAAAAAACACAAATGGGCCGCAAAACACATGTAACACAAGTGCACACAAGAGTATCATGAATGTAAGTCAAGAGCGGTGTAACTTATAGGCAGGGAGACGGGATGGAGGCGACTATTTGGGGGAGAAGAGAGATATGGCTCGTATACATCTGGACATGAAAAAAAGGAGGAAAATTCCTTTGGGGTAAATACGGGAATCTTATACAGAAGGGGCATTTTAAGCGCTTCAGTTCAGTTCAGTCGCTCAGTCGTGTCCAACTCTTTGTGACCCCATGAACCGCAACACGCCAGGCCTCCCTGTCCATCACCAACACCCAGAGTCCACCCAAACCCATGTCCATTGTGTCAGTGATGCCATCCAACCATCTCATCCTCTGTTGTCCCCTTCTCCTCCTGCCCTCAATCTTTCCCAGCTTCAGGGTCTTTTCCAATGAGTCAGCTCTCCACATCAGGTGGCCAAAGTACTGGAGTTTCAGCTTCAACATCAGTCCTTCCAATGAACACCTAGGGCTGATGTTGGACTGATCATCAGTCCAACTGATGATTGATCTCCAACCAGGATGGACTGGTTGGATCTCCCCACAGTCCAAGGGACTCTTAAGAGTCTTCTCCAACACCACAGTTCAAAAGCATCAATTTTTCTGTGCTCAGCTTTCTTTATGGTCCAACTCTCACATCCATACATGACCACTGGAAAAACCATAGCCTTGACTAGACGGATCTTTGTTGGCAAAGTAATGTCTCTGCTTTTTAATATGCTGTTTAGGTTGGTCATAACTTTCCTTCCAAGGAGTAAGCATCTTTTAATTTCATGGCTGCTGTTACCATCTGCAGTGATTTTGGAGCCCAGAAAAATAAAGTCAGCCACTGTTTCCCCATCTATTTGCCATGAAGAGATGGGACCAGATGCCATGATCTTCGTTTTCTGAATGTTGAGCTTTAAGCCAACTTTTTCACTCTCCTCTTTCACTTTCATCAAGAGGCTTTTTAGTTCTTCTTCACTTTCTGCCATAAGGGTGGTGTCATCTGCATATCTGAAGTTATTGCTATTTCTCCTGGCAATCTTGATTCCAGCTTGTGCTTCCTCCAGCCCAGCGTTTTTCATGATGTACTCTGCATATAAGCTAAATAAGCAGAGTGACAATATACAGACTTGACGTACTCCTTTTCCTATTTGGAACCAGCCTGTTGTTCCATGTCCAGTTCTAACTGTTGCTTCCTGACCTGTATACAGGTTTCTCAGGAGGCAGGTGAAGTGGTCTGGTATTCCCATCTCTTTCAGAATTTTCCACAGTTTATTGTGATCCACACAGTCAAGGGTTTTGGCATAGTCAATAAAGCAGAAATAGATGTTTTTCTGGAACTCTCTTGCTTTTTTGATGATCCAATGGATGTTGGTAATTTGATCTCTGGTTCCTCTGCCTTTTCTAAAACCAGCTTGAATATCTGGAAGTTCATAGTTCACATTTGCTGAAGCCTGGCTTGGAGAATTTTGAGCACTACTTTACTAGCATGTGAGATGAGTGCAATTGTGCGGTAGTTTGAGCATTCTTTGGCATTGTCTTTCTTTGGGATTGGAACGAAAACTGACTGTTTCCAGCCTTGTGGCCACTGCTGAGTTTTCTGAATTTGCTGACGCATTGAATACAGCACTTTCACAGCTCATTTTTAGGATTTGAAATAGCTCAACTGGAATTCCATCACCTTTAAGTGCTTAAAAATATATAAAAAGAGTAATGTGAAAGTGAAAGTCGCTCAGTCGTGTCCGACTCTTTGCGACCCCATGGACTTCTCCAGACCAGAATACTGGAGTGGGTAGCCTTCCCCTTCTCCATACAATCTCCCCAACCCAGGGATCGAACCCAGGTCTCCTGCTTTGCAGGCAGATTCTTTACCAGCTGAGCCACAAAGGATTAACCTAAGAATACTGTTAAAAAGAGTAATACACACAAATGGTTTAAAAAATCCAGCCGTACAAAATATATGCAGTAAAAAAATCCTCAAACCAACCCAGCTTCCTCCCAGAGGCAGCCACTGATAATTTTTTTGTATTTCCTTTCAGAATTTTTCTTTTTGTAAACATACAGCTATCTATTTCTTTTTTATTCAGCTGGTGACATATGATACACCAGGACTTTGTTCTGTCCATCAAATGACGTATCTTATTACGTCTCCTTCTATATTAGCGCATATTAATCTCTACTTTCCTTCTTTAAAAAAGTGGCAGGCTTTGCCATTGCATGGGTACACTTTCATGCATTTAATCAGATTCCTTCTAAATGCACACTTAGGTTATTTCTAGTCTTTTATTTGAAAAATACTACAGTGGTCATGATTTCACCTAGATCTATGTGTTCATAAGTGAGACTATCTGTTGGATTTATTTTAGCAGCTGTTTATAGGACCACATGAAGATCCTGGTCCCCTTCGACGATATGACAAGCCTTGGCAGAATCTTCAGGCATGCATCTGAGCTGAGAGGTTGTACAGTATGAGCATAGAAGGAGACAAACGGAGCCCAGAGGCTGTCTGATCTGTAAATGGATTTGGGAAGTCACGAGGTGTGAGAAAAAGAGGAGGCCCAAATCCAGGCATATCTGAGACAATGAAGGAAATTCTGAAGTTCTTCTGTCTTCAGGGGCCTGGGCCTTATTAGGTCTAGCAGCCTCTCCAACCTCACTGAGGGAGGTAGCTGCTTTTCTTTTCAGGGGACATTTTCATAGGTAGGTATTTCAGGACACTTAAGGTCATTCTGTTGCGATGGTGGCACAACCTGTGAGCCAAAAGACACACAAGGATATGGTTAATAAAGCCTAGAAGGTACCAGTTTTCTCAGCCTTGTGCTGGCAGGAGAGAGGAAGGTGAGGCCAGGCTGTGATTGGTCCATCCTGTGAAGTAAGGTCATATGGATTGGCCTAGGGATGGAGCAATCATTCAAGCTGATGATAAGCATTTATGGAAAGTCTCCTAATGGTAAGCGCTATGTGCCACGCTCTCTGGAAGGGAGATTTAGGACAGTTTTGTGCAACAAGTTGAAGGGGTTCATAAATAAATAAAAGGCCTTGCTCTCAAGAAGCTATAGTTTGGGATCCCAGTCTTCACCCTAGCGAGAGAAACATTTATATAAAGATGATTCAAGTTTTAGAGGTTGAGTTCCATAGTAATAGTCCAAACCATCAGACCTTCATGTTCCAAGGGTTCTGGGAATCCCCTGTTTATGAGTGTTCAGGAAAGGCTCAAAAGAGCAGATGAGACATAAGCTGATGCAGAAGGAAGGTCTGTTGTTCTTTAGTCGCTAAGTCGTGTCCATTCTTTTGCCACCCCATTGGCTGTAGCCCGCCTGGCTCCTTTGTTCATGGGATTTTCCAGGCAAGAATATTGGAGTGGGTTGCCATTTCCTCCTCCAGGGAATCGTCCCAATCAAGGGATCATACCTGAGTCTCCTGCATTGTAGGTGAATTCTTTATCACTGAGCCACCTGGGAAGCCCAGAGAGGAGGTTAGGTACCAGCAATAGCTTGGGAATAGCACAACCTTCTTTGAGATATCATGCAGATACAAGTGTCAGAAAATAATAATTAAGGAAGACTTGAGGATTTCCTGATCAAGTGGGAAATAGTGGCTTTAGGAAACCCAGAACTAGGATTCCTTAAAATTCTGAAGGTAAAGGATAAGTTCTATCTGGAGGTTGGCTCAGGAAATGCATTGATTTTTCACTTATATTGTGGGTGAGGGTGGTTTTAGGGATCTTAAGTTCCTAGAGTGGTGTAGGAGTCATTCAGGACTGATCAGACAAAGGAGGTCTCATGACCTGTCTGAAACTCGGAGCAGGGACTGATGTCCATGGCTTTGAGATTGACTAGAATTGACCGAAACACGAAGGGCCAGTCCCAAGCAGCTTTGGGAATGTAGTGAATAATACAGATTAGGCTTCAAGGCCAAAGATAAAGTTCTTAGCTGGTTAAGCATTAGGCCATGCTCTAGAAATCAGGACATGAGGCAGAAGATTGTTGAATCAAACTATATAGTTGCACAAGTGTTTACCAAGAAGATTCTATCAGTCTTTTAAGGTCTAGTCCAAACTATTTTTTCTATGAAGTCTTTCCTGTCTACCTCTGAAGTCGTTCCTATCTACCATTTCCAATGTATGAAAAACCCTTGGAAACTGCATACATAATATGTAGTCATGAAGAGTATTTTCTCTCCCCATCCAAGTTACTAAATCACTCCAACTCTCCTAGATCAAAGATAGATAATATAACAAGTCTTAAAAGTCAAGGTTAGTGCCTTAAACATATCTGAATCCCCAGAGCACTCAGCCCAGTTCTGGGCAAACAAAAGGTATTCAATAAATATCTACTGTTTGATTCACCAACTATAGAGAAGGAGCATAACTGAAAAACTTTGAGAGCTAAAAAAAAATCTTATTTGAACATTTTATAGGGAGGGAATTCTGGGGGAGACTTGAAAGCTAAAGTATGAATGGGCCCAATATTTTCAGGAAAATGAAAGTGGAGCAGACAGCCAGATTCAGATCAGAGTTAATTGTTTAAGAGTTTTCGGGGTTAATTAAAAACTCTGGTTTCCTAACCACTAGCTCTGTGTACTTAGGCAAACTTAGTATCTTCAATTTCAGCTTCTCTGGCTATAAAATTTGCATGATAGCACACTTACAGATGTATTATAAGGATCAGATGAGACTATGTTTGTCAATGTTTTATAAACTATAAAAGTTTATATGAACTTATTATTAACGGGAATTTCTATGGTTAGTGCTCAGTCACTCAGTCGTGTCTGACTCTGTCCGACCCCAAGGACAGTAGCCCACCAGGCTCCTCTGTCCATGGGATTCTCCAGACAAGAATGCTGGAGTGGGTTGCCGTTTCCTTCTCCATTTCTATGCTTAAGGGATCTTTTAACACTATAATGAGACCAATGTGCTGTAATTAATAGCACATTTTCCAAAAAATCTTGACATTATACTGTTGGTTATATTCCAATTGTTTTGGAAGGTTTCCATTTTGGTGGATGAGAGAGAGATTTAGAAACATATATGGACAATGTAGTGTTTGTGTTTACAGACTCTCTTTCTCGTCAGCGTTAAGACCAAGCGATATATTATTAAATTAATTAGAAATGTTCAGCTTTTGGCTGCACAGATGTAAATCAGGAATAATTGTTTCAATATCTCTATGGACCAAGGAGTGTGTCAGGGAGTGCACAGTGGGTGGAGCTTAAGTTCCTCTGCTTTCGGATAAAATGGTCTGGCTCTCACTTTATGGACCTCAGGATGCAGAGAAAATTGTTCTCACCTTCTGAGGTTTCTGTATAGAGCAATAGACTGTGGCTGAATTCTCTTTCTTCTGAGGAACTGGAGTCTTTCCCTGTAACAGATCAACACCAGACTGTCCATAATCACCCAAAAAGAGTTTTCCAGAGATTTGCCCTCAGTCCTTGAGGTGAAGGAACACCTCTCCAGATTCTGATTTCACACAGAGGGTGGCACTGCCTTAGTGCAGTGGAGACAGCACCTCTGTTTTCCCAGCACCTCCCTTATTTATGGCAGAAGATTGGGAGCTGAGGGATGGGTTCCTTTGCTTTGAGGGCCCCTGAGGTTGGTAAACATGGATAGAATCACAATTCTCTACCCACGCATCACTGTGTTTGTCTCCCAGTTTGGAGGGATTAGCCTTCCAGGATATTGGATGGTCCTCGAAGGGAAGGGCAAGGGAAGGTGTACTGATGAAAAGAGCTCACCTGCAAGTCAAGGAACACTTGAGTGTACACTGTTTCCCCTTCAACCGCAAGTGCTGGTGCCATGTTATCTGGAGTGACTTGATCGTACTCTGGTTGGCCCTCAGAGTCCGAGTCAAGTCCGGCGTCCTCCCGAGTGACTGAGTCACACACCTGGTCTCTTCCATTGACGGGCTGGTGCATCCCTGTCCTCTCCTCATCCTCCTCAGTCGTTCCATTGCTGTCAGAGCTGCTGTCGGAGGCGTGCCTGGCAGTCTTAGGGAAAGTGTCCAGCTTCTCATACCCTTGGGAAAGCATGGAGTATAGTGTGTGGCCAGCCGTGGGCTCTGGAACACATTGTTCAGGGTTGGTAAAGGATGTACCAGTACCCTCCTCTCTCTTGCTTTGTGTAAGGATTCAAGCTGCTCTGACTCCTACCCCAGATGAGGCCTAGAGAACTGGAGGAGAAGGAAGATGTTTTCCTGTCTTCCCTCATGGGGCTCCATTCCCCTCCCCCTTCCGCCTTTCTTTCAAGCACTCACTTATTCATTCATTTGATAAGCATTCATCGAGTGTGACATGTGATGGACTTAGCATCTCTCAGTGAGCAAAACTGGCAGTGTTGAATAAAGTTAACTAGGTATTCTGGCCAAACATAAAGGTGAATTAGACCTGGTGTTGAAGGAGTACACTGTCTAGCTGGGAGTCAGATACATACATAAATCAAATTATGTCAGGCCAGCTCTGACAGTGTCATAGGAAAACTAGGAGAAAAGTGTGTGAGTGGACATAGTCTCCAGTTCAGGAGCAGAGAAGAGCTTATGAAAGGACGGAATTAAGGTGGGCCTTCACACTGGGACTTCGATGAGTGAAAGTGGATTCTTGGTGGAAAGAACAGCATAATTAAAGGCAGATATGAAACTTGAGGCACCCTCTCTTTTGGGAAAGGATGATATTTAAAATATTTAGCAACCACCTGGTTTGGGCATAGGACAATCAGAATGGGTGGCTGCTTTAAACAACTGGGTGGACCTCTACTGCCTTTAGGGCATATCAATCGATCCATTTGATCTACATGTAGAATAATAATGGCTTACACTTTTTAGGTGCCAACTGTGTGTCAGGCAGTGTTCTAAAAACAATGCTTTTCATGAACAAATTCATTCAACCTGCATAAAACCCCATTAAGCATAGATAATAACTATCCTTATTTATGTTTCACAGGTTAAGAAATGGAGCACATTAAGGTTGAATATTTGCCCAAGTTTAAGTGGGAGGGCCAGGATTTGAATGCAGGTAGTCTGGTCCCTGATGTTCTTACCTGCTACTCAATACTTCCCCCTAGGAGTTTTACATAGGAAAAAAGTAGACTAAAGGTGACCTGGCCCAATATTGAGTGATAATAGTACTTATCTACCTGGGAAGCCAGGTAGTGCTAGTGGTAAAGAACGTGTCTGCCAGTGCAGGAGACACAAGACATGCAGGTTCGATCCCTGGGTCAGGAAGATCCCCTGGAGAAGGAAATGGCAAGCCACTCCAGTATTCTTGCCTGGAGAATCCCATGGACAGAGGAAGCCCCAGCTTCTGCGTCCATGGGGTCTCAAAGAGTCAGACATGTCTGAGCCTCCCTACCCCGACACACAGAGTTATCTCCTAGTGAGTGCATACTGTGGACTCCCTGTTGTCCCTTGCAGTCCTCACAGCAATGCTGAGAGGTTGGTGCCCTCATTTTGCAAAGTAAGGAAACTAAGGTTTAGAGACTGAAATGCCCAAGATCACTAAAAAGGAGGAGAGCTAAGATTGAAACACAGCATTATCTGACCTCAGATCTTATACACCTGGGAATTCCCTGGTGGTCCAGTGGTTAAGAATCTGTCTTCCAACTGGGGGATGCAGGTTGGATCCCTGGTTGAGAAACTAAGATCCCACAGGTCACAGGGCAACTAAGCCTGTGCACCACAACTCCTGAACCCATGCTCCACAACTAGAGAGCCTGCATACCACAAACTGCAGAGCCCACATGCTCTGGAGCCTGCGCCACAGCTAGAGAGAAGCCTGTGTGCCATGACGAAGATCCAGCATCTGCAACTAAGACCTAACGCAGCCAAAAATAAATACATAAATAAATATTAAAGAATTTACGCACATGACCACTAGGTTACCTTGTCTTTTGAATAACAGACAAAGACCACAAGGAGCCATTGATGGTTATAGAACAGTTATAAATGGGCTTTGCAAAGTGAGATCAGAAGGGCTAAAAAGGAGAAAATCTGAAGAGTGAATGGCTAGTTAGGAAACTATCATAATATTTTAGAGAAGAAGTTACAAGGAATGGGAATGTCTGTTAATAAAGACTTGTTAAGGTGTATCTGTAGAATGGAATAAATGAGAGTCAGTCTTAATTTACAATTAAGTTAAAAAAGCAGACTCAGAAAAATGTGATAGATTACTCTCGCATATGCGATCAAAGGAAAAATATACAGCTTGTAAATGCATGAAAATGCTCTCAAAGGATGTAAACATACATATATCTTACCAAAGGGGTCTTTTCAGGGAAATACCCGGGCATTGGGATTTAGAAGGAGGGGATTATTTATATATTTTTTTTTAATTTTATTTTTTAACTTTACAATATTGTATTGGTTTTGCCTTAAAGCAACATGAATCTGCCACAGGTATACACGTGTTCCCCATCCTGAACCCTCCTCCCTCCCTGTACCATCCCTCTGGGTCGTCCCAGTGCACTAGCCCCAAGCATCCAGTATCGTGCATCGAACCTAGACTGGCGACTTGTTTCATATATGGAGACAGCAAAAGAGACACTGATGTTTAGAACAGTCTTTTGGACTCTGTGGAGGAGGGGATTATTTTTAATTTATACCATGTGAATATTTGACTTTTCAATTAAAAAAAAAGAACCTATTCAATAAAACAAAAAATTGGTGACAGCATAAACTCAGGCAGTGGCAGAGTCTTTAGAGAAAAGGCAGCTGAAGCGATAATGGAGGAATGAAAGAAACAGGACTTGGGCACTGAGGAGAGGTGCTGGGGGAGGCAGGAGGGCCATGGATGGCAGTGGTGTCCCTAGTACTTTTTCACTCTTCCTCTTGTGCCCAGGATGCCAAGGAAGGAGACTTCAGGCTAGCGGAGACCAAGATTTTTTTTAAAAGAAGGGTTTGACTGAGTGGCCAGGGTTTGGGGATTCCTTAGAACTCTAGAACTCCAGAGTTCAAGGTGGCAATTTAGAACACTGAGATTCCAGGGTGGGAGAGTAGGGTACAGGCATCTCAGCTCTCCATCCCAAAGCTTAGCAGAACAGCTCCACTTTTACATGCATTGTACTTTTGGGATGTTGCCTAATATTTTGTTTGAAGAAAGCATTCCTTAGCTTTTTCAAAAACCAAAAAACCACTGCCTCAGTAATACTCTTGGGTAATAGGTAACTAGAAAGTCTTATGAATTTTAATTTCAATGAAGTGTTAATTTTGCTTCTGTCACAGATTTACTATTGCATCTGGTCTTTGTTTCTCCATTCTTGGAGTGGAGCCAATAACTTCATCCTCATCATGGGGCACACTGCAGTAATGACAGTCAATGCCTGAGGAATCCTAGAGATGCCAGAGGACAGACAACTTTCCTTAGCTCTGTTTACCATCTTTCAGGAGTCCAGCCTCCTTGTGTCTTTTGTTCCCCAAATCACCTTCCTTTAGCACGTTGCTTCTCAAACTTGAACAGTTTTGTGATTCACCTACAGATCTTGTTAAAATACAGATTCATGTTCAG
>NW_011494654.1:262436-279122 GCF_000754665.1 Bison bison bison | reverse complement strand
CATGTTCAGTGTTATGGGGTGATGCCCAAGATTTGCATTTCTAACCAGCTCCTGGGGACACTCATGTTGCTGGTCACACATGCAGATCACACTCTAAGTAGCCATGCTCTGGAGCTTCCATGTGGCCTGAGGCCCCAGTCTGTGTCATTGGTGACATATTACCTGGTGTGTCAACTGAGGTCTCAGCTTGACTGGAACTGAAAGCTGGGGCTGACCCTGGGAAACCAAGTTAGAGAAGGAGTGTCAACAGGGCTGTGAGAGGAGAGAGTCTCTGATTTTGTGAGAGTCAGAGGAGAGGGAGAGAGATTTCTGAAGATGTAGACAGGGAAAAGGCTTTTGGGAGGAAGGTGAACCCTGATGTGAGTACAAGCCCACAGGAAGGGATGGCCAGAGTCTAGGGTCATTTTCAGCTGAGGAGACTGCTCTGCAGCCTCCTGCCATCTCTCTGGAAGGGAGAGCTATAATCCCTCTGTGGTAGCCACTTATCAGTTTGGTTTGCTGACTCACAGTAATTCTTCCAGGGACCCTGTGTTCTAACCAATCTATTCTTCCTGGAAACTACTCCATCTCCCTTCAATATTCCAGAAAGAGCTGCCAATCACAAAAGTTCATCTTATTGCCCACAGTGATTAGTCCAAGCAATTGTCACATGACTTCAGTGGAGCCAATCAGGTTTCTAAGGTTCTTCAAATTTGAGTTGGTGGGGAAAAATCTTTCTCCCCGTCCTGGTGTCTGAACTACTAGTACATGTGAGTCTGGAGCTACTAGCTGCTCTGTTTTGGTACCTTTTACCCACCCTGCCCTTCAGTTGGCTGAAGAAAGAGAGCTAAGCTGGCTCAAAGGGAAAAATAGGGATGAAAGATGGAGCGCTCTAGTGACTTTGGAGTCTCTGGTGATGTTTGTCTCTAGGCCAGCTCTTCTCTTCCTTCCCCAAAGATTGACCATATAAGCCCTCATATAACAACTCACTCCCCTTGTGCTTCTCCTCACCCTTTTTTGTCTAAGCTAGTTTGAGTTGGGTTTCAATTATTTGCAACTAAAGAGCCCCCACTGACACCCCTCCCTGATCACTCTGAGAAGAAATGAGGTCTTGAGAGAGAAGGGGATTATAAGAGGACAAGGACGTCTCCAAAGGTCCCAAGGAAATGGCCTAGTGCTGGCAGATGTCACTGATCTCAGAAACTCACATTGTCTTTGTTGCTTCCAAAAGCACCAGCCAGAGATCCCAAGGCTCAGAAGGATGAAAAGAACCACCAGGGAGAGCCCGATCCAAAACTCTGTGCTTCTCTCAGGTCCTGTGAAGAGGAATTGGGGGATATTAGTATAAGTAATAACAAGAGAATTAGGGCAAACTGTGGACAGAACAGAATGGCCATCCTACCTGTCTCTTAAAATCCCACACTATTGCAGAAAATATTCCTTTTCATTCATTCATTCTACAACTGTGTATTGAGCAGTCATCCTCTAAGCAAGAAATTATAGCAGTAAGGCAGGCGCCACCCCTGATGGAGAGGTTTATCTTGCACAGCATCACAGAGAACCTGAGCTGGGACTTGAATGTGGGCTGCCAGACTCTAAAACACCCTTATCCATCACACCACTGCCCTTCTCTAAAAACAGCATAAGAAGAGTTCTAGGTAGTGAGTCCAGATTACTATTGATCAGAGCTCTAACCCCATTTGCCAGTCACAGCCTGACTCAGCATTTTCACACCCTGGGTAAATTTCCTTTTTTTCCCCTTCTGCTTCTCCTTAGGGAAGAGCAGAGCACAGAATGTTGAATCTCAATTCTGCTTTTGCTGTGTGATCTTGGTTAGTATGACTGAAGAATTAAACTATTTAATTTAAATTAATTAAAGTTTAAATTTAAAAACAGTTACTCAATTCCTAATTGAAAAACTGTTAAGTATATTTGGAACAAGTTGGATATAAATATATTTTTTCAATGGCAAATTTTATGAAATCTGAATCCAGATCAAGTACTTCCTATGAGAATTTAGCATCTTCATTGAGATGTGCCATAAGGGTAAATTACATCCTGGATTTCAAAGGCTTCATACAAACTGAAATGCAAATTATGTTATGAATAATTCTTTGTATTGATTACATGTTGAAGGATGATATTTTGGATATGTTGGGTAAAATAATATATGTGATTAAAATTAATTTTACCTTTGCTTTTGCCTTTTCCATATGACTTAAAAATTTAAATTACCTATGTGACTTTTATATAGAGAAGGCAATGGCACCCCATTCCAGTACTCTTGCCTGGAAAATCCCATGGATGGAGGAGCCTGGTGGGCTGCAGTCCATGGGGTTGCTAGGAGTCAGACACGACTGAGCGACTTCACTTCACTCACTATGTGACTTTTGTTATATTTCTATTGGCATGTGCTGCTTTAAAGACTCTCACTCTGCTTGCTGCACTTCATAAAGAACCACTCGGAAGGAAAACTCTTGGGTCCAAGGACCCCTCTGAGGTTTGGCTGAACAAAGATGGGGAGCAACCTGGACAGAGGTCCCTAGAAAGAAACTGCTGGGAGCTGTTGCTGACAGGGTTGCTGGCTGTGCAGGTGAAGTTGGGGTGTTTTTCTCCACTTCTCCAGGACATGCTGAGGTGAGCGCCCCCTTGGGAAATGACAGCTCCTTTAGGCAGAGGGGTCCATCCATATGTTACATTGTGTCCACTGTCCTCCACTGAGCATGTCAGGCTGACCTTGCAGATGCCGTCCTTTGTGAGCCTGAGGCTCCTCGTGACATTTGGCTTCTTCAGCCTCTCTGTGTGAGGAGAAAGGCAGACCAGATGTGGAGTCAGGCCTGCCTACTGGGAAGGGACCATTCAAAATATATTCATGAAGTTATGTGTTGACACTGCCTTAGGGCTGGGAAGGTTCACCTGGCCTTTCCTTTGGTTGCTATGAAATCTCAGCTTATCACTTGATGCTCAGATATGTGAAATAGAGGAGTTAATGAAAGGTGAAAAAACATACCGCATCATTCTATATGGTATACCGCAAAGAACAAGCAAACCAATCAGCGCAGATAAGCACAATGCTTCCACCTGCCCTGAGACCCTCCAAGGCTTACATTCTGAGGTCCCATCATCGATTTTGTTTACTTACACAAGATAAGGAATACAGAAAGGAGAGCAGAGTACTGTCACAGAGTAAGTACTTAATAAATACTAGCAATTTTAAAAGCAACATATGGCTGGCACCCTTTGTTCCCAGTTTCTTATTCCTTTTACTAGGTTTTCTTCCTGCTTCTTTGATATTTGAGTCACAGTAGGCAATAATAGATGTGAACTAGCTGACTTACGTATTTTAACAGCATCATGGATTGTGACTCCTTTCCCAAGTACTGAGACACCAAGATGCCCACGCATGAAATAGGTTGACCATGTCTGAATGGTACAGGTGAAGGAGCTGGCAAATACAAATTACACAAACTGTCCAGCCAAGCTCCAGTGAAGCCCAAGGTGGAGGAGGGAGACTGTGAGTTCTGTCCCTCACACTTAGGGAAGGTGAGTACCCTTCCAAGCTCTTGGAGCTCACAGGAAGACTTTCTCCACAGTCTTCTATGATTTTATCCCAGCCAGCTTTGCCTTTATACAAAATTGCAATGTTCTATAAAAATACAGGTTGGCGAGTTCCTGGTCCCACCATCAATGCAGGACAGGGCAAGTACTGAAAGTTGCTTGGTTGAGGGTTAACTGGAACTCTCTTCTAGGCTATATATACCATATAGCCTAGAAGAAGAGGGCTCCGAGCAGGGAGATTTTGCCTATCTGCTGGCTGTATTGTCCTCCTGTGAACTGACTGGTGTGAACTGAGTACTCGTCCTAGTGGTCTGAGGCATTTTGTAGGAGGAGGGAGGTGGGATAGGAAGCAAAGAGAGAAATCTTTCAGGAAAGGAATCTAATGATGGGTGTTCAACTCAGAAACTCACGGTAAATGCGCAGATTGATGTGCTTCACACTGGCAACTCTGGCATTTGAGCACAAGTAAGCTTGGTAGAGGCCAGCGTGCTCCATCTTCAGCTGGACAATCTTTAGAGAGTAGTCTTGGCTCGAGACCCACACTGTGTTCTGATCTGGATCCTTGAACTCAATGAGCTGATTGGCTGTTGCTTCTTCTTTCCACTCTTTGCTGATAATAGACGTGTTAAATATCCAGACAACATTGTCTATGTGCTGACTGTCCAGGAGTGCCAGGGACAGGGTGATGGACTCCCCCAGGACCCCCAGAACCGTCTTCCCCATTGGTCCTCCTCGGGAGGCTCCTAGATCTGTAGTCAGAGATGAGATATTGCAAATTCAGCCACTGGTCCTGACCCTTTGACCCTCAGCCTGCCTGAAGGGACTTAAGTCCCAGAGACCCTCCTGCCCAGGATCCCTTCCCCCGCTTTTCTGATGAGGCATCCCTGCTGCTTTCACATGGCCACTTGTCATGCACAAGTAAGCACCTGGCTCTGCCCAGGGCATACCCAGGCCTCTCCTGCCTCTCTGCCCTTTTGAGGACACCTAGGAGACACCCCTACCCCAGCAAAGAGCAATCTAGATTTCTGCATCTATACTTTCTTTCCCTCTCTCTGCAGACTCTTAGGGTTTCACAGTGCCCTGGGAGTGCCTAAGTCCCCTGTCAGTCTCTCTTAGCCTCTTGAGGGTAGAGAAAAAGGAATCTGCAAGTCTGTTCTCTTACCTTGCTACTTCATCTGTGTCCTGCCAGAATCCTGGGGTTTAGACTCTATAGCTGCTTAGACTATTTCTGGGCCTTAGTGGAGCCAGTTACCTGTACAGAACTGCGAGACATGGACAGGGTGGGAGCTGCTCTGGCTGACCGGGTTCTTGGCTGTGCAGGTGTATGGTAGGTCTGCATCACAGGGCAACCAGGAGATGGTGAGAGTAGGGTGCCCCCAGGATTCAGAAGCATGAGGATCCCTCGAAGTCCATTTGTACTGAATATCTCCCCCTGCCCCCTCCACAGAGCATACCAGGGTGATGGTACAGGAGGCGTTCTCAGACACGTTCACAGACTGTATGGTGACTTGGGGCTCCTGCAGCTGTTCTGCAAGGACAATGGCAATGAAAATACTCTGACTGCTTCTCCAGCAGGAAAGGGCTAAAGAGAAAAGATGGGGATGGTAGAGCAGCAGAGGGAGGAAGGGAGAGGCCAGCACTGTCTGTTCCTGTGGGAAGTTTTTCTTTCTTTTTTACTTAGTTTCCCACAAAGGTTGAGTGCCTTTCCTCTGTGCTTACCTAGTACCCTCTACAGGGGTTATCACTGTGACTCAACATGATGATAGTCTGAATACTCTCTCTCCCCCACCAGTCTGTGAATTCCTCAAAGACAGAGCCAGAATCCATACCTGAACATCCAGCACCTGCCTGACCCATGAAAGGCACTCATGAATCTGGTAAATATTAATAAATGAATGAATTGAGCTAGCCTCAGACTCTAGGGAGTTGGAAGCTCTGCGTCTATAATTTGAGTTGCCCTTGCTTTTGGTCTAAATTTGGAACCCATTTTGGTTTCGAACTTTTTTCCTGGTCCTCTCCTTCCCTTTTGTGCCACCTCCTCTGTTCACAGTATGTGTGCGTGTGCGTGTGTGTGTGTGTGTGTGTGTGTGTAAGTTCACTTTCTTTTTTTTTTGGAATAGGCAATATATAAAATTGAAATTGCAAAGATACAAAAGGTATACACACACACACAAAGAAACAAGCTCTCTTGCCCCTAGCCACCTAATTTTTCTCCTTACAAATTATTGTTCCTGGAGGGAATTAATGCTATGAATTTCTTGTTGATCTTTTCAGAGATATTCTAGTTATAGATACATGTATGATAGCATATTATACATATAGTCCTGAAGCTTTAAAAATTTTTAATAATATATTTTGGAAATTGTTGTATATTAGTATATATTAAGTTGGTTCTTTCTGTTTCTCTTAACTGCATAGAATTCAATTTCCTTAATATACACAGAGCTCCCTACAAATCAGTAAAAAAGGTCAAATGATATGATAGAAAAATTAAGCCATAGGCTTAATTTTGTGCCCCCTCCAAATGCATATGTTGAAGTCTTAACCCCCAGTACCTTGGACTGTGATTGAATATAGAACTGTATTTGGAAACAAAGATAATTAATTTAAAATCAAGTCATTAGGATGGTCCCTAGTCCAACATAACTGATGTCCTTTAAAAAAAAGTTGCAGGATATAAAATTAACACACAGAAATCCCTTGCCTTCCTATACACTAACAATGAGAAAATAGAAAGAGAAATTAAGGAAACAATTCCATTCACCATCGCAATGAAAAGAATAAAACACTTAGGAATATATCTACCTAAAGAAACAAAAGACATATATATATAGAAAACTATAAAACACTGATGAAAGAAATCAAAGAGGACACAAATAGATGGAGAAATATACCATGTTCATGGACCAGAAGAATACATATAGTGAAAATGAGTATACTACCCAAAGCAATCTATAGATTTAATGAAATCCCTATCAAGCTACCAATGGTATTTTTCAGAAAACTAGAGCAAATAATTTCACAATTTGTATGGAAATACAAAAAACCTTGAATAGCCAAAGCAATCTTGAGAAAGAAGAATGGAACTGGAGGAATCAGCCTGCTTGACTTAGGGCTCTACTACAAAGCCACAGTCATCAAGACAGTATGGTTCTGGCACAAAGACAGAATTATAGACAATGGAACAAAATAGAAAGCCCAGAGATAAATGCACGCACCTATGGACACCTTATCTTTGACAGAGGAGGCAAGAATATACAATGGGGAAAAGACAAACTCTTTAACAAGTGGTGCTGGGAAAACTGGTCAACTGCTTGTAAAAGAATGAAACTAGAACACTTTCTAATACCATACACAAAAATAAAGTAAAAATGGATTAAAGATCTAAATGTAAGACCAGAAACTATAAAACTCCTAGAGGAAAACATAGGCAAAACATTCTCTGACATAAATCACAGCAGGATCTTCTATGACCCACCTCCCAGAATGGAAATAAAAGCAAAAATAAACAAATGGGACCTAATTAAACTTAAAAGCTTTTGCACAACGAAGGAAACTATAAGCAAGATTTAAAGACAGCCTTCAGAATGGGATAAAATGATAGCAAACAAAGTGACAAAGAATTAATCTCAAAATGTACAAGCAGCTCCTGCAGCTCAATTCAAGAAAAAAAATGATCCAGTCAAAAAATGGGCCAAAGAACTAAACAGACATTTCTTCAAAGAAGACATACAGAAATGGGCCAAAGAACTAAACAGACATTTCTCCAAAGAAGACATACAAATGGCTAACAAACACATGAAAAGATGCTCAACAACACTCATTATCAGAGAATTGCAAATCTAAACCACAATGAAGTACCATCTCACGCCAGTCAGAATGGCTGCTATCAAAAGTCTACAAAACAATAAATGCTGGAGAGGATGCAGAGAAAAGGGAACCCTCTTACACTGTTGGTGGGAATACAAACTAGTACAGCCACTATGGAGAACAGTGTGGAGATTCCTTAAAAAACTGGAAATAGAACTGCCATACGACCCAGCAACCCCACTGCTGGGCACACACACCAAGGAAACCAGAATTGAAAGAGACCCGTGTACCCCAATGTTCATCACAGGACTGTTTACAATAGCCAGGACATGGAAGCAACCTAGATGTCCATCGGCAGAAGAATGGATAAGAAAGCTGTGGTATATATACACAATGGAATATTACTCAGCCATTAAAAGAGTGCATTTGAATCAGTTCAAATGAGGTGGATGAAACTGGAGCCTATTATACAGAGTGAAGTAAGTCAGAAAGAAAAACACCAATACAGTATACTAAAGCGTATATATGGAATTTAGAAAGATGGTAATGATGACCCTATATGTGAGACAGCAAAAGAGACACAGATGTAAAGAACAGTCTTTTGGACTCTGTGGGAGAAGGTGAGGGTGGGATGATTTGAGAGGGTAGCGTTGAAACGTGTATATTATCATATGTGAAGTGGACCACTGGTCCAGGTTCAATGCATGAGACGGTGCTCAGGGCTGGTGCACTGGGATGACCCAGAGGGATGGGATGGGGATAGAGGTGGGAGGGGGGGTTCTGGATGGGGAACACATGTGGGCCTGTGGCTGATTCATGTCGATGTTTGGCAAAAACCACTACAATATTGTAAAGTAATTAGCCTCCAATTAAATAAATAAATTAATTAAAATTAAAAAAAACTAAAAAGGAGACTGAGATAAAGACAATACAGCCAGAGACAACCATCTGAGGACATAGGGAAAGAAGGTGGCTGTATGCAAGCCAAGGAAAGAGGCCTCAGAAGAAACCAAACCTGCTGACATCTTAACCAACCTTCTGACTTGTGAAAAAAAATAAATCTTTCTTGTTTAAGTCACTCGGTCTGTGCTGTTTTGTTATGACAGCCCTAGCAAACCAATACAGACTTTTGCACTAGACCTGGGGTGCTATATGACAAATTCCCAAAAATGTTGAGGTGACTTTGGGATTGATTAATGGATAGAAGCTGGAAGAGTTTTAAAATGCATGTGAGAAAAAGCCTAGACTGTCTTCAAGAGACTGTTCATAAAAATAGGGATGTTAGGGTTAGGTGATTCTGGTAAGAGCTTAAAAGGAAAGAAGACAGCTGTAGAGAAAGCCTCTATTATCTGAGAGATAGACATATATTATAATCAACATAACAATGGTAGAAATATAAACATTAACGGTATTCCCGGTAAGGTATTAGTTGAAAATGAAGAACATGTTATTGGAGGAAAAGTGATACTTACTATAAAGCAGCAAAGAACTTAGACAAATTGTGTTCTACTTTTGAACATTTAAGTGATGAACTTATTGTTCAGTTAAGGAGATCTCCAAGCAAAGCGCTGAGGGCACTACTTGTTTTCTCCTTTTGTGCTGTGCTTAGTCGCTCAGTTGAGCCCGATTCTTTGCGACACCATGGACCATAGGCTGCTAGGCTCCTCTGTTTGTGGAATTCTTCAGGCAAGAATACTGGAGTGGGTTGCCATGCCCTCCTCCAGGGGATCTTCCCAACCCAGGGATTGAACCCAGGTCTCCTGCATTGCAGGTGTATTCTTTACCAACTGAACTACCCCAGAAGCCTGTTTTCTCCTTTTGCTAATAGTAAAATGTCAGAAAGGAAAGATAAATTGAGGAAGGAATTGTTAAGCAAGAGAAACCAGAATTTGAAGATTTGGAAAAGTCTCAGCCTAGCTATTTTGCAAAAAAAAATGAGAATTTGTGTCTGGAGAAAACACTGAGAGTATGGATAGACAATGGTGTGATTCATGGATCCAATTAACTATCCAAGTAGAAATTCTGCCAGCTTGGACTAAACAGACAGAGATGGCGCTAAATGAAGGAAGGCTATCAGATTTGGGGGGTTTTCAAGAATGAGCCAGTAGAGATATCTAGCTGATATCATCCTTTATCCTTGAGGAAAAGAGGAGAATGACCCCATGGGAAGTTCAGAGGTTAATGGGTCTGCCACTGGCATCATGGGCCTAAAGGATGTAGGCCTGGGGAGTGTTGGTGGGGGTGGTTCTTGAACCTTAAAAAGATGTGGTACTCAGTCATAAAAAAAAAGAAAGAAATAATTCCATTTATAGCAACATGAATGGGCCTAGAGATTGTCATACTGAGTGAAATAAGTCAAACAGAGAAAGACATCATATGATATTGCTTATACATGGAATCTTAACAATGAACTTATCTGTAAAACAGAAATAGAGTTACAGATGTAAAAAATAAACTTCTGGTTACCAGAGAGGGTGAAGGATAAATTAGGAGATTGGTATTGACATATACACAGTATTACATATAAAATAGATTAATGAATAGGGACCTACTGTATAGCACAGGGACTCTACTCAATATTCTGTAAAGGCCTATATGGGAAAATAATCTAAGAAGAGTGGATATACATACATGTGCAACAGATTTACTATGCTGTACATCTGAAACAAACACTACATTGTAAATCAACTATACCCCAATACAATTTTTAAAAATCTAATGGAATTTGCCTTAATAGGGTTAGACTTGCTTGGGACCTGTGACCCCTTTCTTCTTTCCAATTTCTCCCTTTTGGAATGTAAATGTCTATCATGTCCCTGTGCCAACATGAAAGCAGGTAACTTGTCTGGTTTCACAGGTCTATAATTGGAGGGGAATTTTGCCTCAAATCTCACTTACATATGATTTAGATGATATCTAGATAAGATTTTGAATTTGATGATGGAATGAGTTAAGACTTTGGGGGCTGTTGAGATGAGGCGAATGTACTTTGTGACAAAGACAAGAGTTTTGGGGACCAGAGACCACAGTGCTATTTTTATTTTTATTCAGTGGGATGAATAAAAATTCCTATGTTGAAGTCATAATCCCTAGTGCCTCAGAATGTGGCTGTATTTGGAGACAGAGCCTTTAAAGAGATAATTAAGTTAAAGTGGGATTGTAATGTGGGCCTTAATCCAGTACGATTGGTGTCCTTGTAAAAAGAGGCGAGTAAGACACAGACCGTGCAGACAGAGGGACACCATGTGAAGACACGCCAAAATGGTGGCCATCTGCAAGCCAAGGAGTGAGGCTCAGAAGAAATCAAGCTCTCTGACACCTTGATCTCAGGCTTCAACCCTCCAGAATTGTGATAAAACGAATTTCAGTTGTTTAAATGACCCAGTCTGTGATATTTCGTTATGGCAACTCTAACAAGCTAATACAGATGGATAAAGGATATTAACAGAGAGAAAAATCCAAATGGCTCTTAACCATATTTTGGTTGTTTTTTACTCTTGACATCTGTATTTATATTGGGTGAAAATGGCCAATATCATTGCTCTCTTCATCTTAGATAAATTCCTGAAGAGGAAAAAAGACTGCTTTTAAAAATAAAAGGTCAAAGCTCACACTCGCTCTTTAGAACTCACCATAGATATATAAGATGAATCTCTCATTGATGTCTTCAGATCCCTTTTGGTTTATCCGGGCTTTGTATGAACCAGCATCTTTCAGAGTCAGCTTGTTAATAGACAAAGAGTTGTTTTTTGGGATGTTTATTCGCCCTTTGTAGCTTTTGTCTAAAAACAAAATCTCTCCACTTGGGAATGCTAAAACCAAAGCGTCTTTGGGACCACTCCAGGTGATTTGCTCAATTTCTGCATCCACTGAAATGTTGAGGGAGAGAATCACTGAACCCCCTACAATGGCTTTCACCACTGTTGAGGCTGAGTCTTTTTCAGAGGCTCCTTGCCCTGCAGAGACAAAAGAGGGACTTGGAGAAGCAGCTGGGATCCTCTAGCCAGCATTCATTCATTTGTTTGTTTATTCATGCATGCATGCACGCAGTCATTCATTCATTATAAAAACACATGCTGATAATAAATGCTAGATGTTGAGAAATGAGATGATATTTTGTCCGCCCTCCCTCTAGATCCATTGCTTAGCAAAGTTATTCATTCACTCACCTGACGTTCTCTCTCATGAATGTAGGTACAATAATCAGTACAAAAGACTTTATAGGCTTCTATTCCACAAAGAAATGAGAATAGTGACTTTGGATGAATTTCTGAATTTCCCTGAGAATTAGTTTACTCATCTATAAGCTAGAAATGTCCCACCTGTACCATCTTCCTCCAGAAATGTGTTAGAGATGAAATAAAATCAGGTTGCTGTAAATCATAAAGGACTAATGAAGTAAAAAAGCAGCACCTTAAAAAAAAAAAAACAAAAAACCAAGGTGTATTGATGGGTGACTAAACTGGTGGATAAATGAATAGGTGTGTGATATACCAAGAAAAGTAAAACCCCAATGGGAGAACTGAGATGGGAGGTATCTGAATGTTCACTGCAAAATACTTTCCAGTTTTCTGTATGTTTGAGAGTTTTCATAATAAAATATTGGGAACAAAAAAAGCATCTTTCACCTCTATTATCACCTTACCTTTTCCTCAATGTCCAGGGAATCTCTAACTTAACTTTGGCATGGCCAGGAAAATCTGGTCTATCCTTAGAAAAAAGACTTGGGGTTGGGAATAGTAGGTAGCATTGATTAAGCACCTGATTTCCTCTTCTCAGGAAAGACTCAGATCGCTGATAACCATTATTTCCAAGGCTTCCAGAGGCCTGACATTTGGCTACAGCAGCTTATTTCCTTGGAGAGGCCTTGCGTGTTCTGCTGAGTGACTCCAGCTTGGATTCCCAGATTCCAGGCTTCTAAGGCTCTCAAGAGTGCTTAACCCTAGACTAAGTCAGATGGGTTCAGGACTCAGACTATTCCCACCAGGAATTTTGGGTCGAAAAATATGTAGAGAGGGGTGGTCCTTAGATAGCGGAGTAATAGGACGGGGAGACCACTTTCTCCCCAACAAATTCATCAAAAGAACATTTGAACGCTGAGTAAATTCCACAAAACAACTTCTGAATGCCGGCAGAGGACATCAGGCGCCCAGAAAAGCAGCCCATTGACTTTGTAAGGAGGTAGGAAAAAATATAAAAGATAAAAAGAGAGACAAAAGAGGTAGGGACCGAGCTCCATCCCTGGAAGGGAGTCTTAAAAAAGAGAAACATTTCCAAACACCAGGAAACACTCTCACTGCCGAGCCTGTGGCGAGCCTTGGAACCACAGAGGGCAACATAACCGGGAGGAAAAATAAATAAATAATTAAAACCCACAGATTACGTGCCCAATGGTAACTCCCCCAGCAGAGAAGCAGCGCAGACACCTGCATCTGCCACTAGCAAGCGGGGGCTGGGCAGGGAGGAGTGGGCTACATTGCTTAGAATAAGGACAGGGCCTGAATGCTCTGAGGGCAATCTGAGGGAACTAAATTGGGCTAGCAAACCAGACTGTGGGATAGCTACCACGTGAAAAGCCCTAACATAAGACACTGCCAGGCCCGCTCACAGAACAAAGGACTGAACAGAGCTAGCTGGCTGCAGATCATCCCCGTCCTGTGACAGGCAGCCAGAGCCAGAAGGGGGCAATCACGGCCCCAGAGAGGCATTATCTACCAAGCTGCAAGCATGCTTCATTGTTAACCAAGACTTCTTGGGATTCTGGACGGTCAACATCCGCCTGAGAAGGTGCGCCGGATGTACACCCAGAAAACCAAGCAGCAGGGACAGGGAAGGCGATAAGTTGCAGCAACCAGGCTCGCCAAACACCTGGTCATCTGAGCTGCTCTGAGCTGGGAAGGGCACAAAATGCAGGCCCAACTGAGTCTGCACCTCTGAGGAGTACCCGAGTGCCTGAACCTGAGTGGCTTAGACCTGGGAGGTGCATGCAGCCCAGGGCCAGCCTTAGACAGTTCCCGGCAGAGCAACCTAGAGCCTAAGCCTAAGCTGTGAGAGGTGGCAAACCTAGTGTGGCTGAAATACTGCAAGCACACACCAATGTTATTTGTTTGCAGCGTCCCTCCCTCCCCACAGCAAGACTGAACAAGTGAGCCTAAGAAAAGTGTCCACCACCGCCCCCTTGTGTCAGGGTGGAAATTAGACACTGAAGAGACCAGCAAACAGAAGAAGCTAAAACAGAGGGAACCTCCTTGGAAGTGACAGAGGCAATAGATTAAAACCCTGTAGTTAGTACCCACTACATAGGAAGGGGCCTCTAGATCTTGAGAAATATAAGCCAGATCAAGAAACTATCCAAAAATAAACTGACCCCACACTGCCCACAACAACACCAGACAAAGTCCTAGATATATTTTTACTATCATTCTTTAATTTTTAAATTTTTTTAAGTCCTCTATTATTCCTTTAATTTTCATTTTCATAACCTACTATTACTTTGCAAAAAAAAAGAGAGACCCTATTTTTTTTAAAAGCAAATTCATATATATATATTTTATAATTTTTGTGACTTTTTTTCTTTAATATTGTATTTTTGAAAATCCAACCTCTACGCTAGATTTTTAATCTTTGCTTTTTGGTATTTGTTATCAATTTTGTACCTTTAAGAACCCAATCTTCAGTACCCATTTTTACTTGGGAGTGAGATTACTGGCTTGACTGCTCTTTCCCTCTTTGGACTCTCTTTTTCTCTACCAGGTCACCTCTATCTCCTCCCTCCCCCTTCTCTTCTCTACCCAACTCTGTGAATCTCTTTGCGTGTTCTGGGCTGTGGAGAACACTTAGGGAACTGGTTACTAGCTGGATCTGTCTCTCTTCTTTTGATTCTTCCCTTTATTCTCCTGGCCACCTCTGTCTCCTTCCTCCCTCTTCTCTTCTCTGTGTAACTTCGTGAATATCTCTGAGTGGTCCAGACTGTGGAGCTCACATAAGGAAGTGATTACTGGCTAGCTTGCTCTCTCCTCTTTTGATTCCACTTCATCTCATCCTGGTCACCTCTATCTCCCTCCTCCCTATTCTCTTCTCCATGTAACTCTGTGAACCTCTCTGGGTGTCCCTCACTGTGGAGAAACTTTTCATCTTTAACCTAGATGTTTTATCAATGGTGCTGTATAGATGGAGAAGTCTTGAGGCTACAGTAAAAGTGAAACTGAAAACCAGAAGCAGGAGGCTTAAGTCCAAATTCTGAGAACACCAGAAAACTCCTGACTCCAGGGAGACTTCAACATAATAAAAGCTATATATGACAAACCCACAGCAAACATTATCCTCAATGGTGAAAAATTGAAAGCATTTCCCCTAAAGTCAGGAACAAGACAAGGGTGCCCACTCTCACCACTACTATTCAACATAGTTTTGGAAGTTTTGGCCACAGCAATCAGAGCAGAAAAAGAAATAAAAGGAATCCACATTGGAAAAGAAGAAGTAAATCTCTCACTGTTTGCAGATGACATGATCCTCTACATAGAAAACCCTAAAGACTCCACCAGAAAATTACTAGAGCTAATCAATGAATCTAGTGAAATTGCAGGATATAAAACCAACACATAGAAATCCCTTGCATTTCTATACACTAATAATGAGAAAATAGGAAGAGAAATTAAGGAAACAATTCAATTCACCATTGCAACGAAAAGAATAAAATACTTGGGAATACATCTACCTAAAGAAACAAAAGACCTATATATAGAAAGAAATCAAAGAGGACACTAATACATGGAGAAATATACCGTTTTCATGGATTGGAAGAATCAATATAGTGAAATTGAGTGTGCTACCAAAAGCAATCTATAGATTTAATGCAGTCCCTATCAAGCTACCAATGGTATTTTTCATAGAACTAGAACAAATAATTTCACAATTTGTATGGAACTACAAAAAACCTCGAATAGCCAAAGCAATCTTGAGAAAGAAGAATGGAACTGGAGGCATCAACCTGCATGACTTCAGGCTCTACTACAAAGCCACAGTCATCAAGACAGTATGGTACTGGCACAAAGACAGAAATATAGATCAATGGAACAAAATAGAAAGCCCAGAGATAAACCCACACACCTATGGATACCTTATCTTTGACAAAGGAGGCAAGAATATACAATGGGGAAAAGACAAACTCTTTAACAAGTGGTGCTGGGAAATCTGGTCAACCACTTGTAAAAGAATGACTAGAATACTTTCTAACACCAGACACAAAAATAAACTCAAAATGGATTAAAGATCTAACTGTAAAACCAGAAACTATAAAACTCTTGGAGGAGAACATAGGCAAAACAGTCTCTGACATAAATCACAGCAGGATCCTCTATGACCCACCTCCCAGAACATTGGAAATCAAAGCAAAAATAAACAAATGTGACCTAATTAAAATTAAAAGCTTCTGCACAACAAAGGAAACAATAAGCAAGGTGAAAAGACAGCCTTCAGAATGGGAGAAAATAATAGCAAATGAAGTAACTGACAAAGAATTAATCTCAAAAATATACAAGCAACTCCTGCAGCTAGACTCCAGAAAAATAAATGACCCAATCAAAAAATGGGCCAAAGACCTAAACAGACATTTCTCCAAAGAAGACATACAGATGGCTAACAAACACATGAAAAGATGATCAATATCACTCATTATCAGAGATATGCAAATGAAAACCACAATGAGGTACCATTTTATGCCAGTCAGAATGGCTACAATCCAAAAGTCTACAAGCAATAAATGCTGGAGAGGGTGTGGAGAAAAGGGAACCCTCTTACACTGTTGGTGGGAATGCAAACTAGTACAGCCACTATGGAGAACAGTGTGGAGATTCCTTAAAAAACTGGAAATAGAACTGCCCTATGATCCAGCAATCCCACTGCTGGGCATACACACTGAGGAAACCAGAAGGGAAAGAGACACGTGTACCCCAGTGTTCATCGCAGCACTGTTTATAATAGCCAGGACATGGAAGCAACCTAGATGTCCATCAGCAGATGAATGGATAAGAAAGCTATGGTACATATACACAATGGAGTATTACTCAGCCATTAAAAAGAATACATTTGAATCAGTTCTGATGAGGTGGATGAAACTGGAGCCTATTATGCAGAGTGAAGTAAGCCAGAAGGAAAAACACCAATACAGTATACTAATGCATATATATGGAATTTAGAAAGATGGTAACGATAACCCTGTATATGAGACAGCAAAAGAGACACTGACGTATAGAACAGTCTTATGGACTCTGTGGGAGAGGGAGAGGGTGGGAAGATTTGGGAGAATGGCATTGAAACATGTAAAATATCATGTATGAA
>NW_011494654.1:257637-262336 GCF_000754665.1 Bison bison bison | reverse complement strand
TGGGAGAGGGAGAGGGTGGGAAGATTTGGGAGAATGGCATTGAAACATGTAAAATATCATGTATGAAACGAGATGCCAGTCCAGGTTCAATGCACGATATTGGATGCTTGGGGCTGGTGCACTGGGACGACCCAGAGGGATGGTATGGGGAGGGAGGAGGGAGGAGGGTTCAGGATGGGGAACACATGTATACCTTTGGTGGATTCATTTTGATATTTAGCAAAACTAATACAATTATGTAAAGTTTAAAAATAAAATAAAATTAATTTAAAAAAATTAAAAAAAAAAGAATATATTTGAATCAGTTCTAATGAGGTGGATGAAACTGGAGCCTATTATGCAGAGTGAAGTAAGCCAGAAAGAAAAACACCAATACAGTATACTAACGCATATGGAATTTAGAAAGATGGTAACAATAACCCTGTATGCAAGACAGCAAAAGAGACACAGATGTATAGAACAGTCTTTTGAACTCTGTGGGAGAGGGCAAGGGTGGGATGATTTGGGAGAATGGCATTGAAAGGTGTATAATATCATATGTGAAATGAATCGCCAGTCCAGGTTTGATGCATGATACAGGATGCTCAGGGCTGGTGCACTGGGATGACCCTGAGGGATAGTATGGGGAAGGAGGTAGAAGGGGGGTTCAGGAAGGGTAACGCGTGTACACCTGTGGTGGATGCATGTTGATGTATGGCAAAACCAATACAATATTGTAAAGTAATTAGCTTCCAATTAAAATAAATAAATTTATATTAAAAGAAAGAAAGAAAGAAAGAAAAATATGTAGAGAATGTTGGAGAGAGTGGAGAGGCCAAAGAATAGCTGGGAAGGATGGGAAAATTTGAAGTATGTTCTTAAAGCTTAAAGGTCACAGAAAACATAGATGCAGAGTACAGCCTGGTGCAGGCCAGGGGAGTGGTTTCTGTTCAGACCCCCATCAGCTGAGCACTTGGACCTTCTGGAGAGGCTGCCAGGTAGGACACAGGACTAGACACCCTGGATGTGAAGGGGTCTGTTCAGGTAGACTCTGGGGCAGATTCAGAAGACAGAAGCTCAGCTGATGTTATGGTGATTTGGTTGCCTAAAAGAGAGCTCTTGTCATCCAGAACACCCTGCTTATGATTGCTACGTGTGTATTAGGCACTTTGTAGAAATCATTCATTTGAATTCTCAAAATTAATCTCATAAGAAGCCCTTTTTTTTCTGATAAGGAGCTGAAATTTAGAGTTTAAGCCACTTGCCTGAGATTACAGGGTTGATCAGTGGCAGAACCCAGATTCTGGGTAGATGATACCCTGGGGTATAGAGGCTGGAAGCACTGACTACCCCATCCTGGGAGCCCAGAAGGTGGTAGATCTTGGCTGGGAGCATATGAATATGTCTTGACCTTGTCTGTCCTCACAGCAATGGTAAACAAAAACTCACACATGTCAGTGGGAGGAGGAGCAAGATGTGGTTCCTACAGGTCAGATCTTATTGCAGCAAGCAGTGCTACATAGGTCCCATAGAGGAGTTGCAGGTATCATCCATCTTATCTTAAACTACATTGTTTGACAAGTTATTAAAGGGAAGGTTTAAAGATTTTGATAACTGAATTTGACTTGCCCATCCTTTAATATTTATTGAATAATGTACTTATAACAGTGATTATTATAATAACAAACACAGCTTCCACCAGCTGTATGCCAAGCACTTACACATACATCCTTAATCTATAAAACAGTCTTGCATAGTACATTTTATTGTTTGTATTCTACACTTAAGAAATAGAGGCTCACACACCTGATAAATGATGGAACAAGGACTTAATTTTGAATATTCCTTATATTAAACCTGGGGGCAGGGGGTTGGACTTGTTCACGCTACTGCCTCCTAAGTTCCTGAAATCACTCCTTGGAAACACAGAAGAATCAAGAAAACTGCCTTCTAGACCAAAACAGTGAGGCTTGAGGTCGCCCTAACTGGTGGTGTCAGGCAGAGGGAGATGCCCTGAACTGTTTGAAATTCACTGTGTTGACCATCTGGATGCCATTGAATGTGGCTAATTCCAGGTTTATCCAACACAACCAGGAAGCACCCCAAGAGTTGAGTGTGAATATAAATAGCTTTGCTGCTACCTGTGTTCTTATGGTGAACAAAGATGAAATAGAAAGTGAAGACAGGTTAGACTGAAATCGAGCCTGAGGTCTAGGGTCCCTCTACCCCTACACATGCATCTGAGAGTTTTCTAGAATTCTCCTCACTGCTCGGCCACTAACTTCATCCTTACTGCTGTCAGGCCCTTAGTGCTCCTGCATTATCCTCTCTAAATCCCTGATGAGGAAGCAGAATTCCAGAGGGACAGTAGCTACCACTGTGTCAGTGGTTGAGACCCTTTCTGGGTACTGGGTCAGCTCTGCCCACTGGAGAGAGGTGGCTCAGGCCATGCTCCTGAGAAAAGTTCCCAGAAACTAGCAGAAATTGGGCCTTCATGGGGAGGTAGAATGTTGGGGAGAAAGGATATTCAGATAGAAGCCAACTAGCTGAGGGCCACCAGACCATCTTGAGATCCCCGGTGAAGCCTCCAAACATGTGATAAACAAGGCAGGATATAAAAAGAAGCTCCAGCAGTCCTATCTGGAGAAGGCAATGGCACCCCACTCCAGTACTCTTGCCTGGAAAATCCCATGGACAGAGGAGCCTGGTAGGCTGTAGTCCATGGGGTCGCGAAGAGTCGGGCACAACTGAGCGACTTCACTTTCACTTTTCACTTTCATGCATTGGAGAAGGAAATGGCAACCCACTCCAGTGTTCTTGCCTGGAAAATCCCAGGGATGGGGGAGCCTGGTGGGCTGCCATCTATGGGGTTGCACAGAATCGGACACGACTGAAGCGACTTAGCAGCAGCAGCAGTCCTATCCCTCCCTTGGAAACTGGTAGGTGATTTGTTATCAGGACAAGTTTCTGGTATCCCTCTGCAGGTCTTACCCACATTGCATAGGGAACAAACTCATTGTGCAGCATTTCTTATCCTGAAAATGTAAGAGCAAGAGGAATAGAGTCTGAACCTGGGGTTATTTGAGTCTGGGGCTAGAAATTCACCTACTCATGGTGTGTAACTATGTATATTCACACACACACACACACACACACAGCTCACCGTAAGGTGGAACCCGCAGAAAAATTACCAAAAGGAGACAGTTTCCTGGTTTTAACAACTAGTGCTGTGTGCCATGCTCAGTTGCTCAGTCATGTCTGAATCTTTGTGACCCCAAGGACAATAGTCCACCAGGTTCCTCTGTCCACAGAATTTTTCAGGCAAGAATGCTGGAATGGGATGCCATTTCCTCCTGTAGGAGCTCTTTCCAGCCCTGGGATGGAACCCACAGCTCCTGCGGCTCCTGCATTGGCAGGCAGATTCTTTACCACTGTGCCACCTGGGAAGCCCTTAAATAACTAGAATCCCCAGAAAAAATGTGACCAGCTTCACTGGAATACCAGTGGCCACAGTGTGGACTTACCCAAGAGCAAGAAGAGGAGAAGGGTCCATAGATAGGGAGAGAATATGTGTGGTTGACTCTTCGGTGGCTTATTGGAGAAAGGTTGCGGAGCCCAGTCATCTGTATGTCTCCTTGGGCTCGCCATGATGATCTACTTTCAGATCATGGGCTAAAGGAGGAAGCACTTACCACAGCTTCCGCAAACTGTGTGTGTGTGCATGTCCCAGCGAGGGCTGTTTATACCGAGCACCACAGACTCCTCCCATATGCTCAGGCTGGGGTAGAGCTCCAAAGTCTATTATAAACCTTCACAGTACTTGCAAACCTATAACGGGCATAACTTGCTTCAGTCTCAGGAGACTTAGGTTCTAAACTTGGCTCTGAAATGCCCCTTAAAGATCTCTACCTCCAGGTAGAGATAACTAATACATGCCCTGGTGTAATCAACTCTTCTTGAGTATGAGATGGATTTAGTGACTTGCTTCTAGTGAGTAGAATATGGCAGAAGGGATGGGATGTGGCTTCCATTTTGGGCTGACCCTCTCTACCCTCCCTTCACACCCCCATCCTTCCCTGACCTCATGCAAGGAGATAGGTATTATGTTGTAAGGATGGCCTCCAGCCAGCAAGGAACTAATGTCAATAGTTGATGAGACCTTGAGGCTTTCCCAGAGCCATGGAGGTGAAACTGGAAGTGAATCCTCCCCCGGGAGGGCCTTGAAATGACTATAGTCCTGGCCGACACCTTTACTGTATCTTAGTGAGGGACTATGAGCCACAGGTGCCCAGCTAAGCTGTGCCTAGATTCTTGATCCATAGAAACCGTGAGATAATAAATGTTTACTGTTTTAAGCTGCCGAGTTTCATAATTGGTTACCTAGCAGTGGATAAATAATACAATGATCCAACAAATTCCCTACTTTGTTTAAGCCAGTTTGTGTTGAATTCCTGGCAATGCAACTGAAAGACTTTTAACTAATCTGGAAAAAGCACCAGGGAAACTGCCCTGAGGATGGATATTGTAAGTGACAGTTGTATAATCGAGTTGAGAAGGTAGGTTGTCAGTTCAGTCACTCAGTCGTGTCTGAATTTTTGTGACCCCGTAAACAGCAGCACCCCAGGCTTCCCTGTCCATCACCAACTCCCAGAGCTTGCTCAAACTCATGTCCATCGAGTCAGTGATGCCATCCAACTATCTCATCTTTTGTTGTCCCCTT
>NW_011494654.1:257453-257537 GCF_000754665.1 Bison bison bison | reverse complement strand
GATGGCAATGGCGAGCCACTCCAGTGTTCTTGCCTGGAGAATTCCATGGACAGAGGAGCCTGGTGGGCTACAGTCCCTGGGGAT
>NW_011494654.1:246261-257121 GCF_000754665.1 Bison bison bison | reverse complement strand
TCATGGCTGCAGTCACCATCTGCAGTGCTTTTGGAGCCCAAGAAAATAAAGTCTGTCACTGTTTCCATTATTTCCACATCTATTTGCCATGAAGTGGTGGGACCAGATGCCATGATCTTAGTTTTTTGACTGTTGAGTTTTTTTTTTTTTTTTAACTTTACAATATTGTATTGGTTTTGCCATATATCGAAATGAATCTGCCACAGGTATATACGTGTTCCCCATCCTGAACCCTTCTCCCTCCAAATGTTGAGTTTTAAGTCAGCTTTTTCACTCCTCTTTCACTTTATACAGGAGGCTTCTTAGTTCCTCTTTGCTTTCTGCCATAAGGGTGGTGTCATCTGCATATCTGATATTATTGATATTCCTTCTGGCAGTCTTGATTCCAGCTTGTGCTTCATCCAGTCCAGCATTTCTCATGATGGACTCTGCAAGATGGACTTATATAAGTTAAATAAGCAGGGTGACAATATACAGCCTTGACATACTCCTTTCCCGATTTGGAACCAGTCTGTTGTTCCATGTCCAGTGCTAACTGTTGTTTCTTGACCTGGATACAGATTTCTCAGGAGGCAGGTCAGGTGGTCTGGTATTCCCATCTCTTGAAGAATTTTCCACAGTTTGTTGTGATCCACATGGTCAAAGGCTTTGGCATAGTCAATAAAGCAGAAGTAGATTTTTTCTGGAGCTCTCAGCTTTTTTTTTTTTTTTAAGATTCAACGGATGTTGACAATATGATCTCTGGTTCCTCTGCCTTTTCTAAATCCAACTTGAACATCTGGATGTTCTCAGTTCATGTACTGTTGAAGCCTGGCTTGGAGAATTTTGAGTATTACTTCGCTAGGGTGTGAGATGAGTGCAATTGTGTGGTAGTTTGAACATCCTTTGGCATTGACTTTCTTTGGGATTGGAATGAAAACTTACCTTTTCCAGTCCTGTGGCCACTTCTGAATTTTCCAAATTTGCTGGCATATTGAGTATAGCACTGAAGGAGGAAACCGTAGGGCCTGGACTCCATCGTAGGCCTGTTCAGTGCTGGCCAAGCTTGGCCACCTTTTCCGTGGACTCTGAACTCTGTGCTCAGTGCCTATGGAAACGACATACCAACAGAAGGATAAGACCCCCTCCAGACAAAGGAACCTTGAGAGTCGTATCTAGGTTACTCATCACCTAAGAGAAAACATATACTAATCACCCCTGTCTCCGGACAGGTCATAAATTTTTTTTCTGTACTTATCAGAGTATAACCTTGGCTTATTGATTAATGACCAATTGTTTAACTGTTTAAGCACATGACACATGAGTGATGGGGCTATTGTGATCGTATCTACCTTTCTTTGTTTATGCAGGTTTCAAGGAATTTGGGGAGATGGGTTTGAGCACCTACACATAGGGTATAAAAGGTTTTCACAGAAGCTGATCAGGGTCCTTGGCTAAGAGGAGATTACCTTGGGCCCACCAGTGTAATAAACTGCTCTTCACTATCTGCATCATCCTTCTGAGTGAGTTTGTTTCCTGGAAGGCGTGGCTACAACAGCACTTTATAGCATCATCTTTCAGGATTTGAAAGAGCTCAACTGGAATTCCATCACCTCCACTATCTTTGTTCGTAGTGATGTTTCCTAAGGCCCAGTTGACTTTGTGTTCCAGGATGTCTGGCTACAGGTGAGTGATCACACCATCATGGTTATCTGAGTCATTAGGACTTTTTTTTTTGGTATAGTTCTTCTGTGTATTCTTGCCACCTCTTCTTAATATTTTCTGCTTCTATTAGGTCCATACCATTTTTGTCCTTTATTGTGCCCATCTTTGCATGAAATGTTCCTTTGGTATCTCTAACTTTCTTGAAGAGATCTCTAGTCTTCCATTCCATTATTTCCCTCTATTTCTTTGCATTGATCACTTTAGGAGGCTTTCTTATCTCTCCTTGCTATTCTTTGGAACTCTATATTCAGATGGGTATATCTTTTCTTTTTGCCTTCGCCTTTAGCTTCCCTTCTTTTCTCAACTATTTGTAAGGCCTCCTCAGGCAACCATTTTGCCTTTTGCATTTCTTTTTCTTGGGGATGATCTTGATCACTTTGTTGACTATGTACAGTTGCCTCCTGTACAATGTCACAAACCTCCAGCCATAGTTCTTCAGGTACTCTGTCTGTCAGATCTAATCCCTTGAATTCATTTCTCACTTCCATTGTGTAATTGTAAAGGGATTTGATTTAGGTCATACCTGGATAGTCTAGAGGTTATCCCTATTTTCTTCAATTTAAGTCTGAATTTTGCAGTAAGGAGTTCATGATCTGAGCCACAGTCAGCCCCTGGTCTTGTTTTTGTTGACTGTATGGAGATTCTCCATTTTCAGTTGCAAAGAATATAATCAATCTGATTTCAGTATTGACCATCTTATGACGTCCATGTGTAGAGTAATTTCTTGTGTTGTTGGAAGAGGGTATTTGCTATGACCAGTGCATTCTCTTGGCAAAACTCTGTTAGCCTTTGGGCTGCTTCACTTTGTACTCCAAGGCCAAATGTGCCTGTTACTCCAGGTATCTCTTGACTTACTACTTTTGCATTCCAGGCCCCTATGATGAAAAGGACATCTTTTTTTTGGTGTTAGTTCTAGAAGGTCTTGTAGGTCTTCATAGAACCATCCAGCTTCAGCTTCTTCAGCATTAGTGGTTGGGGCATAGAGTTGGATTACTGTGATATTGAATGGTTTACAATGAAAACGAACAGAGGTCATTTTGCCATTTTTGAGATTGCACCCAAGTACTGCATTTCAGACTCTTGCTGACTGTGAGGGCTACTCCATTTTTTTCTAAGGGATTCTTGCCCACAGTAGTATACATAATGGTCATCTGAATTAAATTTGCCCATTCCAGTCCATTTTAGTTCACTGATTCCTAAAATGTCGATGTTCACTCTTGCCATTTCCTATTTGACCACTTCCAATTAACCTCAATTCATGGACCTAACATTCCAGATGGCTCTGCATCATTTTCCTTTACAGTATCAGACTTTACTTTCATTACCAGTCACATCCACAACTGGGCGTTATTTTAACTTTGGCTCTGTCTCTTCATTCTTTCTGGAGTTATTTCTCCACTGCTCTGCAGTAGAATATCGGGCACCTACTGACCTGGGGAGTTCATCTTTCAGTGTCTTATCTTTTTGTCTTTTCATACTGTTCATGGGGTTCTCAAGGCAAGAATATTGAGGTGGCTTGCTATTCCCTTCTCCAGTGGATCACATTTTGTCAGAAGTCTCTGCCATGACCTGTTCATCTTGGGTGATCCTACACAGCATGGCTCATAGTTTCACTGAGTTAGACAAGGCTGTGATCCATGTGATCAGTTTGGTTAGTTTTCTGTGATTGTGATTTTCATTCTGTCTGCCCTCTGATGAAGGATAAGAGGCTTATGGAAGCTTAATGATGGGAGAGACTGACTGTAGGGGAATCTGGGTCTTATTCTAATGGACGGGGCAATGTTCAGTAAACCTTTAGTCCAATTTGCTGTTGATGGGTTGGGCTGTGTTCCCTCCCTGTTGTTTAGCCTGAGACCAAACTATGGTAGGAGTAATGACGACCTCTTTCAAAAGGACTTACTCCTGCACTGTTGTATTCAGTGCCCCTAATCTCACAGCAGGCCACTGTCAACCCATGCCTTCGCTAGAGACTCCTGGACACTCACAGGCAAGTCTGGCCCAGTCTCTTATAAGGACACTGCCTCTTTCTCCTGGCTCCTGGTACACACAAGGTTTTGCTTGTGCTCTCCAAGAGTCTGTTTCTCCATTCCTGTGGGAGTTCTGTAATCAAATCTCACTGGCCTCCAAGGTCAAATTCCCTGGGATTTCTCAGTCCCTTTACCAGATTTCCAGGTTGGGAATCTGTTGTGGGTTCTTAAGAACTTTCTTAACAGTGCAAGGATTTCTTTGGTATAATTGTTCTGCAGTTTGTGCATTGTCTGCTCAGCAGCTTTATGGTGGGGCTAATGGTGACTTCCTCCAAGAGGGCTTATGCCACATGCTTCATGTCCCAGGTCTGCTGCAGCCAGACCCCCTGTCCCTGTGGCAGGCCACTGCTGATCTGTGCCTCTGTAGGAAACACTCAAAAACTCAAAGTCAGGTCTGGCTCAGTATCTGTCGAGTCACTGGGTCCTGGTGGTTGGGGGTGAAATAATTCCTTTCATCTTGCCTTGGGAAGCTGGCTTCTTTTTAATTGACAGTGTAATAGCTGCAACTTCTTGTATCTTGAGATTCATATATTTACTTAGGCTGTAACATTAGGGGACTTGAAAACTTCAGGATGGTGGAGTGTGTAGTTTTAGTTAACATTCAATGAGTGCTTCTTGGGTGCTAAGTTCTCTTCTAATATTTGACATGTATTAATTCATTAGTCCTCACAAGAGCTTTATGAGATGGATATTTTAAAAAATCATTTCTACTCTATGGACAGAATGGACACTCTATGTCCCGTGGTCAGAGAAGCCTGGTGGGCTACAGTCCATAGGGTAGCAAAGAGTCACACAACTGAAGTGACTTAGCTTGAATAGAAGAGGAAACTGAAGTACAAAGAGATTAAGTAGCTCGCTCTGAGTTTTGTAGTCAATGAGAATTTTAACCCAGGAAGTCTAAGAGGAAGGAGAGGAAGGGGAGGACAATTAGAATAGCACCTCTGCCCATGGAGAGCTTCTCCAGAGGCTGTTCATGCTGATGATGTGCAATCCAGAGAGACAGAATGTCTCCTTAAATTTGTGTCTCCTTAAATTTGGGGATCAGTGGTCCTCAATCTTTTTGGTACCAGGACCGTTTTTGTGAAAGACAATTTTTCCACAGAGCGGGGGTTGGGGGATGGTTTTGGGGTGATTCAAGTGCAGTAGGGTTTGTGCTCCTTTGAGAATCTAATGCCACTGCTGACCTGACCAGAGGTGGAGCTCAGGTGTTAATGCGAGCGATGGAGAGCTGCTGAAAATACGGATGAAGCTTTGCTTACTTGCCCACTGCTCACCTCCTGCTGTATGGCCCAGTTCCTAACAGGCCATGGACTGGTACTGGTCCATGGCCCAGGGGTGGGGAACCCCTGCTCTAGGTGCCTCTCTCACTTCACTCTAGTACTGGACCTGTGGCTAGAACATAGCTGTCTAGAGAGGAGCTGCAGGATGTGGGGCCAAGAATGGTTGCCAAGCCCAGATAAAAGGTCTTACAACCTAGGAGCCAGGGACTGAATATGTCTCCCCAACATTTACATGTTGAAATCTAACTCCAAATATGATGGTATTAGGAAGTGGGAGATGATGAGGTCAGGAGATTGGAGCCCTCAAGAATGGAATTAGTGTCCGTATACAGGAGATCCCAGAGTTTGTGCTATGTGAGGACACAATGAGAAGATGATTGTCTATGAATCAGGAAGTAGACTCTCACCAGACACCATATCTGCTGGTGACTTAAACCTTGACTTCTAGCTTCCAGAACTGTGAGAAGTAAATTTCTTATTTATAAGGAACCCAGTCTATGGTATTTTTGTTTTAATGGCCCAAATGGACTAAGACAACAGACTAAAGGCAGTGGTGATCCAGCAGGTGTTTTTAAAAAATAATTTTATTTATTTTTGGCTGTGCTGGGTCTTCATTGTTCCTTGGACGTTTTGTCTAAGTGTGGCAAGTGGAGGCTACTCTAGTTGAGGTGCACAAACTTCTTATTGCATTGGCTTCTCTTGTTGTGGAGCACAGGCTCTACGGTGCTTGGTCTTTAGTAGTTGTGGCATGTGGGTTCAGTAGTTGTGGTGCATGGGCTTAGTTGCTCCACAGCACATGGCATCTTCCTGGATCAGAGATCAAACCCATGTCTCCTGCATTGGCAGATGGATTCCTTACCACTGAGTCAGCAGAGAACGCTTTAACATGTGTTTTTAAACAGAGGCATGGCATGATTCAAGGACTTGTAGAAAGCTTACTCCAACAGCAGTAGTGAAAGGTGGATGGAAGGAATGAGACTGCAGTATAAGAAGACAGGTAAGGGGCTTTTAGGGAGCCCAGGTAAGAGCATAAAAGTAGGGACAGCCTGCGTGGGAGGAGAGAACAAAGGTATTGATAATAATAAAAATAATCACTAAGGTAAGGCTTTGTACTTGGAGCTTTTCCTCCTTTTCTCTTTTTGTCTTTAATTTCTTTCAAAATTTTAATATGTTTTCTCTTTTAATTCTCAAATCAACCCTACTTCACTGATGCTCCTGTTATCCCCATTTTAGAGATGAGGAAAAGTGTAAGTGAAGCCGCTCAGTGGTGTCCGACTCTTTGCAATCCTATGGGCCATAACCTACAGGGCTCCTCCATCCATGGAATTTCCCAGGCAAGAAAACTGGAGTGGGTCGCCATTTCCTTCTCCAGGGGATCTTCCTGACCCAGGGATCAAACCTCGGTCTCCCGTATTGCAGCCAGATGCTTTACCGTCTGAGCCACCAGGGAAGCCAACTGAGGCTTATTGAGGGAAATGTCATTGGAAGGACCTTCTTTGAAGTTGTGAACATAGATGAGTCTTGTGATACATAGACTCCAAATGAAGCATCATTTAAGTATAGTAATTAAGTACAGTAAAAATCTAAAGTAATGTGAATTTTGATATAATGTAGTCAGCAAATGGGGTCTTGTATTATCCTAGCCCTTGTGCTCATACAGGGAAGGCTAATGTTCTCATTGGGCTGTGGATGCAAAGGCACCTAGTGCTGGGAAGCAGAGAGGAGGGAGGTTGGTCCCAGCATCTCCAGTTTCTCTGTGTCCTTGAACCAAACCAGCAAAGGGCACAAATGCCTGGAAAATGTCTCCAATCCCAGCTGCTGTCCTGAATCCAGCCAGCCATAGGCTTTTATCTACTGGGCATTGCCCTCAGATAGCATCAAACGCCAGCCTGGGCTATGATTTGGTTCCTGAAGCCACAGTGCTAAATTTAGTTGCATAGACTCAACATGAACCCCTAGTCAGTTCATCATGAACTCTGCAATTAAGGTGACCCTGCATTTTACACAACTGCACTTTTTTGGGACTTTACTTTTAACGTTGTGTGGGGTTTTAATATGAATAAACTCCTAAAGATTGGAATAATATGAAAAGAGTATAGAATTTTGATAAGTTCAAAACTCTTTACACCTAAATGGAAAGGGAGTTAAATATCTTAAGAACAAAAGAAATGCAAAAGAAAAATCAAGTTCTGTAGCTGTAGGTAGGGGAAGAATTAGGTAATACCACAGCGAGCAAGTTGAATCTAGAGGACACAAGCCATGAAACCAGCATTTTAGAGGGTATCAGCAAAGCAAGTAAATAGAACCTCAGCTAACATCTCAGTGATGCCTGGTCATTAAGCAACTGTCTTTGGCTGAGAGGACTTCCTTGATAGCTCAGTAGTAAAAGAATTTGCCTGCAATGTAGGAGATGCAGGTGTGATCCCTGGGTCAGGAAGATCCTCTGGAGAATGAAATGGCAACCTACTCCAGTATTCTTGCCTGGAGAATCCCAAGGACAGAGAAGCCTGGTAGGCTACAGTCCCACTCCAAAGAGTGGGATGTGACTAAGTGACTAAACCACTTGGCTGAGAAGGTTCCCCAAGGAATAACTGGTCTTGAGACTATTATTTCCTTTGTAGTTATGAATCTTTCAGTCCTGGAAAGACAAAGGATTCAGAATAGACATGTTCAAGACATTAATTAATACACTTGTTTAAGCATATGTATTGTTTGAGAAATTTAGCTTATTAAAGTAATAATTAACTTTGTGGTTCTGATTTGAACTATGTAGTTGAGTAATTGATTTACATTTAGGATTTTAGTTGGTATTATATATGAGGTATTGAGTATTTTAAAGCAAATTAAGAATTATCATAATTAAAACTTTAATGGGTTAGATTTATAAGCCTTCTTTAAGTATTTGGGAGGGCTTATTTGTTGATCAGAACTTTAAAAGGAAATTAAATATATAATACTTGATAGTGAGATTTGAAGTTCTTGTTGTTCAATTGCCTGGTCTTGTCCAACTCTTTGCTACCCCATGGACTGTAGCACACCAGACCTCCCTGTCCTTCACCTTCTCCCGGAGTTTGCCCAACTTCATGTCTATTGCATCAGAGATGCCATCGAGCCATCTCATCCTCTGACTCCCTCTTCTTCTTCTGCCCTCAAGCCTTCCCAGCATCAGGGTCTTTTCCAATGAGTCAGCTGTTCACATCAGGTGACCAAAATATTAGAACTTCAGCCTCAGCATCAATCCTTCCAATGAGAATTCAGGGTTGATTTCCTTTAAGATTGACTGATTTGATCTCTTTGCTCTCCAAGGAACTCTCAAGAGTCTTCTCCAGCACCACAGTTCAAAGGCATCAATTCTTTGGTGCTCTGCCTTCTTTACAGTCCAGCTCTCACAACCATACGTGACCACTGAAGAGACGATAGCCTTGACTATACAGACCTTTGTTGGCAAACCGATGTCTTTGCTTTTCAATATACTGTCTAGGTTTGTCATAGCTTTCCTGCCAAGAAACAACCATCTTCTGATTTCATGGCTGCAGTCACCATCCACAGTGCTTTTAGAGCCCAAGAAGAGGAAATCTGTCACTACTTCTACATTTTCCCCTTCTATTTGCCATGATATGATGGAGCAGGATGCCATGATCTTAGTTTTTTTAATATTTAATTTTAAGCTGGCTTTTTCACTCTCCTTCACCCTCATCAAGAGGTTTAGTTCCTCTTTGTTTTCTTCCATTTAGTTCAGTTCAGTCGTTCAGTCATGTCTGACTCTTTGCAACCCCAAGGACTGCAGCACACCAGGCCTCCCTGTCCATGACCAACTCCCAGAGCTTACTCAAACTCATATCCATTGAGTCGGCGATGCCATCCAATCATGTCATCCTCTGTTGACCCCTTCTCCTCCAGCCCTCAGTCATTAGAGGGGTATCATTTGCATATACAAGGTTGCTGATGTTTCTCCAGTCTATCTTGATTTCAGCTTGTAACTCATCCAGCCCAGCATTTCTCATGATGTGCTCAGCGTGTAAGTTTAATAAACAGGGTGACCAAAAAAAAAAGCCTTGTACTCCTTTCTCAATCCTGAACCAGTCAGTTGTTCCATACAGGGTTCTAACTTACTTCTTGACCTGCATACAGGTTTCTCAGGATACAGGTAAGACGGTCTGGTATTCCCATCTCTTTAAGAGGGCTCTATAGTTTGTTATGAGCCACACAGTCAAAGGCTTTAGTGTAGTTGATGAAACAGAGGTAGATGTTTTTCTGGAATTCCCTTGTTTTCTCTATGATCTAGCAAATGTTGGCAATTTTTTCTCTAATTCTTCTCTCTTTTTTAAACCCAGCTTAGACATCTGGAGAAGGAAATGGAAACCCACTCCAGTACTCTTGCCTGGAGAATCCCATGGAGGGAGGAGTCTGGTAGGCTACAGTCCATGGGGTCGCAAACAGTCGGACACGACTGAGAGAATTCACTTTAGACATCTGGAAGTTCTTGGTTCATGTAATCCTGAAGCCTAGCTTGTAAGATTTTGAGCATGACCTTACCAGCATGGGAAATGAGTGCAATTGTCCCATGATTTGAATATTATTTAGTGCTGCCCTTCTTGGGAAATGGAATGAGGACTGACTTTTTCCAGTCCTGTGGCCATTGCTGGGTCTTCCAGATTTGCTGACATATTAAGTGCAGCATTTTGATAGCATTGTCTTTTAGGGTTTCAAATAACTTTAAAGCAATTCCATTAGCTTTATTGACAGCAGTGCTTCCTAAGGCCTGCTTGACTTCAGGCACTAGAATGACTGTCTCTGGGTGACTGACCACACTGTCATGCTTACTGGGGTCATTGAGATATTTTTTTGTACAGGTCTTTTGTGTATTCTTTCTGTCTCTTCTTGATCTCTTCTGCTTCTTCTAGGTCTCTACCATTACTGTCATTTATTGTGCCCATCTTTGGGTGAAATGTTCCCTTGACATATATATAGTTTTATTGAGGAAAACTCTAGTCTTTCCCCTTCTGTTGTTTTCCTCCATTTCTTTGCATTGTTCATTGAAGAAGGCCTTCTTGTCTCTCCTTGCCATTCTCTGGAACCCCGTGTTTAGTTGGGTGTACCTTTCCCTTTCTCCCTTGCTTTTTGTTTCTCTTCTTTCCTCAGCTATTTGTAAAGCCTCCTCAGATAACCACTTTGCCTTCTTGCATTTCTTCTTCTTTGCAATGACTTTGGTCACTGTCTTCTGTACAATATTATAGATCTCCATCCATAGTTCTTCAGGCACATTTGTTACTGGATCTAGTTCCTTGAATCTATCCTTCATCTCCACTGCATCTTCATAGGGGATTTGATTTAGGTTTTACCTGGCTAGCCTAGTGGTTTTCACCACTTTGTTTAAACCTGAATTTTTCTATGAGAAGCTGATGGTCTGAGCCACAGTCAGTTCTGGGTCTTATTTTTGCTGACTATATACAGCTTCTCCATCTTTGGCTACAAATAATGTAATCAGTTCGATGATGTCCATATATAAAGTCATCTCTTGTGTTGTTGAAAAAGGGTGTTTGCTATGACCAGTGCATTCTCTTGGCACAATTTTGTTAGCTTTTGCCCTGCTTCCTTTTGTACTCCAACGTCAAACTTGCCTGCTACTCCAGGGATCTCTTGACTTCCTACTTTTGCATTCCAATCCCCAATTATGAATAGAACATCTTTATTTTATGTTAGTTCTAGGTGGTCTTCTAGGTCTTCATAGATCCGATCAACTTTAGCTTCTTCAGCATTGGTGGTAAGGGCATAGACTTGAATTACTGTGATGTTGAATGGCTTGCCTTGGAAAGGAACTGAGATCATTCTTTTTTTTTTTTTTTTTT
>NW_011494654.1:239368-246161 GCF_000754665.1 Bison bison bison | reverse complement strand
TTTTTTTTTTTTGAGGTTGCATCCAAGTACTGCATTTCAGATTCATTTGTTGATTATGAGGGCTATTCCATTTTTTCTTTGTGATTCTTACTCCAATAGTAAATATAATGGTCATCTGAATTAAATTAGCCCATTCCTGTCCATTTTAGTTCACTGATTCCTAAGATGTTGATGTTTATTCTTATCATCTCCTGTTTGACCACATCCAATTTACCTTGATTCATGAACCTAGCATTCCAGGTTCCTATGCAATACTGTTCTTTGCAACATTGGATTTTACTTTCATCATCAGATACATCCACAATTGAGCATTATTTCTGCTTTGGCCCAGCCACTTCATTCTTCCTGGGGCTTAGTAGCTGTCCTCTGCTCTTCCCCTTTAGCATATCGGACACCTTCAGACCTGGGAGACTCATCTTTTGCTGTCATATCCTTTTGTCTTTTTATACAGTTCATGAAGTTCTCATGGCAAGTATAGTGGAGTGGTTGGCCATTCCCTCCTCCAGTGGATCATGTTTTGTGAGAATTCTCCACTATGACATATCCATCTAGGGTGGCCCTGCATGGCATGGCTCATAGCTTCATTGAGTTCTGCAAGCCCCTTTGCCATGACAAGGCAGTGGTCTGTGAATAGGTTGAAGTCCTTAAGAGAATCAATTTATACATTTGTAAAATCAGTCAAATATTATCAAAAGTCCCTAAAAAGGTTTGTTAAAAGTTTCTTGATTAGTAACTAGACCAACATGATTTGTAAGCTGAACTGGCCTTAAGGCTGACCAAGGTTTTTAATTTATTTTTAATAAACTGAATATGAATTCTTAAAAATATAGCCTATGAATGATTTTCTATGCACTAAAACCATCTTTAGGGAAATAAATGGTAATGGGGGAGTCTTATTGATTGGAAAGTAGTTTGCTAAGATCACAGGGCTAGGAAGCAGCAGAGGCAGGATTCAGATCAAAAAGTTTCCCACCTATCCCACTGCACCCAATCCCCAGGCTAAGTCATCCACATCGCTTTATTTTTCTATTGATGTGACTTTCTTTCCCACTAGCCTATGAGCAACATGCTTGCAGAGACTTCTTTTCATCTTTGAATCAGCAGTCTCAGCGCAATGTCTTGAATAAATGAGTGAGGAGAACCCAGGGAGAATAGCATCCTAGAGCACCCCCAAGAGAAGGTTTCAAGCAGGGAGGGTTGCAATATCAAATTCCACCAAGCAGTCACATAAGATAAAAGCCAAAGGGTCTATGTGACCAATGGGAGACCACTTGTGACCTTTTAAAAGCAGCATGGATTCTCTTCAACTCTTGTCAGGACATATAGCCACCATACACTGATGACTAGGGAGATGCTTTTCAAAATTTGAGAAGTAAAGGAGCCAATGGGGGACACTAGTCAAATCACATCGTCACGGAGATGTCAGTGGAGTTTGCATAGCTTCGCAAAGCCATCGGGACTCTTAGGTGTGGAGAAGAAGGGAGGGATCTCTATACCTGCCCCAGCTCTACCTTTTCCCTCCATCCACCCATGGATCAGGAATCAGGCCAAGAGAGCAAAATAATACCTGGTAGTCCTCGTGGTTGGAGGTAGATGTGGGCCCAACAGTCTTTTCTCCTGGATCCTTCCAGCCTTGTTTCTGTGCTAAAGAAGGTACAGTATGTAGGAACTAAATTCATATTATATGCTGATACTGAGCTAGTCACTAGGAACTAAAAGATGAAAAAGGTAGACCCTACCATCAAGGAGCTGAGAGTATGCTGGGGAAAGAGTATGTGAGTAAGCAGACTTTTATAGTAAACAAGGTGAATGGGAGGAAACCGAGAGGCCCAGAAGAGGGCACCTGCTCTAGCCTGGGGTTTCAGGGAAGTCTTTCCCAAGGTGGTCACAACTTTACTGAGAGAATGGGAGGGTGGTAGAGAAAGGTGAACTAGGTGGCAGGGACTAGGGTAGTCCAGTAAACCAAGTTGCAGCAACCATTTCCAGCAGTAAGAAATCGTGTGTGGGGAGTCCTAGATGGGAGACTTGGTGACAGAACATGAGACCAAGCTCAAGACGGGAAGCCAGCAGAGACTAAAGGATTTTGTCCTCCAGGACTGTGACCTTAGTTAGACTTTAGCTTATAAGGGGTGGGGGACCTTGGAAGGCTTTAAAGCAAGGCCGAGACATTGTCAGCTTTGGCTTTTAAATAGCTTACTCTGCTGCTTCTCATGCTTCTTTCTTTCATGTTCATTTTTACATCCTGTGACTCAAAAGCTACATGTGATTAAATTGAGCTCTAAAAATGGGAAATGAAAGTCTGTGGGCTGACATTTACACGCATACAGTCCATTGGCCGTCCTGAGGTGGGCCAGTCTGCTGTATAGAATGGGTTTTTCTTTCCTGTGGTCCTTGCTCCTCCTTGGTCTTCTCATTGGTGAGTCTGTCCCTGCCACTACCTCCCAGGCACCTCTACCTCCTTACACATTAGGTTTCTCTAGCAATAGGTCATTTTCACTGAAGATTTTGCTTTCCTGGGAGCCAGGCTGTGTGTAAGTGCTGGTATATGTGTGTGAGGCGGGGAGGGAAGTAGTGTGTGTGAGGTGTGTGTACTATCATCTCAGATCATGAAAACCCTGATTGTGTCTTGTCACTCTCACACTGCTAGTGAGTCACAAGGAGCCTGGATGTCCCCAGAGAGACTGAAGCTGGGGACTTGAGATAGAGGATCTGCCATAGTCAGTTCCTGGACCTCATCTGCGTCTGCCATCTCAAGCATAATCTCTTCCCTTCTGCCCCTGTGAGTCACCTTTATTGTGAATTGGGCTTTCCTGTCCCACAAATGACATCTTTAGGTGATCTCGAACCTAGCACCTTGTGACAGGTCCTGTCCCTCTGAGTTCTTACTGCTCCTTCCCCTGTCCCCAAGGACCTGAGTGGTGGCAGAAGACAGGCTTGGGAACTGGAGGCCAGGGGAACAGAGCTCCTGAGAAACCCACGGTGAGGGACCAGGTTCTGCTCTTAGTCATCCGAGTTTCAGTCTTTCTTTCGTCCTCCTTTGGGAGGAATGCAGCTTGTATTAGTTATCAGGGTCACCTGACTTCAGGGTGGCCCCCACCCTAGCCTTTAGGATGTGCCCTAAGCCTGCCATAGAATCCCTTGCTGCTGCTGCTGCTAAGTCACTTCAGTCGTGTCCAACTCTGTGCGACCCCATAGACGGCAGTCCACCAGATTCCCCCATCCCTGGGATTCTCCAGGCAAGAACACTGGAGTGGGTTGCCATTTCCTTCTCCATTGCATGAAAGTGAAAAGTGAAAGTGAAATCGCTCAGTCGTGTCCGACTCTTAGCAACCCCATGGACTGCAGCCTACCTAGAGGTGTTTAAAACTTGGCAGTTTATAAAGAACTTTTACTCAAATTTAAAATAGTCTGATTCCCCCAACAATCTTGTGGTATAGGCAGAAAGTATTAAGCCCACTTTACAGAAGATGAACTAAGACATGAGGCGACACCTTCTGGCACACAGCTGGTGACCTGTGAGAATGGAAGTCAGTGCAGCTGTTGGAATGCAGAAGCAACAAGGAAACTCAGACCATACTGTCTCCAGCCACATTCACAGAACTGAAAACTCAGAGAACGGATTCCTGTCAGGTTCCCCTTGCCGCCACTTTCCTGTCCTCCCACAGAGTAAATGAATCAATGAGCTTCGCTTCCTCTGTGGTGTCCAAGTCAGGCCCTTGGAGATCATTGTCCATGGGGGCTTCCTTTGGGCACATGAAGAAATGGGTGAGACAGATCTTGCCTTAAAAAAAAGTTCATATTTCTTGGGTTCAGTTCCAGAACTATCTATTGAGGCCTCTTGTGTGCTGGTGCCGGGCTGTGTGTGATGGGGTAGAGGTGAGTGGTACACAGGGAGGAATGAGGTGGGGTACAGTCCTGCTGTTGGCAGCACAGGGTAGTCGACAGAGCATCAGCTTTGCAGGCAGGCGGACTTGGGTTTCATGTGGACTCTGCTGCTTCCAATAGACAGTGACTCTGGGCAAGTAGGCTTTTTAAGCTCTTTGAGTCTCATGGTCTTCATCTGTGAAGTGGGAATAAGATATTGACCTTACTAGATTGCTGTGAAGGTTAAATTAAATAATGTGCTTAATGCACTTGGCAGAGTGTCTGGCACCAATGATTCATGTCCTGAGCTGATCCTTTTCTGTCTCTTTCCCCCACTTGAATCCAGAAACAGGATTCAGAAAAGGAAGCTCTGCACACATCCCACTGCACCTAGCCACTTGGCTAAACCATCAGCCTTACTCAACTTTATTGCCCAGATAACAATTCCCTTCTACCTTCTCCTCTCCTTGGGGAACTCATGAGCTATGGGGAAAGACAAACAACACAGCTATTTGTATGAAGCAGAATGAAGTAAGCCAACAAACAAGCCAACAAAAAGCACAGTTTAGTTCAGTTCAGTCGCTCAGTTGTGTCTGACTCTTTGCGACCCCATGGACGGCAGCATGCCAGGCTTCCCTTTCCATCACCAACTTCCGGAGCCTACTCAAGCTCATGTCCATTGAGTCGTGATGCCATCCAACCATCTCATCCTCTGTCGTCCCCTTCTCCCACCTTCAATCTTTCCCAGCATCAGGGTCTTTTCAGATGAGTCAGCTCTTCGCATCAGGTGGCCAAAGTATTGGAGTTTCAACTTCAGCATCAGTCCTTCCAATGAATATTCAGGACAAATTTCCTTTAGGATGGACTGGTTTGACCTCCTTGCAGTCCAAAGGACTCTCAAGAGTCTTTTTCAACACCACAGTTCAAAAGCATCAATTCTTTAGAGCTCAGCTTTCTTTATAGTCCAACTCTCACATCCATACACGTCTACTGAAAAAAACCATAGCTTTGACTAGATGGACTTCTGTCGGCAAAGTAATATCTATGCTTTTTCATATGCTGTCTAGATTTGTCATAGCTTTTCTTCCAAGGAGCAAGCGTCTTTTAATTTCATGGCTGCAGTCACCATCTGCAGTGCTTTTGGAGCCCAAGAAAATAAACTCTGTCACTGTTTCCATTTTCCCCCCATCTATTAGTAACAGGCAAATTTGGCCTTGGAATATGGAATGAAGCAGGGCAAAGACTAATAGAGTTTTGCCAGGAAAATGCACTGGTCATAACAAACACCCTCTTCCAACAACACAAGAGAAGACTCTATACATGGACATCACCAGATGGTCAACACCGAAATCAGATTGATTATATTCTTTGCAGCCAAAGATGAAGCTCTATACGGTCAGCAAAAACAAGACCAGGAGCTGACTGTGGCTCAGATCATGAACTCCTTATTGCCAAATTCAGACTTAAATTGATGAAAGTAGGGAAAACCACTAGACCATTCAGGTATGACCTAAATCAAATCCCTTATGATTATACAGTGGAAGTGAGAAATAGGTTTAAGGGCCTAGATCTGATAGACAGAGTGCCTGATGAACTATGGAATGAGGTTCGTGACATTGTACAGGAGACAGGGATCAAGACCATTCCCATAGAAAAGAAATGCAAAAAAGCAAAATGGCTGTCTGGGGAGGCCTTACAAATAGCTGTGAAAAGAAGAGAAGCAAAAAGCAAAGGAGAAAAGGAAAGATATAAACATCTGAATACAGAGTTCCAAAGAATAGCAAGAAGAGATAAGAAAGCCTTCTTCAGTGATCAATGCAAAGAAATAGAGGAAAACAACAGAATGGGAAAGACTAGAGATCTCTTCAAGAAAATCAGAGATACCAAAGGAACATTTCATGCAAAGATGAGCTCAATAAAGGACAGAAATGGTATGGACCTAACAGAAGCAGAAGATATTAAGAAGAGGTGGCAAGAATACACAGAAGAACTGTACAAAAAAGATCTTCACGACCCAGATAATCACGATGGTGTGATCACTGACCTAGAGCCAGACATCCTGGAATGTGAAGTCAAGTGGGCCTTAGAAAGCATCACTATGAACAAAGCTAGTGGAGGTGATGGAATTCCAGTTGAGCTATTCCAAATCCTGAAAGATGATGCTGTGAAAGTGCTGCACTCAATATGCCAGCAAATTTGGAAAACTCAGCAGTGGCCACAGGACTGGAAAAGGTCAGTTTTCATTCCAATCCCAAAGAAAGGCAATGGCAAAGAATGCTCAAACTACCACACAATTGCACTCATCTCACACACTAGTAAAGTAATGCTCAAAATTCTCCAAGCCAGGCTTCAACAATACGTGAACCGTGAACTTCCAGATGTTCAAGCTGGTTTTAGAAAAGACAGAGGAACCAGAGATCAAATTGCCAACATCCGCTAGATCATAGAAAAAGCAAAAGAGTTCCATAAAAACATCTATTTCTGCTTTATTGACTATGCCAAAGCCTTTGACTGTGTGGATCACAATAAACTGTGGAAAATTCTGAAAGAGATGGGAATACCAGACCACCTGATCTGCCTCTTGAGAAATCTGTATGCAGGTCAGGAAGCAACAGTTAGAACTGGACATGAAACAACAGACTGGTTCCAAATAGGAAAAGGAGTTCGTCAAGGCTGTATATTGTCACCTTGTTTATTTAACTTACATGCAGAGTACATCATGAGAAACGCTGGACTCGAAGAAACACAAACTGGAATCAAGATTGCAGGGAGAAATATCAGTAACCTCAGATATGCAGATGACACCACCCTTATGGCAGAAAGTGAAGAGGAACTCAAAAGCCTCTTGATGAAAGTGAAAGTGGAGAGTGAAAAAGTTGGCTTAAATCTCAACATTCAGAAAACGAAGGTCATGGCATCTGGTCCCATC
>NW_011494654.1:226293-239268 GCF_000754665.1 Bison bison bison | reverse complement strand
TGTCAGACTTTATTTTTCTGGGCTCCAAAATCACTACAGATGGTGACTGCAGCCATGAAATTAAAAGACGCTTATTCCTTGGAAGGAAAGTTATGACCAACCTAGATAGCATATTCAAAAGCAGAGACATTACTTTGCCAACAAAGGCTCGTCTAGTCAAGGCTATGGTTTTTCCTGTGGTCATGTATGGATGTGAGAGTTGGACTGTGAAGAAGGCTGAGTGCTGAAGAATTGATGCTTTTGAACTGTGGTGTTGGAGAAGACTCTTGAGAGTCCCTTGGACTGCAAGGAGATCCAACCAGTCCATTCTGAAGGAGATCAGCCCTGGGATTTCTTTGGGAGGAATGATGCTAAAGCTGAAACTCCAGTACTTTGGCCACCTCATGCGAAGAGTTGACTCATTGGAAAAGACTCTGATGCTGGGAGGGATCGGGGGCAGGAGGAGAAGGGGACGACAGAGGATAAGATGGCTGGATGGCATCACTGACTCGATGGATGTGAGTCTGAGTGAACTCCGGGAGTTGGTGATGGACAGGGAGGCCTGGCGTGCTGTGATTCATGGGGTCGCAAAGAGTCGGACATGACTGAGCGACTGATCTGATCTGATCTGATCTGATGAGACTGGACGCTGTGATCTTAATTTTTTGAATGTTGAGTTTTTAGCCAGTTTTTCCACTCTCCCTTTCACTTTCAACAAGAGGCTCTTTAGTTCTTTGCTTTCTGCCATAAGAGTGGTGTCATCTGCGTGTCCATGGTTATTGATATTTCTCCTGGCAATCTTGATTCCAGCTTGTGCTTCATCCAGCCTGGCATTTCACATGATGTACTCTGCTGCTGCTGCTAAGTCATTTCAGTAGTGTCCAACTCTGTGCGACCCCATAGATGGCAGCCCACCAGGCTCCTCCATCTCTGGGATTCTCCAGGCAAGAACACTGGAGTTGGTTGCCATTTCCTTCTCCAATGCATGAAAGTGAAGAGTGAAAATGAAGTCGCTCAGTTGTGTCTGACTCTTAGCCACCCCATGGACTGCAGCCTACCAGGCTCCTCCGTCCTTGGGATTTTCCAGGCAAGAGTACTGGAGTGGGTTGCCATTGCCTTCTCCGATGTACTCTGCATATAACTTAAATAAGCAGGGTGACAATATACAGCCTTGATGTACTCCTTTCCCAGTTTGGAACCAGTCTGTTGTTCCATGTCCCGTTCTAACTGTTACTTCTTAACCTGCATACAGATTTCTCAGGCGGCAAATCAGGTGGTCTGGTATTCTCATCTCTTGAAGAATTTTCCACAGTTTGTTGTGATCCACACAGTCAAAGGCTTTGGTGTAGTTAATAAAGCAGAAGTAGTTATTTTCCTAAACTCACTAGTTTTTTCGATCATCCAACAGATGTTGGCAATTTGATCTCTGGTTCCTCTGCCTTTTCTAAATCCAGCTTGAACATCTGGAAGTTCTCGGTTCATGTACTATTGAAGCCTGGCTTGGAGAAATTTGAGCATTACTTTGCTAACATGTGAAATGAGTGCAATTGTGTGGTAGCTTGAACATTCTTTGGCATTGCCTTTCTTTGGGATTGGAATGAAAACTGACCTTTCCCAGTCCTGTGGTCACTGCTGAGTTTTCCAAATTTGCTGGCATATTGAGTGAAGCATTCTAACAGCATCATCTTTTAGGATTTGAAATAGCTCAGCTGGAATTCCATAACCTCCACTAGCTTTGTTCCTAGTGATGCTTCCATAGGCTGAAGGAAACTGGGAGGTAGGCATGGCTGGACCAGAAGTATGGAGCTCAGCTAAGGCCCCAGAAAGGAAGCAGCTCTTGAACTAAGCTTAAGGAATCACTGTACTCAAGGGTGAGCATAGCTCCTTGATCAAGGGTGGAATTCTTCCAAGCTGGACTGAAGGTTCTGGGCCAACTTGGGACAGGAAGATCCATCTGGTGTCAGCACTGCCTTGGCATGCTTCCAGTCAACTTGCACATTCCTCCAAGTGGAGCCGGAAGAGCTGCATGGGAAGAAGGAACAGCAGGTCATAGGGTGGATTCTGTGGTGGGCACATGGGACACTGCATGTCCCCCAGTGTGGAGTGCCCACCCACAGCATAGCAAGCTCTCTCCTACTCCTCGTCACCACAGCTACTATCACAGGACTTCTCAGTTCAACTTTCAGCAGAAAAGCCTGCACCAACTAACTTCAGTGACATTGAAAGAGTGAGTGAGTGTTAGTCGCTCAGTCGTGTCTGACTCTTTTCAACCCCATGGACTATAGACAGCCGGGTTCCTCTGCCCAGGGAACTCTCTAGGCAAGAATCCTGGAGTGGGTTGCCATTCCTTTCTCCAGGCGATCTTCCCAACCCAGAGATTGAACTCAGGTCTCCTGCATTGCAGGCAGATTCTTTACCATCTGAGGCACCAGGGAAACCCTCAGTGACATTAAGTATCTTGAATAATACCATAATGAGGTATTTACGTGATTGTCTCATTTAACACAAAATCCTGCAAGATGACAATCCTGTTTCACAGGTTAGAAAACTTGGACTCAGAGAGGTTAAGTAACTTGCCTAAGATCACACAGCTAGCACTTGGTAGAGCAAGGGCTTGAACACGGGCAGTCTGACTAGTGCCCTGGAGTTACACTCTTCTCTCAAGTGCATTATAGGCTGGTATCCAAATGCTTGTCCCTCTCACCATGCTTAACGTGGCCTGGCCAGCACAACACTAGCCCTCCTGCTCTAGAAAGATATGTTCCCAGATTCTGGCTGCACCTTAGAGGAGCTGGCTTTTGTCTCAGAAGTGGCCAAATAAGCAATTATGGGGGATACTGCAAGGCAATTCTTGCATGGATGTGACTGGGCTGGATGATTTCTGTTCCTTTTCCCCAAGAGATGGACTCACAGAAACAGTAGAGATGATCCAGCTCCCTCCCCCCACACCAGAGCCCCTCCCAAGGATTTTGCTTACTCTCCAGGACACTTAGTACCTGCAACCTTTAGGACAGCCTTCATTGATTATTTCCTTATATGTTAATTAATTAATATAAATGTGGAAGGAAACCATTGTGGTGTGGAGGTTGTTGTTTTTCAGTCACTGTCATGTCCGACTCTTTGCGATCCCAAGGACTGCAGCACACCAGGCTTCCCTATCTTCTGCTACCTCCCAGAATTTGCTCAAACTCATGTCCATTGAGTCGGTGATGGACTCTCTCATCCTCTTACATCCCCTTCACCTTTTGCCCTCAATCTTTCCCACCATCAGGGTCTTTTCCAATGAGCTGGCTCTTTGCATCAGATGGCCAAAGTATTGGAGCTTCAGCTTCTGCATCAATCCCTCTTGAGTTCTAGTTCTGTCTATAACTAGCAATGTTGTCTTGAGCAAGGCACCTATATTCTGTGGGTCTCTATTTTCTCACCTATAAAATAGGAATACTAATCATGGCCCTGACTCTCCTTCAGGCCTGCTGTGAGCCTTCAATGTAACAGGCTGTTCTCTGTCTGCAGGACCAGGGGCTTCCAGAGCCCCCATGGTGGTAACTGGGACCCTGGGGGGCTCTGTCACTCTGCCCCTGCAGCTGCAGGATGGACAGCAGGTGGAGAGCATCTCCTGGGTAAGTCGCTCAGTCCCTGGGGCAATAGCCACAGTAACCTTGGTAGAAGCTGGAGGACCAGACACCTTTCACCAGGAAGAATCACGGTACTGGGGTCGTCTGAGTGTGGTGGGCCCAGACCGCTCCCTGCAGATCAGCCACCTGAACTGGGCAGACGCGGGGTCCTACCGAGCCCACGTTAATCTTCGGAGCTCCCGCCTCACCCACACCAGGGAGTACAGCCTGCATGTCTATGGTGAGTGTCCAGGGTATGGCAACAGGTGGGTGTGTGCGTAGCCTGTCTTTCAGTCACTTTTATAGCCTTTCCCACTTCCCTTTTAGAAACAATTATAGTTTTCTTTCTAATTATGAGACTAACATGTGCTTAACTGAGAAAAACATGGAAAGTAGAGTTGCCTGGGAGAATATCCTAAAAAATGTTGATGGCTGGGATGTGTCCCAGACCAATTGCAGTTAAATCCCTGAGTTTGGGCAGAGAATGGGATTCTGGGCCCTGAGAACCAGCTTCTGCCACAACCGACTCATGAGGTCTTGAGCCTCCTCCTTGCTAAAATAGAACATTACCTTTCGTGAGAATAAAATTCATGGGAAAAACGCTTTGTAAAGCTCTGCACAGATGTAGGAGAACACTACTATCATATTCCTCAAGGAAATGTCAGTGATTGTTTTAGCAGGGGAAACTACAAAGAATACAGTGGGGCGGGGGTGCCAGGCACACACAGCAGCAATGTTGGCCAGTGAAGACACAGTCAGGTACTTTTAGATTTAGCCTGCTTATTACTTATGTAGAGAGGGAGAGGGGCCAAAGGGCTCAGATCCCTGGGTCCTCATCCCACAGCCCAGAAAGGATGACCCTGAGGCTAAAGGGGCCAGATGACCATAATGGGAGTTGCTGAGAAACCAGTTCTAGACTGCAGAGAAGTTTCATAGTCAGCAGCTCTGTTCTGTGGGGATGGAGCAGGAAGCCTGGGACCTCAAGACATAAACAGTCTCATGACAGCCTCCCAGGAGGGACCAGTGCGAGGCCTGTGGGAGATGGCTTCAAAGAAATGCCTCACAGGCCACCCACTTCTCATGTTCTGGGAGGATCACAAGGCCTTTGCAAGACTTGGATTAGATGTGATTCCAGTCTTTGCCTGAGGAACAAGGTTGCTGTGGATGGTAAGTTCACCAGGCAAGGTCACCAGGATGCTGTGGCTGGAAGGTACCAATGAATCATGAGGATGAACACAGGAAGATGAGTGATTGCAGGAAAGTGGAGAACCTTCTCATACAACTTCCTGGGTTATGGAACAGGGAATATTCCTATTATTAATAGATGAAGGGTTTTTTTTGTTTTTTTTTTTTAAACTTGGGTTGACAAAATTGCCCTGGTCAGGTTCACACAGTTGGGGTGAAAGCATTTCTGTCATAAATTGGCTTGGAATGACTATGGCCCATTCCTCAGACAGAGCAAGGGAACACTGGGTGGTGGGCTGTTGGGACCTGGGGTAGGGCTGTTCACCCAGAGATGGTGGGAAAGCCCCTCTCACTGTGCTGATGGCTGTTTTGGTAGGACAAGCTCAGTGTGGATTCTGAACAGGATATAAGGCTGTGCTAACTGATCAGAGTTGGGGTCTTCCAGAGATGGTTTCTGGGGCAACAGTTATGATAAAAGTCCAGATTTTAATGCTTCAAGGGCATTTCCCAAGTCACGGTTGTCCCATGACAGCTTTGCTGGCAGGTAGGAAAGTGCCAGTCACTCAGTGGTGTCCAACTCTTTATGACTGCATGGGCTATACAGTACATGGAATTCTCCAGGCCAGAATACTGGAGTGGGTAGCCTTTCCCTTCTCCAGGGGATCCTCCCAACCCAGGGATTGAAGCCAGGTCTCCGCATTACAGGCAGATTTTTTACCAGCTGAGCCACAAGGGAAGCCCAGGTAGGAAAAAGGGTTTTTATTTCTAGGCTAAAGAGATAGATAGCATATTAAAAAGCAGAGACGTTACTTTGCCGACAAAAGCCCATCTAGTCAAAGCTATACTTTTTACAGTAGTCAGGTATGGATGTGAGAGTTGGACCATAAAAGAAAGCTGAACGCCAAAGAATTGATGCTTCTGAACTGTGGTGTTGAAGACCCTTGAGGGTCCCTTGGGCTGTAAGGAGATCAAACCTATCAATGAAGCTACTACTTCATACTATTGTTCTGAGAATCAGAGGAGATATTAAGTGACACGTCTTATAAAGCCCAAAGCTCTAGAATAGATGTGGGCGGATTCTACCTCTGTTGCTTGTTATGTGTATTCAAGGTGGTGCAGGGTCTTGGTGGCAGCACTTCCTACTTCTGCCCCATGAAGGGAAGGCCCAGAGCAGTTTCCCAGTCCTCAGCTGGTTCTTTTTCTGACACACAGAGCCGCTGGCCCAGCCCCGTGTCACAGTGAGCACCAGGATTAGTGGGAATGGACACTGCCTCATCATCCTGACATGCGTGGCAGAAAGCAGAGGAGGCACTGTGACCTACAGCTGGGCGCCCCTGGGACCCCAGACCGCTGTGTCCCATGGAGGGTCTGTCCTGAGTGTCAGCTTGCGGCCTGGGGATAGCGCGCTGAACTTCACCTGCATGGTCAAGAACCCAGTCAGTAACAGTAGCTCCCTTCCCATTTTGGTGCCGCCTTCATGCACAGGTACCTGGAATCCGAGCATGTACCCTACTTGACAACTCTGAAATGGAAGGTGGAGGAAGGAGTCCTGTCCCCTTCAGGCCCCGAGGAGAAAGGCAAACACTCAAGAGAGAGTGGGTGGGCCAGAGTGTGTCTCAGTGGTTGGGGAGAGGGAGACCCACTGGAGTCGAGGGGGAGGCTGGAGGGGTCTGGGCAGGAGGGGCTGGCTAGGATCTGTGGCTGCCCTGAACAGGCAGGGAGGCCCTGACGCAGAAGCTGTGGTTTTCTCTCTCCATCTGCAGGGCCAGGAGTCCAGGGTGGTGAGGAATCAGTAGGGGAGACAGTGATCGGCATCCTTGGGAAGTCAGGCACTCTGCCCCTGGAGGTCCCAGTGGGGCAGGAGGTAGAAAAGGTTACCTGGAGCTCTCGAGGCCTTGTTGCTATTTTGCGACCAGGACCGGCAGGGGAGCCAATCCTGGTTGCTGGGACTCAGGGACCCTACAGCTAGCGACTGAGCATCCCCTGCCACAACTACTCTCTTCAGATCAGCTCCCTGAGACTGCAGGACTCTGGGCCCTATAGAGCCTGGATAACTCTGCATAGTCCCCCAGTCAACATCACCAAGGATTTCATCCTGCATGTCTATGGTGAGGGGGTTAGAGAGCTTACGTTTGAACTTGATCTTCCCTCTCCTCTGCTTGGCCAGCCTGGAGCCTTCTCATAGCTTGAACTTTCCTTTCTTGGCACAGAGAGACCGCAGGAGCCCAAAATCACAGCCAGCTCTCAGATCATGAAGGATGGGACCTGCTTCATCACTCTGGCCTGTTTGCTGGACCAGGCTGGAGAGGATGTTCAGTACAGCTGGGACCCCCAAGGCCAGGGGGCGGTTGTGTCACACGGGGGAACCACTCTCAGCATCTCCTGGAGATCTGGGGTCAGCGATAGCTATCACTGTACAGTCAAGAACCCCGTCAGCCAGAGCTCCAGCTCCATCTCCATCAAGCCCCTCTGCTCAGGTAACCGCTTCCTTCTGAGAACCCTTCTTTCCCAGTCCAGATTCTCAGCATGCCTGCCTGCCTTCCTTGGGGTTCTGGGAATGATTGAAGAAAAGGAGGGCTGGGTTAGTTTGCAACAGGGAGCATCTCTGGGGTGGCCGGAGATGAGAACCTGGGAGCTCTGCTCACCTTCTGTCAGCCCTGTGTCTAGATGTGCAGCAGGCTCAGCTGGGTAATGGCTCGTTCCTGGGGCTCCCTGAGGAAAGCTGCTTCATTCACCCCATTCAGTGCTGCAGAGCCCCTGGAGGAGGGGCCCCAGACCTCCTCGCCTGTGAAGCTTCTGCCCTTCTCCTTGCCTGTAGCTTCTCTGAGAGGGCATTGGGACTGTGTTCCTCTGGTGGGCAAGGGTGGCTTCTCCTGGCTTTCACAGGCCACGGCAGGAAACCAACTCAGTCCCAACACACCTGTCCCTCTTGTCTTCTCTGCTGACTTCTGAAGAGGTTGTCTCTGCTTCCTGTCTCTTGTTCCTCACTAACCATCCACTCTTCAACCCCTTGTGGCTGGTTTGTTCCAGGGGCATCCTGATGGCTGAGCTCATGGGTTACTCCTCAATTGTTATCCTTGACCTGCTTTCCTCAGCCACCTGGGCAGCTCTCTCCTGGACTTTTTCTTTCCAGCCATCATCCTTTTCAGGACTGATGCTGTCCTTTTTCCAGGCCTCTCCCTGCACCTCTTCTTTTCTTCCTGTTGCCAAAGGCAGAAAGTCAGACATTATTTAGAACACTTATCTTCCCCATGCTACCTGCCCTTACTCACACCTTCCTTGCTTCACATATTCTTCACCTGGTCTCCTAACTTCTCTCCCCTCCCAATCACCCTCCTGATGGTGCTGCTAGGGGACTTCTAAGTGAAAGAAATGCTTGTGTTTCTTTTCTGCTTCAAACACTTTGGTGTCTGCCCAGTATCTAAAGTACAAATATTTTAGCACCTCTTTGTTCATAAGCAACACACATTTACAGAGCATTTTTAAGGCCTGTGTTGTTCTAGTCATTGAAGATACAGTGAAGAAGAGGTCTGGATAAATTCCCACCCCTTGGGGAACTCACAATCGTCACCACCTTCAGCTAACTCTAGTAAATGACTTTAGAACATGGAGCATGCTGTAAAATGGCCTTTGTGCATGCGTGTCTCCTCAACTGAATCATGACAAAGCCCATGCTTACCTTTCTCTGCACCTCCAATTCCCAGCTTGTAATAGATGTTTAAACTGTGATCCTAACCTGTGATCATTGTTAATTCAGGTTCCTTCCTACCCTGCTGCCTGAGGAAAGAGTTTCTTCTCTTTTTGATCCTGGGAGCTTTGCAGATTAAACAGATTTGAACTTGACATGTGGAAAAGCCAAGAGTAGGAATGTGAAAAGAAGGTCACTCTGTGAAATACAGATAAGAAAGTCTACACAGAGAAAGAAAGAGGAATGTGGCCTGATACCCAAATCTGCAGGTGTGAGAAAGAAACACTTGTATTGCTTAAAGCAGGAAACCAATTTTGTTTGCAAACTGAGTTCAAAACAATGAAGAAACAGCTATGTATTTTCTGTTTAAAACCATCTGCCTATGTTTTGTTTAATTGTGTTTTCACATGTTCAGAAAGAAAAGAGGCTTATTCAATTTAAGAAAAATTGAATGGTTTGAAATATAATGATAATAAAATTGTTAAATATTGTGCATAGATATTATTTTTTGTTAAAATTTATGTAAATGGGCTCAGAGGGCCCAGATTCAACTTAAATTTTGTCTCCTTGGAGCATTCTTTCACCACCTGATTTAAGCAAATCTTCCTGGGTCATTGTACCCAGTTGGTTTTGTCAAATTATCACAATTTGTAAGTATATATTAATTTGTTAGTTTACTTGTTTTTTGTCTATCTCCCCCACAAGACATTCAGCCATTGAGGGTTCTTGGCTCATGGTAGACATTTCAATATATATATATTTTTAACACATGAATGACTAGGTGGATCAGAGTTGAGAAAATTCTTTTTAAGATTTGAGGACTATTAGGAAGCTTCATAAAAATTGGAGTCCTATATGATTGTGTTTTTTTTTTTCCTTCCTGCTTTTGATAAAAGGAAGAAGAAAATGGAATCTTTAACCTAAAATTTCCTTGAGTGTTCAATAGCTAGCAAAAGAAAGAAGTTGGAGGTTTTGACAGCAAGCTGCTTTGAAGTGCTAAATAGATTGCTCTAGAATTAGAACCATGTGCAAACAATGGAGCCAAAAGTATAATTTAGGTGAGAGAATGACCTTGAACATCTCTTTTTTTCACTTTCAACTGATTACTTTAGTTCCTACTTCACTTACAATGAGGATTGACACTCCATCCAGTACAAAGATTCTAGTAAAGTACTTGGTGATATATCCTGAAATATAAATAGACAGCCAAGATCGCAAGATATTTGAGGAAAACTGTGAATGAGAGTCTCCAGACAAACAGAATCAATTAAAAAAAGAAAAAAGAAAAAAACTTGAAAGAGAGAGCATGCAGGGAGCAAGAGAAAAAAAAATAACTCCCCCCAAATCTGTATTTAATATTCTTAGAAACATGAGAAGATATTACATTTTTAAAAAGGAATAGAATGGAGTATGATGGAGTAGGAAGACCCTGAACTGTCTTCCTCCCATGAAGAAAGAAGGAAAGTGAAGTCATTCAGTCGTGTCCGACTCTTTGCTACCCTGTGGACTGTAGCCCACCAGGCTCCTCCATCCATGGGAGTCTCCAGGCAAGAATACTGGAGTGGGTTGCCATTTCCTTCTCTAGGGGATCTTCCTGACCCAGGGATTGACCCCAGGTCTCCTGCATTGCAGGCAGTCACTTTAACCTCTGAGCCACCATGGAAGCCCATGGGCACACAAATTATAACTATTTACAGAGAACTATCAATCAATGAGAAAAGCTGGAAGACTAGCAGAAAAGATTTTCTACAACTAAAGAGGCAAGGAAGTAACCACAGTGAGACACGGTATAGTCAAGACCAGTATCCTCAGGTAGACAATCCACAGATGAGAGGACAATGGCAATTACAAACGTTCTCCCCAGGGAGTGAGTGGTCTGAGCCCCATGTCGAGATCCCCAGAGCAGAGGTCCTGCACTGGGGGGAGATGAGCCCCCAGAATGTTTGGCTTTGAAGATCACTGGGGCTTACTTGTGGGAGAGCTGGAGAGCTGTGGGGAATAGAGACTCCACTCTTTAAAAATTTTTAAATTTTACTTATTAATTTTTATTGAAGTATAGTCAGTTACAATATTGTGTTAGTTTCAGGCATACAGCAAAGTGATTTATCACCCCCTCCACCTTCTCCTTTGGTAACCGAAAGTTTGTTTTCTATGTCTGTGAATCTGCTTCTGTTTTGTAAATAAGATTTGTGGTTATCGGAAGCAGTAAGGTAGGAGGAGGGAGAATTGGATGAACCGGAGTTTAGAAAGTACAAACTTCCAGTTATAAGATAAATAAATATAGGGATGTAATATACAGCATGATAAACATAATCAACATTGATGTATGTTACATGTAAAAGTAGTTAAGAGGATAAATCCTAAAGTGACATTTTTTGAGGTCACATATTATGAAGCCCTACTGGCAGGATTCAGAGTTCTGAAGGCACAGGAAAAGTGGAGTTGCTAGATTACTTGATGCCTGTGTTTGACCACATTAAGCTAAGTTTTACCAGTGGAAATGATTGGCTCTAGGAAAAACCAAGAGCTGTTAGAAAGGAAATGGAGTCATAATGCTCTATGTGACTCATATGCAAGAATATATTATCTTAAATATTGAATATTAGTTTAACAAAAAGGTATGTCACCACTCTCCTGGTAGACTTTGTGGAAAGTTTTTTTGTGTTGTTAAGGGCTATAGGGAGGATGTGGGGTGGCAGTGGGCAAGGTGAAGAAGCGTAGGGTATAAGACAGCCAAATACCCATTCCCGTAGCATGAAGTCAATAAATAGTGCCTGAACTCAAGAAATAGCAGAACCGGATATATTATTTCTATATATCAAGGGAATACGAGAAACAAAGAATTGATGATAGTTACCTATGTGAGAGAGAAGTTCTGTCCTGTGGCAGAGGTTGACTATTTTTTGTTATGTTTTATGTTACTAAGTTGAACTTTAAAGGCCATATGTGTGTATATATGTAATATTTTAAAAAATTAAAATACTAAAAAACATAAAGAGATAAGGAACAACAACAAGACAATTGAAAGTTCTAGGAAATTGGGGATGGGAAGACTTAGATCGGAGATGGGAGTTCCTCAGAACAGTTTAAACAAAGATGCAGGGATAACCAGTGGAGCTTTAGTTGAAACAAATAAACTTAATCACTGTTGGATATCTTTTCAGTAAATCCAGCTTCAATTATGCGTTCAGCATAATTCAACATTATTAACGAGTTAATATTTATGCTTATTATAAAGATAATGAAATGTCCTAACTGAGGAAGTCATTCTGGGGTGGCCAGTGATCTTGTGTACTGCTCCACACCGCTGTCTATCAGGCACCCCACACAGCATGCTCTGTGACTGGACATACAGTGATTGACAGCACAGACTTAGAATGTGAACCTGTGTCACAACGCACTGTTCACTCTCTGCATCTGAAGAGAACCAGCACCCTTCACTCATGGGCTGTAGGCTGGCACTGGAATATGGAGGAGAAGGCAGAATTTGTTCAGGGTCTGTTTTAGAGATCTTGCAGAAGTCACCAGTGTTTGTGGGAGTGGAGTACTTCATCACTAACCTCAGCTGGGTAGCAACATGGGAGGCTTATTCCTGATAGAAACGATCCTGAGGGACTCCCCTTGTGGGGCAGTGGATGGGAATCAGCCTGCCTGTGAGTGCACATATGCTGCAGAACATGCACCACAACTACTGAAGCCCAGGTGCTGGACCCACAAGCCACAATTACTGAGCCTGTGTGTTGCAACTACTGAAGCTCTTGCACCTAGAGCCTGTGCTCTGCAATGAGAGAAGCCACAGCAGAGAAACTTGCACACCACAATGAAGAGTAATCCCCACTCGCTGCAACTAGACAAAGCCTGCGAGCGGCAACAGAAGACTCAGCACAGATCGTGTGTATATATATATATATCCTGAGTTATTGTAGCCCTCAGAAATCTAGATGAGAAAAGGCTCAAACTCTGGTCTTTACCCACAAAAAGCTGAGGAAAGTGGGTGTTTATTACACTCTATTTTATGTGTGAAATGTGACCTGAGTGTTGTCTGAGTGTTAGGTACAGCCAGAAGCACTTCCTGTGTTGCAAAAAGAGGTGAGAACATGAAGGAATGACTGACCCTCAGAAGTAAATTAGTTACAGTTGTATTATTGTTCTTGTTCAATTGCCCAGGTGGGTCTGACTCTTTGTTACCCCATGGACTGCAGCACGGCAGGCTTCCCTGTCCATTACCAACTTCTGGAGCTTGCTCAAACTCATGTCCATCGAGTTGGTGATGCCATCCAACCACCTCATCCTCTGTTGTCCTCTTCTCCTCCTGCCTTCAATCTTTCCCAGCATCAAGGTCTTTTCCAATGAGTTGGCTCTTTGCATCAGGTGGCCAAAGTATTGGAGCTTCAGCTCCAATTCAGTATCAGTCCTTCCAATGAGTATTCAGGATTGATTTCCTTTAGGATTGACTGATTTGATCTCCTTGCTGTCCAAGGGACTTTCAAGAGTCTTCTCCAACACCAC
>NW_011494654.1:220486-226193 GCF_000754665.1 Bison bison bison | reverse complement strand
CTCATATGTGACTACTGGAAAAATCATAGCTTTGACTATATGGACCTTTGCAGGCAAAGTGATCTCTCTGCTTTTTAATACACTGTCTAGTTTGGTCATAGCTTTTCTTCCAAGGAGCAAGTGTCTTTTAATTTCATGGCTGCAATCACCATCTGCAGTGATTTTGGAGCCCCCCAAAATAAAGTCTGTCACTGTTTTCACTGTTACCCATCTATGTGCTACGAAGTGATGGGACCAGATGCCATGATCTTAGTTTTTATGAATGTTGAGTTTTAGGCTAACTTTTTCACTCTCCTCATTCATCTTCCTCAAGAAGCTCTTTAGTTCCTCTTCACTTTCTGCTATAATGGTGATGTCATCTGCATATCTGAGGTTATTGATATTTCTCCCAGCAATCTTGATTCCAGCTTGTGTTTCATCCAGCCTGGCATTTCTCATGATACACTCTGCATATAAGTTAAATAAGCAAGGTGACGATATACAGCTTTGACATAATCCTTTCCCATTTTTGGACTGGTCCATTGTTCCATGATTGGTATGAAAAAGTAAATTGACAGTCTAGACTATGGAGCAACAAATTGTTGGGAAAGACTCCTTAGTTTTTCTCCATTGAAAAGTAAACAGATTTCCACAATGTGGCTTCTGCACAGCTTTCCCCGCCTGTTCTGTCTCTGCACTCCAAAGTACAGCCATTAATGCCCCGTGGCTGCTATGGTGCCTCTGTGCTATCATACCTGCTTCTCCCTTTGCCCAGAAGGCTGGTTGCCCTTGCTCCATCTGGCTGGCTTCTCTCTTCTCTGTTCCCTTAATTCTTCATCCAAACTCAAATCTGTCTAGCTGCTTCTTGACTCATTTGCTTTTCTCATCAGATCAGAGCTCTTAGAGGTTAGGAGTCACGCCTTATTTATCTGTTTCTTGACTATAGCACACAGCACCATTGTTGTTCTTTCGTTGTTAAGTCATGTCCGACCCTTTTGTGATCCCATAGGCTGTAGCCCAGCAGGCTTTTCTGTGCATGTGATTTCCTACTCAAGAATATTGGAGTGGGTTGCTATTTCCATCTCCAGGGGATCTTCCCAACCCAGGGATTGAACCCACGTCTCTTACATTGACAGGCAGATTCTTTACCACTGAGCCACCAGGGAAGCCCATAGAACACAATAGGTGGTCATTAAATGCTTCTTGAGTGAGTGAATTAAAAAATGAATGAGTGGATTATTAATAAAATCTCTGTGGAAGAAGGAGCACAATCATTTCTGTTTGTCTACACTGCAGCAGGTAGAGTCTAGTTGGGCAGTATCCACAACTGTACAGAAGTTTATTTTAAATTTTGAAGCAATAAGAAAGTTCAGAAATAGACATGAAATACCAGAGTATCTAAATCCTCTATCCCACAGTTCTTATCAGTCTTATATGGCAATTATGTGTCTTCTAGAACAATTACATTCTGCCTTCTTTTCTCTGTGTTCTTTTTAGACTTCTTTCCTGATTATGTTACCTCAATATTCTTCCCTCAGAAGGATTAAGTAGATACAATTTGGCAGCTTTACTCCATGAAAACACTGTATGTTTTTTCCCAGTTCTCATGAAGCTTAATGTACAGATATTTTTCATATGCTTTTATATTTCATTCAATGAGCAAATATAAAAACAAGTGACTATAATAAGAATCTATGATCAGCAGTCTATTAAAATGTTCGTAGTTCAGATAAATACAATCCTCAGTTCAATTCAGTTCAGTTCAGCCGCTCAGTCGTGTCCGACTCTTTGCAACCCCATGAATCGCAACACGCCAAGCCTCCCTGTCCATCACCAACTGCTGGAGTCTACCCAAACCCATGTCCATTGAGTCGGTGATGGCATCCAACCATCTCATCCTCTGTCGTCCCCTTCTCCTGCCCTCAATCTTTCCCAGCATCAGGGTCTTTTCAAATGAGTCAGCTCTTTGCATCAGGTGGCCAAAGTATTGGAGTTTCAGCTTCAACATGAGTCCTTCCAATGAACACCCAGGACTGATCTCCCTTAGGATGAACTGGTTGGATTTCCTGCAGTCCAAGGCATGCTCAAGAGTCTTCTCCAACACCACAGTTCAAAAGCATCAATTCTTTGGTGCTCAGCTTTCTTTACGGTCCAACTCTCACATCCATATAGGACCACTGGAAAAACCATAGCCTTCACTAGATGGACCTTTGTTGGCAAAGTAATGTCTTTCCTTTTTAATATACTGTTTAGGTTGGTCATAACTTTCCTTCTAAGGAGTAACCTTCTTTTAATTTCATGGCTGCAATCACCATCTGCAGTGATTTTGGACCCCCAAAAGTAAAGTCAGCCACTGTTTCCACTGTTTCTCCATCTATTTCCCATGAAGTGATGGGACTGGATGCCATGATCTTAGTTTTCTGAATGTTGAGCTTATAATCCTAGTATCTAAATATTTCAATTTCTTTTTATTGTGTTTTTAAATAAGAGATGGGGCTTTCCATGTGGTGCAATGGTAAAGAATTCGCCTGCTAGTATAGGAGACACAAGAGAGCTGGGATTGATCCCTGGGTGAGGAAGATTCTCTGGAGCAGGAACTGGCAACCCACTCCAGTATTCTTGCCTGGGAAATTCCATAGACAGATGAGCCTGGTGGGATAGAGTCTATGGGGTTGCAAAGAGTCCAACATGTCTGAGAGACTGAGCACTCAGTAAGAGACTTTTCCTAAATAGAATTTTTATTTATTTTTTTTAATTAAATTTAATTTTTTAACTTTACAATATTGTATTGGTTTCGCCATATATCAAAATGAATCCACCACAGGTGTACATGTGTTCCCCATCCTGAACCCTCCTCCCTCCCCATACCACCCCTCTGGGTCGTCCCAGTGCACTAGCCCCAAGCATCCAGTATCGTGCATCGAAACTGGACTGGCGACTCATTTCATATATGATATTATACATGTTTCACATACACACGAGAAGATGCTCAACATTGCTCACTATTAGAGAAACACAAATCAAAACCACAGTGAGGTATCATCTCACACCAGTCAGATTGGTCATCATCAAAAAATCTACAAACAATAAATGCTGGAGAGAGTGTGGAGAAAAGGGAAACTTCTTACACTGTTGGTGGGAATGCAAATTGATACAACCACTATGGAAAACAGTATGGATATTAAAAAACTGGAATAAAACTACCATATGACCCAGCAATTCCACAACTGGGGATATACCCTGAGGAAATCAGAACTGAAAAAGACACATGTACCCCAATATTCATTGAAGCACTATTTACAATAGCTCAGACATGGAAGCAACCTAGATGTCCATCAGCAGATGAATGGATACGGAAATTGTGGTACATATACACAGTGGAATATTGCTCACTGTAAAAAGGAATGCATTTGAATCAGTTCTAATGAGATGGATGAACGTAAAGCCTATTATACAGAGTGAAGTAAGTCAAAAAGAGAAAGACAAATACCATACTTCAATGCATGTATATGGAATCTAGAAAGATGGTACCAACAATGCTACGTGCAGGGCAGCAAAAGAGACACAGATGTAAAGAATAGACTTTTGGACTCAGGAGAAGGAGAGGGTTGGATGATTTGAGAGAATAGCATTGAAGCATAATACATTACCATATGTAAAATAGATAACCAGTGAGTGAGTGATGAATGATGCAGGGCACCCAAAGCCGGTGCTCTGTGATGACCTGGAGGGATAGGGTGAGGAAGGAGGTGGGAGGGGTGTTCAGGATGGAGGGGACCCATGCATACCTATTGCCGATTGATATTGATGTATGGCAAAATCATCACAATATTGTAAAGTAATTATCCTACAATTAAAATAAATAAATAAAAAATTTTAAGAAAAGAATCATATACCATGATCAAGTGGGATTTATCCCAGGGATGCAATGATTTTTCAGTATTTGCCAATCAATCAGTGTAATACACCATATCTACAAATTGAAGCATGAAAACCGTATGATCATCTCAATAGATTCAGGAAAAGCTTTCAACAAAATTCAGCACCCAGTTATAAAAAAAACTCTCCAGAAAGCAGGCATAGGGGAAACACTGTTGTTGTTAGTTGCTAAGTCATGTCCTACTCTTCGATGACCCTATGGACCCTGGCCCACCAGGCTCCTCTGTCCATGGGATTTCCTAGACAATATTACTAGAGTGGGTTGCAATTTCCTTCCCCAAGGGATCTTCCTGACTCAGGGATTGAAACCATGGCTCCTACATTGCAAGCAGATTCTTTATTACTGAGCCACCAGGGAAGCCCCAGGTTTGTCATATATGGTCTTTATTACATTGAGGTATGTGTCCTCTGGCTTTCCTGGTGGCTCAGCAGTGATGAATCTGCCTGCAATGCAGGTGATGTGGGTTTAATCTCTAGGTCAGGAAGATCCCCTGGAGAAGAGATTGGCAACTCACTCTGATATTCTTGTCCATGGAGAATCCCATGGACAGAGGAACCTGGGGGGCTACAGTCTTTGGGGTCACAGAGAGTCAGACAGGACTGAAGTGACTGAACACACACACACACTGGGACCCATGACCTGGAGCCAGTTCCTCTGGGAGAGCATACAACTGGCTTTAGGCTGTAACATCTGGCATGTCTTTGCCACCCCAGGCACTCCCTGGTACATCCCGATTGTGGCTGCCATACCCACCCCTCTCCCCAGCCTGAAGGAACAAATTCTTAAAAATTTGCCAAGGCTTGATTTAGTATCCAAGATGTGATTTCCCCTGAAGAATGAAAGTTCCACGTGCACTTGAGAAAATGTGAAATCTGCTGTTTTTGGATGAAATGCCCTATAGATAAAAATTTGGACCAACTGGTCAAATGTATATTATTTAAAGCTTGTGTTTCCTTATTAATTTCTCTGTGGATGATCTGTCCATTGGTATTAATGGGGTATTAAAATCTCCCACTGAGGAGGAGCTAAGATGGCGGCGGAATAGGATGGGGAGAACACTTTCTCCCCCACAAATTCATCAAAAGAACATTTAAACGCTGAGTAAATTCCACAAAACAACTTCTGAATGCTGGCAGAGGACATCAGGCACCCAGAAAAGCAACCCATTGTCTTCAAAAGGAGGTAGGAAAAAATATAAAAGACAAAAAAAGAGACAAAAGAGGGAGGGACAGAGCTCCGTCCAGGGAAGGGAGTCTTAAAAAGGGAGAAGTTTCCAAACACCAGGAAACATTCTCATTGCCGAGTCTGTGCCGAGCCTTGGAAGCACAGAGGGCAACATAACAGGGAGGAAAAATAAATAAACAATTAAAACCCATAGATTACGAGCCCTACGGTAAGTCCCCCAGCGGAGAAGCAGCGCAGACGCCTGCATCCGCCATTAGCAAGCAAGGGCTGGGCAGGGAGGCGTGGCACAGGTTGAATCGCTTAGAGTAAGGATCTGGCCTGAATACCCCGAGCGCTATCTGAGCGAAATAATTTGGGCTAGCAAACCAGACTGTGGGATATCTACCACGCGAAAAGCCAGCCCTAACCTAAGACACCGCCAGGCCCGCGCACAGAGCAAAGGACTGTACAGAGATAGCTGGCTGCAGACCGTCCCCCTCCGGTGACAGGCAGCCAGAGCCGGAAGGGGGCAATCTCAGCCCCAGAGAGACAATATCTACAAAACTGTAAGCAGGCTTCTTTGCTAACTAAAACTTCTTGGGGTTCTGGACAGTCAACATCCGC
>NW_011494654.1:219674-220386 GCF_000754665.1 Bison bison bison | reverse complement strand
AGGGCACAAAACGCAGGCCCAATCGAGTCTGTGCCTCTGAGGACTACCCGAGTGCCTGAACCTGAGCGGCTTAGACCTGGGAGGTGCAAGCAGCCCAGGGCTGGCCGAGGATGGTTTCCGGCAGAGCAACCTAGAGCCTGAGCAATGTGGGCAGGGAGGCTACATGAGCCCTGAGCAGGGGCAGACCCAGTGTGGCTGAGGCACTGCGAGCACACACCAGTCTTATTTATTTGCAGCGTCCCTCCCTCCCCACAGCACGACTGAACAAGTGAGCCTTAAAAAAAAAAAAAAAAAAAAGGTGTCCACCACCACCCCCTTTGTATCAGGGTGGAAACCAGACACTGAAGAGACCAGCAAACAGAAGAAGCTATAACAGAGGGAACCACCTTGGAAGCGACAGGCAATAGATTAAAACCCTGTGGTTAGTACCGACTACATAGGAAGGGGCCTATAGATCTTGAGAAATACAAGCCGGAACAAGGAACTAGCCGAAAATGAACTGAACCCACAATACCCACAACAACATCAGAGAAAGTCCTATATATATTTTTATGATCATTCTTTTTTTTTAATTAAAAAAAATTTTAAGTCCTCTATTACTCCTTTAATTTTCACTTTTGTAACCTACTATTACTTTGCAAAAAAAAAAGGACCCCCTTTTTTTTTTTAAAAAAAAGCAAACTTCATATATATATTTTTTATAATTTTTGTG
>NW_011494654.1:216945-219358 GCF_000754665.1 Bison bison bison | reverse complement strand
AGATTTTTAATTTATGCTTTTTGGTATTTGTTATCAATTTTGTACCTATATCTTCTTTATAATTTTTGTGACTTTGTTTTTGTTTTTTTCTCTTTCTTTTTCTTCTTCTTTTCTTTAACATTGTATTTTTGAAATTTGAAACTCTACTCTAGATTTTTAACTTTTGCTTTTTGGTATTTGTTATCAATTTTGTACCTATATTTTCTTTATAATTTTTGTGACTTGGTTTTTTTTCTTTCTTTCTTTTTATTTTTCTCTCTTTCTTTTCCTTCTTCTTTTCTTTAACATTGTATTTTTGAAATTCCAAACTCTACTCTACATTTTTAATTTTTGCTTTTAGGTATTTGTTACCAATTTTGTACCTTTAAGAACCCAATCTTCAGTACCCATTTTTTACTAGGGAGCGAGATTACTGGCTTGACTGCTTTCTCCCCCTTTGGAATCTCCTTTTTTTCCACCAGGTCGCCTGTGTCTCCTCCCTAACCCCTCTCTACTCTACCCAACTCTGTAAATTTCTGTGTGTTCCAGACGGTGGAGAACACTTAGGGAACTGATTACTGGCTGGATCTGTCTCTCTCCTTTTCATTTCCTCCTTTTATCCTCCTGGCCACCTCTGTCTCCTTCCTCCCTCTTCTCTGTATAACTTCGTGAACATTTCTGAGCGGTCCAGTTGTGGAGTGCACATAAGGAAGTGATTACGGGTTAGCCTGCTCTCTCCTCTATTGATTCCATCTCATCGCATTCGGGTCACCTCTAACTCCCTCCTCCCTCTTCTCTTCTCCATGTAACACTGTGAACCTCTCTGGGTGACACTCATGGTGAAGAAACTTTTCATCTTTAACCTAGATGTTTTATCAATGGTGCTGTATAGAAGGAGAAGTTTTGAGACTACTGTAAAAATAAGACTGATAACTGGAAGCAGGAGGCTTAAGTCCAAACTTGACTCCAGGGAACATTAATTGACAGGAGCTCATCAAATGCCTCCATACCTACACTGAAACCAAGCACCACACAAGGGCCAACAAGTTCCAGGGCAAGACATACCAAGCAAATTCTCCAACAACACAGGAACACAGCCCTGAGCTCCAATATACAGGCTGCCCAAAGTCACCCCAAAACGATAGACATCTCATAACTCATTACTGGACACTTCATTGCACTCCAGAGAGAAGAAATACAGCTCCACCCACCAGAACACCGACACAAGCTTCCCTAACCAAGAAACCTTGACAAGCCACCTGTACAAACCCACACACAGTGAGGAAATGCCACAATAAAGAGAACTCCACAAACTGCCAGAATACAGAAAGGACACCCCAAACTCAGCAATTTAAACAAGATGAAGAGACAGAGGAATACTCAGCAGGTAAAGGAACAGGATAAATGCCCACCAAACCAAACAAAAGAGGAAGAGATAGGGAATCTACCTGATAAAGAATTCCGAATACTGATAGTGAAATTGATCCAAAATCTTGAAATCAAAATGGAATTACAGATAAATAGCCTGGAGACAAGGATTGAGAAGATGCAAGAAAGGTTTAACAAGGACCTAGAAGAAATAAAAAAGAGTCAATATATAATGAATAATGCAATAAATGTGATCAAAAACACTCTGGAGGCAACAGATAGTAGAATAACAGAGGCAGAAGATAGGATTAGTGAATTAGAAGATAGAATGCTAGAAATAAATGAATCAGAGAGGAAAAAAGAAAAACGAATTGAAAGAAAAGAGGACAATCTCAGAGACCTCCAGGACAATATTAAACGCTACAACATTCGAATCATAGGGGTCCCAGAAGAAGAAGACAAAAAGAAAGACCATGAGAAAATACTTGAGGAGATAATAGTTGAAAACTTCCCTAAAGTGGGGAAGGAAATAATCACTCAAGTCCAAGAAACCCAGAGAGTGCCAAACAGGATAAACCCAAGGCGAAACACCCCAAGACACATATTAATCAAGTTAACAAAGATCAAACACAAAGAACAAATATTAAAAGCAGCAAGGGAAAAACAACAAATAACACACAAGGGAATTCCCATAAGGATAACAGCTGATCTTTCAATAGAAACTCTCCAAGCAAGGAGGGAATGGCAAGACATACTTAAAGTGATGAAAGAAAATAATCTACAGCCCAGATTACCATACCCAGCAAGGATCTCATTCAAATATGAAGGAGAAATCAAAAGCTTTACAGACAAGCAAAAGCTGAGAAAATTCAGCACCACCAAACCAGCTCTCCAACAAATACTAAAGGATATTCTTTAGACAGGAAACACAAAAAGGGTGTATAAATTCGAACCCAAAACAATAAAGTAAATGGCAACGGGATCATACTTATCAATAATTACCTTAAACGTAAATGGGTTGAATGCCCCAACCAAAAGACAAAGACTGGCTGAATGGATACAAAAA
>NW_011494654.1:214179-216657 GCF_000754665.1 Bison bison bison | reverse complement strand
GTGGGAGACTTTAATACCCCACTCACACCTATGGATAGAGCAACTAAACAGAAAATTAACAAGGAAACATAAACTTTAAATGATACAATAGACCAGTTAAACCTAATTGATATCTATAGGACATTTCATCCCAAAATAATGAATTTCACTTTTTCCTCAAGCACACACGGAACCTTCTCAGGGTAGATCATATCCTGGGCCATAAATCTAGCCTTGGTGAATTCAGAAAAATTGAAATCATTCCAAGCATAGTTTCTGCCCACAATGCAGTAAGATTAGGTCTCAATTACAGGAGAAAAACTATTAAAAATTCCAACATATGGAGGCTGAACAACACGCTGTTGAATAACCAACACATCACAGAAGAAATAAAAAAAGAAATCAAAATTTCCATAGAATCGAATGAAAATGAAAACACAACAACCCAAAACCTGTGGGACACTGTAAAAGCAGTCCTAAGGGGAAAGTTCATAGCAATACAGGCATACCTCAAGAAACAAGAAAAAAGTCAAATAAATAATCTAACTCTACACCTAAAGCAACTAGAAAAGGAAGAAATGAAGAACCCCAGGGTTAGTAGAAGGAAAGAAATCTTAAAAATTAGGGCAGAAATAAATGCAAAAGAACAAAAGAGACCATAGCAAAAATCAACAAAGCCAAAAGCTGGTTCTTTGGAAGGATAAATAAAATGGACAAACCATTAGCCAGACTCATCAAGAAACAAAGGGAGAAAAATCAAATCAATAAAATTAGAAATGAAAATGGAGAGATCACAACAGACAACACAGAAATACAAAGGATCATAAGAGACTACTATCAGTAATTATATGGCAATAAAATGGACAACATGGAAGAAATGGACAAATTCTTAGAAAAGTACAACTTTCCAAAACTGGACCAGGAAGAAATAGAAAATCTCAACAGACCCATCACAAGCACGGAAATTGAAACTGTAATCAGAAATCTTCCAGCAAACAAAAGCCCAGGTCCCGACGGCTTCAGAGCTGAATTCTACCAAAAATTTAGAGAAGAGCTAACACCTATGCTACTCAAACTCTTCCAGAAAATTTCAGAGGAAGGTAAACTTCCAAACTCATTCTATGAGGCCACCATCACCCTAATACCAAAACCTGACAAAGACCCCGCAAAAAAAGAAAACTACAGGCCAATATCACTGATGAACATAGATGCAAAAATCCTTAACAAAATTCTAGCAATCAGAATCCAACAACACATTAAAAAGATCATACACCATGACCAAGTGGGCTTTACCCCAGGGATGCAAGGATTCTTCAATATCTGCAAATTAATCAATGTAATACACCACATTAACAAATCGAAAAATAAAAACCATATGATTAACTCAATAGATGCAGAGAAAGCCTTTGACAAAATTTAACATCCATTTATGATAAAAATTCTCCAGAGAGCAGGAATAGAAGGAACATACCTCAACATAATAAAAGCTATATATGACAAACCCACAGCAAACATTATCCTCAATGATGAAAAATTGAAAGCATTTCCTCTAAAGTCAGGAACAAGACAAGGGTGCCCACTTTCACCATTACTATTCAACATAGTTTTGGAAGTTTTGGCCACAGCAATCAGAGCAGAAAAAGAAATAAAAGGAATCCAAACTGAAAAGGAAGAAGTAAAACTCTCACTGTTTGCAAATGACATGATCGTCTACATAGAAAACTCTAAAGACTCCACCAGAAAATTACTAGAATTAATCAATGACTATAGTAAAGTTGCAGGATATAAAATCAACACACAGAAATCCCTTGCATTCCTATACCCTAATAATGAGAAAACAGAAAGAGAAATTAAGGGAACAATTCAATTCACCATTGCAAGGAAAAGAATAAAATACTTAGGAATATATCTACCTAAAGAAACTAAAGACCTATATATAGAAAACTATAAAACACTGGTGAAAGAAATCAAAGAGGACACTAATAGATGTAGAAATATACCATGTTCATGGATTGGAAGAATCAATATAGTGAAAATGAGTATACTACCCAAAGCAATTTATAGATTCAATGCAATCCTTATCAAGCTACCAACGGTATTCTTCACAGAGCTAGAACAAATAATTTCACAATTTGTATGGAACTACAAAAAACCTCGAATAGCCAAAGCAATCTTGAGAAAGAAGAATAGAACTGGAGGCATCAACCTGCCTGACTTCAGGCTCTACTACAAAGCCACAGTCATCAAGACAGTATGGTACTGGCACAAAGACAGAAATATAGAGCAATGGAACAACATAGAAAGCCCAGAGATAAATGCACACACATATGGACACCTTATCTTTGACAAAGAAGGCAAGAATATACAATGGATTAAAGACAATCTCTTTAACAAGTGGTGCTGGGAAAACTGGTCAACCACTTGTAAAAGAATGAAACTAGAACACTTTCTAACACCATACACAAAAATAAACTCAAAATGGATTAAAGATCTAAACAT
>NW_011494654.1:211747-214079 GCF_000754665.1 Bison bison bison | reverse complement strand
AACTATAAAACTCTTAGAGGAGAACATAGGCAAAACACTCTCTGACATACATCACAGCAGGATCCTCTATGACCCACCTCCCAGAATATTGGAAATAAAAGCAAAAATAAACAAATGGGACCTAATTACACTTAAAAGCTTCTACACAACAAAGGAAACTATAAGCAAGGTGAAAAGACGGCCTTCAGAATGGGAGAAAATAATAGCAAATGAAGCAACTGACAAACAACTAATCTCAAAAATATACAAGCAACTCCTACAACTCAATTCCAGAAAAATAAATGACCCAATCAAATAATGGGCCAAAGGACTAAATAGACATTTCTCCAAAGAAGACATACAGATGGCTAACAAACACATGAAAAGATGCTCAACATCACTCATTATCAGAGAAATGCAAATCAAAACCACAATGAGGGACCATTTCACATCAGTCAGAATGGCTGCAATCCAAAAGTCTATAAGCAATCAATGCTGGAGAGGGTGTGGAGAAAAGGGAACCCTCTTACACTGTTGGTGGGAATGCAAACTAGTACAGCCACTATGGAGAACATTGTGGAGATTCCTTAAAAAACTGGGAATAGAACTGCCTTATGATCCAGCAATCCCACTGTTGGGCATACACACTGAGGAAACCAGAATTGAGAGAGACATGTGTACCCCAATGTTCATTGCAACATTGTTTATAATAGCCAGGACATGGAAGCAGCCTATATGTCCATCAGCAGATGAATGGATAAGAAAGCTGTGGTACATATACACAATGGAGTATTACTCAACCATTAAAAAGAATACATTTGAATCAGTTCTAATGAGGTGGATGAAACTGGAGCCTATTATACAGAGTGAAATAAGCCAGAAAGAAAAACAGCAATACAGTATACTAATGCATATATGTGGAATTTAGAAAGATGGTAACAATAACCCTATGTATGAGACAGCAAAAGACACACTGATGTATAGAACAATCTTATGGACTCTGTGGGAGAGGGAGAGGGTGGGAAGATTTGGGAGAATGGCATTGAAACATGTATAATATCATGTATGAAACGAGTAGCCAGTCCAGGTTCGATGCACGATACTGGATGCTTGGGGCTGGTGCACTGGGACGACCCAGAAGGAGGGTATGGGGAAGGAGGAGGGAGGAGGGTTCAGGATGGGGAACACATGTATACCTGTGGCAGATTCATTTTGATATATTGCAAAACCAATACAATGTTGTAAATTTAAATAAAATAAAATTAATAAAAATATAAAGTCTCCCACTATTATTGTGTTACTGCTAGTACCATTGTCCCCATGGTGAGTCCCTGCCACCCCATGCCTCTGCAGGGTACCTTCCAATACTAGTATGCAGGTTGGTTCAGTCTTCTATGGAGTCACTGCTGTTTTCCCCTGGGTCTCGGTATGCACAAGATTTTGTGTGTGCCCTCCAAGGGTCTCTTTTTTCCCCTCCATTGTAGAAGTCTTGCAATAAATCTTGCTGGTCTTCAAAGTCAGATTCCCTATGAACTACTACTCCCATTGCTGGCCTTTCTTGGGGCTCAGAATCTTCATAACAGTGGGAGAACCTCTGTGGTATAATTGTTCTGAGTTTGTGGGTCAAATATAGAACAGGTATGGGATTTGATTTTATTGTGATTGTGTCTCTCTTACCATTGAGATCTCAACTGAATCCTCACTGCAATGGAGAAGCCTTCCTAGACCCTTGCAAAATCCCCCTTTATAAGGTTGTCATAGTACCATGCACCTTTCTTTCATAGTAGTCATCACTGCTACAATGTTATTTGAGGAATAATTTGATTGTTGGCCTCTAAAAAGTGAAGTCTGTTTTCTCTCTCTGTTGCACCAGTGAAAGGGAAACTTCTCTATTTCCTTTTATGGACAACCAATACACCTGACACCAAATGTGTGGCCTTTTTTCCCCCACACCAAAAAATTGGCTTAAAGTTCAACATTCAGAGAACTAAGATCATGCCATCCGGTCTCATCACTGGCAAATAGATGGGTAAACAGGGGAAACAGTGGCTGACTTTATTTTTGGGGGCTCCAAAATCACTGCAGATGGTGACCACAGCCATGAAATTAAAAGACACTTACTCCTTGGAAGAAAGTTATGACTGCATATTAAAAAGCAGAGACATTACTTTGCCAACAAAAGTCTGTCTAGTCAAGGCTATGGTTTTTCTAGTAGTCATGTATGGATATGACCATTGGCCCATAAAGAAAGCTGAGTGCTGAAGAATTTATGCTTTTGAACTGTGGTGTTGGAGAAGACTCTTGAGAGTCCCTTGGACTGCAAGGAGATCCAACCAGTCCATTCTAAAGGATG
>NW_011494654.1:211107-211399 GCF_000754665.1 Bison bison bison | reverse complement strand
GAGATGGTGATGGACAGGGAGGCCTGGCGTGCTGCGATTCATGGGGTCACAAAGAGTCGGACACGACTGAGCGACTGAACTGAACTGATAATCTATACGCATAAGATGGATGCATCTCCAAAGACATCTGCATAGACAAGGTGCTGCTGCTGCTGCTAAGTCGCTTCAGTCGTGTCCGATTCTGTGCGACCCCATAGACGGCAGCCCACCAGGTTCCCCCGTCCCTGGGATTCTCCAGGCAAGAACACTGGAGTGGGTTGCCATTTCCTTCTCCAATGCATGAAAGTGAAAA
>NW_011494654.1:201524-211007 GCF_000754665.1 Bison bison bison | reverse complement strand
AACACTGGAGTGGGTTGCCATTTCCTTGTCCGATGCATGAAAGTGAAAAGTGAAAGTGAAGTCTCTCAGTCGTGTCCGACTCTTAGCAACCCCATGAACTGCAGCCTACCAGGCACCTCTGTCCATGGGATTTTCCAGGCAAGAGTACTGGAGTGGAGTGCCATTGCCTTCAGTAGTGAATTATTGTGACTCCTTACACTTTGACTTTTCACTCTCATGCATTGGGGAAGGAAATGGCAACCCACTCCAGTGTTATTGCCTGGAGAATCCCAGGGGTGGCCGAGCCTGGTGGGCTGCCGTCTAGAGGGTCACACAGAGTCAGACAGGACTGAAGCGACTTAGCAGGAGCAGCAGTAACAGGATTTAGAAAGGAATATTATCTTCTAAGGAGTGATATGGCTGGTCCCAGAAAGAGAAAATTTTATCTTTATGGTTGATCTCAGCCATTGGTTAGATCTGGTTAACACATAATGCAGCAGCAGGATGCACACTAGAGGTGGGGGGCGGACTGTGAGGGGATGAGAAGTTCAAAGGACAGAGGAAAAAGAATATGCTTAGTTTTATTCTTGTCTTGCCTTAAAATGTGAATTTTTATTTCATCACTGGTTTATTATAAAAGATACATTTCAGGAACAAACAAATGGAAGAGATGGACAGAGCAAAGTATGTAAGAAGGAGTGTGAAGCTTCCATGTCCTCTCCAGGCTCACCACCCTCCCAGAACCTCCATGTGTTCACCAGCCGGGAAGCTCTCTGTACCCTCTTGGTTGGCAATTTTTTTTTAAATAGAAGCTTCATCATGTAGGCATGATTGATTAAATCGTTGAACACTGGTGACAGAATTCTGTCTCTAGCCCCTCTCCCATCCCTGGAGATTGGAGGTGGGTGGGTAGGAGAACTGGGGGATGATAGGCCTGAAATTCCAACCCTCTAACCATGTGGTTGGTTACCCTGGTGACTAGCTAAAGTCCTGAGACTATCCAGGAACTTCAGTCATATGATTATAATAAGATCAGTCATCTTATTACACACACACACACACACACACACACACACACAGCCTATCACTTTGAAGATTTCAAGGGTTTTTGGAGCTGTGTATAAGGAAGTGGGAGAAGAACAACATATATTTTTTATTATATCACAATATCACAGCTTCTCACATTAGAATATAAGCACTCTGATGGCAGAGACCTCTGCTTTGGGCTCACTGCTTTATTTTGTGTTCAGCACAGTTCCTGGCACTGTGTGATGCTCAATAAGTCCTGCTGAACGAGTAAATAATGAAGGCATGCGTGAATGAATAAATATCTGCCTGAAATGGTATAGATGCATTTCTTGTATTTCTATTTCCACTTAAGCACCTGTGATCTACAGCTCACAAGCCCTAAACTACACAGCTTTGGGGGCTGCAAGTGTTGGAGCTTGATGTAAAAGGTGATTTCCTGTCCTTATCAGCTGGTGATTTCCTTTGCCTGCCGGTTGAACTCTTGAGGTGAGGTGTCTTTCTGCATCTGGCCTTGGGAAAGATCTTGCATGTTGGGATTCCAGATCTATTGGCATCCCTGGGCCCAATTTCAGCTCTGGTGGGAAAGAAAAAGAAGAAGTAGGGAGGGTAATTCTAACTGTTTCAGCATGTGAACTGGCTTAGAGGAGAGAGAGTGTGGGGGAACGGATGCAGCTACTATTCTCCCCCTGCTAATCGTCACCCCTTCTGAAGCTCCTCCAACCTCAAGCCGCCCTCTCATAACCTTTTCCTCTGATGAGTGTGGAGGGGCTTCTTCCCACCCATCCTCCTTCTGAGAAGGCACTTTCCATCTTCCGCCATCTCATCCCCAATAGGTGGGTCTCAGACTTTCCCTTGCCCCTCACAGTGGGTAACACTTCTGTTTTTCCTCACTGAATGTTTATTTAAAATTTCTTCCACTCCATTATGTAATATGCGCCTTCTCATTAAAGAACATTTGAACAATGAAGACAAGCAGAAGAAAATGATGCTACCTACCACCCCTCCCCTCAAAAGACTGTTAATATTTTGATGGTTTTTTTCTGATGAAACAAATTCATATCTTATGGCAAGAAAAAAAATTATTTAAACATAAAATTTTTCTTTGCCCACGTGGGGCTTCTCCTTCCCCCTTACTGTGTATTATGCATCTGCAAAACCAGACCTCCTAAGGAATAACGCTTCTTTTTAATATTATAAAGCATCATAACTCCTTAGGAGATAGTCTTCCTTCTTAATCTTATAAGGGGTCAGGACCTATGACTCACTTACTTGCTTTGTATGCATAGATCTAGATTGAATAAACTGTCAATAAGCCATCATTTGACTATAACCGTTTATCTCAAAATCATATATAACTGTGGTTTGACTTCTACAAGGGATGAACAGTCCTCAGAACTTTCTTAAAGAGCATCTCCTGGGTTATAATTCTCAGTTGGCATGAATAAAATTTTCTATTTCTTAGGTCAACTATTGATTAATTTTTTCATTGACACAATTTTTTTGCATAGGCGGCCTTTTAAAATGCAATTGTAATCATACAACATATTAAAATTTGCATTCTACTTTTTATACTTGTGATGTTGTAAGGGAGGAAACCCAATCTTCTACTCTCTCTCTTTCTAGGTTCTGTGACTGAGACCCTCCCCTTAATCAAAGATTAACAAGAGAAAAATAGAAGTGTAATAACAAGTATACCTCTATATACATGTGAGATACCTAGGAAAACTACGTAACACCCCCTGCCCCCAACATGGCCCCTTCCATCTCCACCTCTAGCTAAAGAGAAAAGATAATGTGAAGGGCAGTCATGGGAGGTTTGGGCAAAGCACAGTAATGCATGGTTGTTATGCAGTTTCAGATCACTGCCTTCTTGCCTGGATGGGAGGGGAGTTTGGGGGAGAATGGATACATTCCCTGAATGTGTCCCTTCCCTGTTCACCTGAAACTATCACAACATCGTGTGTTAATCGGCTATGCTGCTGCTGCTGCTAAGTCGCTTCAGTCGTGTCTGACTCTGTGCAACCCCACAGACCGCAGCCCACCAGGCTCCCCCGTCCCTGGGATTCTCCAGGCAAGAACACTGGAGTGGGTTGCCATTTCCTTCAATGCATGAAAGTGAAAAGTGAAAGTGAAGTTGCTCAGTCGTGTCCGACTCTTAGCCACCCCATGGACTGCAGCCTACCAGGCTCCTCTGTTCATGGGATTTTCCAGGCAACAGTACTGGACTCTATTACAAATGAAAAGTTAAAAAAATTAAAGAATCAACTATGAGTAACATGTTATTTTATTGGACAGAGAGGTTTACTGGTATTTGAAACTGTTGTCTGCTCGTCTGTCACATGCCCGTGGGTGGCCCTATTCACAGGGAAGTCCAGGTTCTGGTTTAAACTTGATCCTTCCTTGCTTTTCTCTCCATGATTCTGGAGTCAGAATGAGGAGGCTGTTTTGGGGAAACCAAGATTGAAGGATCCGTGTGGGTGGTAAGATGGAGATGTACATTGGTGGTTCAGGGGAACTTTCCAGAGCCAAGTCACAACATTACACTGTTTGGGGAGTAGTCCTAAAAACTAATGTTGTCATGGTTCCGTCTTAGTTTTTACCAGCTGGATGTGAATGAAGCTTCATTGTCATATACTTATTGTGTTTGCTTAGATCTTTGGCTAACCAACGTTTTTTCATGACTTTCTGACAGCTATTTTTGTTCAATAATGAATAATGAAGTGAGATTTACTGTAAAAAATAAATCACCGCCTTTTCCATTGATAAGAGTTTTTAGAGATTTAGTCACCCTCCTCTTCCTGGTACAAAGAGGAGACACCCTTCACATGGAGATTTCCTTTATAAATATAAATGTCCCTTACAAAAGGATAACGTCTGCTTGGTTTTCAGAGCTTCTCCTGTGTCTGCTGTTTCTTAAAAATAAACAGCTCAAGGAAATTCCCTGGTGGTCCAGTGGTTAGGATGCTAGACGTTCACTGCCAAGGGCCAGGGTTCAATTCCTGATCAAGGAACAAATATCCTACAAGCTGTGTGGTGTGGCCAAAACAAACAACACACACACACACACACATACAGCAAATCAGCTCAAAGTAATCATGCTCAAGAGGCGTAATTTTGGGTGGTAAAGTTGGTTATCCTTTATAACATTTTCTAGTTTTATAGTGCATAATTCTCTATTGTAAGTTTTAAAAATTACTGATTCAATTTCATTACTGGTAATTTATCTGTTCACTGAGTGACCGAACAGCAACAGCAGCAACAGAAATTGATCTGTTCATATCTTCTACTTCCTGGTTCAGTTTTGGGAGATTTTCCTTGTCCATTTCTTTCTAGGTTGGTCACTTTGCTGTCATATGGTTATTCACACTAGTTTCTTATGATCCTTTATATTTCTGTGGTGTCATTTGTAACTTCTCCCTTTTTCAGTTCTGATTTTATTGATCTTGGCCCTTTCTCTTTTTTTCTTGGTAAGTCTGGCTAAAGGTTATCAATTTCATTTATCTTTTCAAAGAACCAGCTTTTTTTCCCTCTTTCTTTCTTTCTTTAAAAATTTTAATTGGAGGCTAATTACAATATTGTGGTGGTTTATGCCATACATTCACATGAATTATCCATGGATGTACATGTGTTCCCCATCCTGAACCCTCCTCTCACCTCCCTCCCCATCCCATCCCTCAGGGTCATCCCCGTGCACCATCCCTAAGCACCCTGTCTCATGCATTGAACCTGGACTGGTGATCTATTTCACATATGATAATATACGGGTTTCAATGCTATTCTCTCAAATCATCTCACCCTCACCTTCTCCCACAGAGTCAAAAGTCTGTTCTTTACATCTGTGTCTCTTTTGCTGTCTCACATATAGGGTCATCATTACCATCTTTCTAAATTCTATATATATGTGTTAATATACTGTATTGGTGTTTTTCTTCATGACTTACTTCGCTCTATATAATAGGCTCCAGTTTCATCCACCTCATTAGAACTGATTCAAATGCGTTCTTTTTAATAGCTGAGTAATATTCCATTGTGTATATGTACCACAGCTTTCTTATCCATTTGTCTGCTGATGGACATCTAGGTTGCTTCCATGTCCTGGCTATTGTAAACAGTGCTGCAATGAACATTGGGGTACACGTGTCTCTTTCAATTCTGGATTCCTTGGTGTGCGTGCCCAGCAGTGGGATTGCTGGGTCATATGGCAGTTCTATTTCCAGTTTTTTAAGGAATGTCCACACTGTTCTCCATAGTGGCTGTACTAGTTCGCATTCCCACCAACAGTGTAAGAGGATTCCCTTTTCTCCACACCCTCTCCAGCATTTATTGTTTGTAGACTTTTGGATAGCAGCCATTCTGACCAGCATGAGATAGTACCTCATTGTGGTTATAATTTGCATTTCTCTGATAATGAGTGACGTTGAGCATCTTTTCATGTGTCTGTTAGCCATTTGTATGTCTTCTTTGGAGAAATGTCTGTTTAATTCTTTGGCCCAGTTTTTGACTGGGTCACTTATTTTTCTGGAATTGAGCTGCATGAGCTGCTTGTATGTTTTTGAGATTAATTCTTTGTCAATTACTTTGTTTGCTATTATTTTCTCCCATTCTGAAGGCTGTCTTTAAACCTTGCTTATAGTTTCCTTTGTTGTGCAAAAGCTTTTAAGTTTAATTAGGTCCCATTTGTTTATTTTTGCTTTTATTTCCATTACTCTGGGAGGTGGGTCATAGAGGATCCTACTGTGATTTATGTCAGAGAATTTTTGGCCTATGTTTTCCTCTAAGAGTTTTATAGTTTCTGGTTTTACAGTTAGATCTTTAATCCATTTTGAGTTTATTTTTGTGTATGGTGTTAGAAAGTGTTCTAGTTTCATTCTTTTACAAGTGGTTGACCAGTTTTCCCACCACCACTTATTAAAGAGATTGTCTTTTCTTCATTGTATATTCTTGCCTCCTTTGTCAAAGATAAGGTGTCCATAGGTGCATGGATTTATCTCTGGGCTTTCTATTTTGTTCTATTTATCTATGTTTCTGTCTTTGTGCCAGTACCATACTGTCTTGATGACTGTTGCTTTGAAGTATAGCCTGAAGTCAGGCAGGTTGATGCCTCCAGTTCCATTCTTCTTTCTCAAGATTGCTTTGACTATCTGAGGTTTTTTATAATTCCATATGAATTGTGAAATTATTTGAAAGAACCATCTTTTAATTTCATTGATTTTTTTTTCTATTGTGTTTTAGTCTATATTTTATTTATTTCTGCTCTGATCTTTATGATTTATTTTCCTTCTATTTACTTTGGGTTTTTTTTTTTTTTGTTCTTCTTTCTCTAGTTTATAATCCTTAATTCCTAATGTAAACATTCATGTATCTTTCCCTTGTGGTCAGACTCTTAGGTGTTTTCCAGAACTTCACCATCACACATGGCAAAATAACACGTTTCTGTAGGTAAGCCTTACATTCCTTTTTGAGACGAGATAACCCTCAATCCAACTTCTTCAAGAAGCATTGTTTTTAAGTTCTTTTAACACTTGGTAGGGGGAGAGATTAATTCCCATTTCCTCCCTCTCTTCCTGCTCCTTTTTGCTGTAAGTCAGTGTTAAAATAAATTTCTTGGTCCAAGATGGAGCTGCTTCAGCTCAGGATGTCAAGTGAGCAAAGTGAAACTCAGATAACTTGTGTCTCTCCAAATGTTTCCCTTGATCAGAAATGCAGTATATCTGGTCAGCCAATCCCCAAAGGCCAAGCCAGCTTTGGGTCTTCTCAACCTAAAGAAGGTTGATGATGTGGCTCCAGCCAATCAGATATTTTCTGTTTCCTTGTTCTTTATTGTTTATCCTATAAAAGTGTCCTGTCTCCTGCCCAATTTGCAGTTCTCCAAATGGAGACTGTACACTTGATGAAGTGTTTGTTTGTATCACCTAAGCTGTTCATTTTTTAATGCCAGTAAACAGGACTAGAATAGGCCACCTTAGAATGTGCCACTTTGGCAGGTGAATTATTTTGTGTTGAAGTCAACTAAGTTTCAGCCATCCAGGAAAAACTTTTTACCACCCCTTAAAATTGCCTAAAATAATTTAGAAATGTGGTCTGTACCTGAAAGAGGGTTATTACCAGAGACAGCTTTTTCATCTGAGACACTTATCTGTACAGCAGGCAAATATCTGTTAACCAAGTATTTGCTCTTCTCATCTTCATGTGAGCTGTCTTCTACCCCTATGAAGTCCTAGCTCCCCATTTCTTTTATTAGCTTAGGATGGTATATAAGCCTTAATTGCCTGACTGCCTTTGAGTCTCATATTCCTATGGGTCTCCTGTATATATAAAATTAAATTTGTTTTTGTCTTGTAACTCTGTCTTCCATTGATCTAATTATCCCAGCCAATAAACCTAAAAGATAAAAAGAGGAATTTTTTTCTCTCCTACAATAGACATCTCTCTTTTAAGGGCTGAGCATTCACTTTAATGCTTCTGTTATCTTATCCTGAGTTGACTTTTGGGAAATTAACCATTTTTTAAAAAAGTACTATTGTCTTTGCTAAGCATCAGTATCATATATGAATCTGACTACAGACCAAGAGCTTGTTTCATATAATCCCCACCACTGGAAGCACTGTAAGGGTTTTAGAGATAAGAAGCTAGAGGCTCATGGAACCCAAGTCTTTGGTGAGAGTTGCTCTGCTAGTAAATGCTCTCAACCCCAGGCCTGCCTGTCTCCAAAGCTATGTCATTTTCTCCATCTAAAGCTGGGAAGAGGGGGATTCACCCTTCTCAAGCTTTGAACCACATCTTCCTCTGCAGTGGCTAATAGGTGGTGGAGAGGGCTTTGCTTTTTTTTCTAGCCTTAGTTGCACTCTGAAGTGTGGAACTTTAGCAGGTCTCCTAGTTTGGTTTCAGTTTCAACATCTGCAAACTGAATACCCCAGAATAGCTTGCCTCATAGAAGTCATATGAGGACCCAATGGGACAAAATTTATGTGGAAGTAACTGGCCCTTAGTGAGGGATTGTTGGGTGAGGAAGCATGGGGAGAGAGGGGAGTCTAAGAAGACTCACTTGTTGAGAGGTTTAGGTGGGTGTAAAATGCTAGTGGAATCTCAATGACACATTTTCTCCAGTGGAGTCAGGCAAACACCCTGAGAGGTTGTCATCTCAGTCTAGGGAATACTGTAAGGTAGTATTTTTTCCAGTTAGAATAATGGAGTCACACTCTTGCCTAAAGACCCACCTGACTTTGGACTGAAGGAGAGAGAACAGCCCAGCTCAGAAAATAAAGTATGAACATTTTAATTAAAGACAGAATCAGTATTACTAATCTTTCCTCTTCCTTTGGTCTACAATCTGCCTTGGCAAGACATGCATTTATTTAAAATTTTGATATTTTGTCCATCACACTGATGGGACTGAGAGCAAGCCACCTTAAGATGTGCAACTGTGTCCAGCAGATTATTTTAAGCTGAAAATTAATCATCAGTTAAGGAGGTTAGTCATCAGTTAGGTCTATTAAACTGTAACTTGTCTTCTGATCAAACTTGCTTTAATTGTTTTTACAAAAACTTCCATGTCCTTCAAGCATCATGCAGCCTAAATAAAATGTTTGCCCTAATTGCTTTTTAGGAACTTGGAGTCAGCTGTTCAGTTGGAGATTGAGACAGTTAAGACTGATTAAGATCTCTGGTTCTCCAACTGGGCATGCATGAGTATCCTCTTGATGACATTTTAACATTCAGTTCAGTTCAGTTAAGTTGCTCAGTCATGTCTGACTCTTTGCGACCCCATGAATCGCAGCACGTCAGGCCTCCCTGTCCATCACCAACTCCCGGAGTTCACTCAGACTCACATCCATCAACTCAGTGATGCCATCCAGCCATCTCATCCTCTGTCGTCCCCTTCTCCTGCCCCCAATCCCTCCCAGCATCAGAGTCTTTTCCAATGAGTCAACTCTTCGCATGAGGTGGCCAAAGTACTGGAGTTTCAGCTTTAGCATCATTCCTCCCAAAGAAATCCCAGGGCTGATCTCCTTCAGAATGGACTGGTTGGATCTCCTTGCAGTCCAAGGGACTCTCAAGAGTCTTCTCCAACACCACAGTTCAAAAGCATCAATTCTTCAGCGCTCAGCCTTCTTCACAGTCCAACTCTCACATCCATACATGACCACAGGAAAAACCATAGCCTTGACTAGACGGACCTTTGTTGGCAAAGTAATGTCTCTATTTTGAATATGCTATCAAGATTGCTGGGAGAAATATCAATAACCTCAGATATGCAGATGACACCACCCTTATGGCAGAAAGTGAAGACGAACTAAAAAGCCTCTTGATGAAAGTGAAAGTGGAGAGTGAAAAAGTTGGCTTAAAGCTCAACATTCAGAAAATGAAGATCATGGCATCTGGTCCCATCACTTCATGGGAAATAGGTGGGGAAACAGTGGAAACAGTGTCAGACTTTATTTTTTTGGGCTCCAAAATCACTACAGATGGTGACTG
>NW_011494654.1:180812-201155 GCF_000754665.1 Bison bison bison | reverse complement strand
GAAGGAATGATGCTAAAGCTGAAACTCCAGTACTTTGGCCACCTCATGCGAAGAGTTGACTCATTGGAAAAGACTCTGATGCTGGGAGGGATTGGGGGTAGGAGGAGAAGGGGATGACAGAGGATGAGAGGGCATGTCATCACTGAGTCGATGGATGTGAGTTTGAGTGAACTCTGGGAGTTGGTGATGGACAGGGAGGCCTGGCGTGCTGCGATTCATGGGGTCGCAAATAGTAGGACACGACTGAGTGACTGAACTGAACTGAACAGTTGTCCACTTGTAGTCTGCATTGAGAAACAGTTTGGTGAAGCAAGGTTCAATTCTGGCTGGAGGTGTAATTTTTAAAATGCGTGTGCTTAAAGAACGTAGCAAGAAGAGAGTAGCCTTTTTATCCAAAGCAAAGGCTGGTAAAAATCAAGGTGACTCCAAGAAAATGGCTCCTCCCCCAAAGGAGGTAGAAGAAGATAGTGAAGATGAGGAAATGTCAGAAGATGAAGATGATGAGAGGAGTAGAGAAGAGGTTGTTATCCCTCAGAAAAAAGGCAAGAAGGCTACCACAACTCCTGCAAAGAAGATGATGGTTTCCCCAACAAAAAAAGGTTGCAGTTGCCACACCGGCAAAGAAAGCAGCTGTCACCTCTGGCAAAAAAGGCAGCAGCTACACCAGCCAAGAAGACAGTTACACCTGCTAAAGCAGTAGTAACACCTGGCAAAAAAGGGGCCACCCCAGGCAAAGCATTGGTAGCACCTCTGGTAAGAAGGGAGCAGCTTCCTCAGGCAAGGGAACAAAGAACGGCAAGAATGCCAAGAAAGAAGACAGTGATGAAGAACATGAAGATGACAGTGAAGAGGAAGACTAAGATGATGAAGAGGAGGATAAGCCAGCTGTGAGGAAGGCAGCTGCTGCTTTTGGTGCTGCTCCTGCCACAGATGATGAGGATGATGAGGATGACGATGAGGAGGAGAAAGAGGAGGAAGAGGAAGGGCTAAGAGTGCTGCTGACGATGATGCTGATGAGGAGGAGGAGGATGATGATGAAGAGGAGGAGGAGGATGACGATGATGAAGAGGAGGAGGAGGATGACGATGATGAAGAGGAGGAGGAGGATGACGATGATGAAGAGGAGGAGGAGGATGACGATGAAGAGGAGGAGGAGGATGATGAAGAGGAGGAGGAGGATGATGATGAAGAGGAGGAGGATGATGATGAAGAGGAGGAGGAGGATGACGATGATGAAGAGGAGGAGGAGGATGACGATGATGAAGAGGAGGAGGAGGATGACGATGATGAAGAGGAGGAGGAGGATGACGATGATGAAGAGGAGGAGGAGGAAGAAGAAGAGGAGAAGGAGGAAGAAGAGGAGGAAGAGGATGACGATAATGAAGAGGAGGATGATGAGGAGGAGGAAGAGGAGGAAAAGGAAGAGGAAGAAGAGCCTGTCAAAGAAGCACCTGGAAAACGAAAGAAGGAAATGGCCAAAAGGCAGCTCCTGAAGCCAAGAAACACAGAACCAACTACATCTTCCAATCTGTTTGTTGGAAACCTGAACTTCAATAAATCTGCTCCTGGGTTGAAAATAGGTATCAGTGACCTTTTTGCTAAAAATGATCTTGCTGTTGTCGATGTCAGAATTGGTGTGTCTAGAAAGTTTGGCTATATGGATTTTGAATCTGCCTGAGACCTGGAAAAAGCCTTGGAACTCACTGGTTTAAAAGTCTTTGGCAATGAAATTAAACTATACAAACCAAAGGGAAACAGTAAGAAAGATTGAGATGCAAGACCACTTTTGGCTAAAAATCTGCCTTACAAAGTTACTCAGGATGAATTAAAAGAAGTGTTTGAAGATGCCGTGGAGATCAGATTAGTCAGCAAGGATGGAAAGAGTAAAGGGATTGCTTATATTGAATTTAAGACAGAAGCTGATGCAGAAAAAACCTTGGAAGAAAAGCAAGGAACAGAGATAGATGGGTGATGCAGGCGGATTCATGTTGATGTATGGCAAAACCAATACAATATTGTAAAGTAATTAGTCTCCAATTAAAATAAATAAATTTATATTAAAAAAATAAAATAGAACATAGTTAAAGGTCAAAGTCAAGACCATATAGATGGAAAGAATAGCACTTGCAGTGGTGAATCAAAAACCCTGGTTTTAAGCAACCTCTCCTATAGTGCAACGGAAGACAGTCTTCAGGAAGTATTTGAGAAGGCAACTCATATCAAGGTACCCCAGAACCAAAATGGCAAATCTAAAGGGTATGCATTTATAGAATTTGCTTCATTTGAAGATGCTAAAGAAGCTTTAAATTCATGTAATAAAAGGGAAATTGAGGGCAGAGCCATCAGACTGGAGTTGCAAGGACCCATGGGATCACCTAATGCAAGAAGCCAGCCATCCAAAACTGTTTGTCAAAGGTCTCTCTGAGGATAAAAACAGAAGAGACGTTAAAGGAGTTGTTTGATGGCTCTATTCGAGCAAGGATAGTCACTGACTGGGAGACTGGATGCTCCAAAGGGTTTGGTTTTGTAGACTTCAATAGCAAGGAAGATGCCAAAGCTGCCAAGGAGGCCATGGAAGATGGTGAAATCGATGGGAACAAAGTCACTTTGGACTGGGCCAAACCTAAGGGTGAAGGTGGCTTTGGTGGCCTGGAGGAGGCAGAGGTGGCTTTGGAGGCCGAGGTGGTGGCAGAGGTGGCCAAGGTGGATTTGGTGGCAGAGGCCGGGGAGGCTTTGGAGGGCCAGGAGGCTTCCGAGGAGGCAGAGGAGGAGGAGGAAACCATAGCCACAAGGAAAGAAGACGAAGTTTGAATAGTTTCTTCTATCCCTGTCTCCTCTCTCTCTTCCATTAGAAAGAAAGGACTCTGGGGTTTTTACTGTGTTACCTGATCAATGACAGAGCCTTCTGAGGACATTTCAAGACAGTATACAGCCCTGTGGTCTGCTTGGAAATCCGTATAGATAACATTTCAAGGGAGATAACCCTGGTGGTGTTGACTGGATATTCGTATAAGCTTTTTAAAGAGATGAGTGATAGAGCTAACCCTTATCTGTAAATTTTGAATTTATATTGTTTCTTCCCATGTACAAAACCATTTTTTTCTTATGGAGTTTTTTTTTTTTTTTTTTTTTTTGCGTTGGGGGTGTAAAGGAAAGCAGAATGTTTTATCATGATTTTTGCTTCAGCAATTTTGGGACAAATTAAAAGTCCTAGAACTCTGAAAAAAAAAAAAGTAGTAATAAATACAATCATTTACAATATTTACCATGTGCATATCACTCCACTGGGTGTGGTGTCTCAGAAAGGACACATCTATGAAGGGGAACTGGAGAAGGCAATGGCACCCCACTCCAGTACTCTTGCCTGGAAAATCCCATGGACAGAGGAGCCTGGTAGGCTGCAGTCCATGGGGTTGCTAAGAGTCGGACATGACTGAAGCAACTTAGCAGCAGCAGCAGCATGAAGGGGAACAGAATTTGTCATCTCAAAAATATGTCTCTTTAGCATAAGTATTATTTTGTGCTGATTGTTTTTACAGAAATAGCAAAAGCTCTGAAAATGAATAGACCTTCCTCTTTATAAGTGACATTTATTTTTACACTTCCCCAATGCAGAAGTTGTTTTCCCTTAAATAAAGGAGACACTTCACACCCCCAGACCTGGGATCTCAGATTTGTTCCCAACATTTCCATTCAAGTTGTGTATCCAGAAAGATGTCCAAAAGCAATGTTCTCTCTCGGCATGTTCCTTGTTTGAGTTTCCAGTCAGCCAAACTGTCTTCCACCCGGCTTCTCTTTCCTTGTGCACTTTGACTCCCAAGTCTTGTGTATCCACACTTGACTCCCTGGGTTTCAGAAATCTGTGGTCAGGCCTGCTGCCACTGCCCAGGGAAGTAGTTCCTGAAGGGTCAGTTTCAGGGTCACAGAGAGCACATCTGACCAAAATAAGTGTGAGCTCAGCACAGCACTCGTGAGCTCAGCATGTCACTGATGAGTCAGTAGATCAATCCCCTCTGACTGTTGTCTTCTGCTTCTGCTGCTAAGGTCGGCTGGCCACCCTGAAGTTCTTGCCCTCTTGGCAACCAAGCACTTGGTGTATTCCTCATCTCCAAGCCCTGGAAAGGGAGCTGTTTGAATCCGTGTTAACATTTCAACAGAGATGCTTCTAAGACCCTTGCTTTGAATTGGCCAATAAATTCCTAGTCAAATATCCAGGGAGGGATTTGGGGTTTGAGGAGATTTGTCAGCAGTGGATAGGATGTGGGACTCTTTTTTTTTTTTTTTGCCTCACCCCATGGCTTGTGGGATCTTAGTACCCTAACCAAGGATTGAACCTGGGCCCTCAGCAGTGAAAGCACAGAGTCCTAACCACTGGACCACATGGGAATTCCCAGATTAGGAACTCTTAACTCTGAAGGAGCATAAGGGATAGTTTATTATCGAAGAAAGTCAGTGTTCTTCATTCTTCCTTGAAGTGAATTCTTGTGATCATTTTCTTTGGAGCACATGTCTGTTTACATGACATTGTTATAGATAGATGCCGTTGGTGTATCTGACAACATGGGCAGGGAGTGGGGTTCTGTTACCTGTCGGGCAGACATAAAGATGAAGAATGCTGTAAGGGAGCAGGGCTCTGGATCCTCCCAGGAGACCCCACCATCCCAGACACTTCACTGCCAAGGGTACTCAACCCAACCCCTGCCACTGTGCTTGCTCCTCTATTTAATCATTTTGACCTTAGAAAAACTATCTCTCAAGCTTAACCCACATTTATCTTGAATGCTTAATGGACTGAACTTTCCTTCTAACAATCTATCCAAACCAACCTTTCCTATTACTAAGCACAGTGCTTGCCCCATCCTCAATTTTCTGATCTAGTTTGAAGATGAGAAAGGAAGGTATCCCTGCTTCCACCAAGTGTGATCTCTGAAGGAATAAGATTTACAAACTTACTGTGTTGGTAGTAATTTGACTGTGGGGGGAGGTGCAAACTAGATGTAACATAGCTAGACCTTGGAAAAGAAGAGGAATGTTCTCCTGCCTCCGGTTTACAAGTGACCCGAAATAAGCTGGAATTGTCTCCCCAGCCATCCATCCCTTTCTCCCAGGCACAGCTGAAGCCGTGGACCTTTCCCCATGCCCTCAGTAAGGCTCTTGCTGATTTTCCCTATCAGTCCTACCTGGAACCTCTCTCCTACTCTATTTGTTCCACTTTATCCCCACTTCAACTCCTAAAACACAATTCTCCCCTTTTCCCCACATACTTGTAAACTTAAGCAACAGGAATGGGATATACTGGGTGCCTTTTAGTACCAGGGAAAATGAAATCCCTGGGGCCCAAGAAATTCTAGGTAATCTTGAATAAGAAAAGAGGATGGGACACCTAAGATGAAACTCACCCCTAAGGGTTCTTACCTTTGGGGCTATGTGCACAGTGGAATAGATGGTATTGGCTGGGTTTTCCTCTGGAATAGTGCCCTGTTAGAAAACAAAGACAAAGAAGGCAATGGCACCCCATTCCAGTACTCTTGCCTGGAAAATCCCATGGACGGAGGAGCCTGGTAGGCTGCAGTCTATGGGGTCGCTAAGGGTCAGACACGACTGAGCGACTTCACTTTGACTTTTCACTTTCATGCATTGGAGAAGGAAATGGCAACCCACTCCAGTGTTCTTGCCTGGAGAATCCCAGGGACGGGGGAGCCTGGTGGGCTTCCATCTATGGGGTCGCACAGAGTTGGACACGACTGAAGCGACTTAGCAGCAGCAGCAGCAGAAAACAAACAAAAGAAATCATCACCTACACCCTGGGTCCTTGGAAGAAAAGTTATGATCAACCTAGACAGCATATTAAAAAGTAGAAACATTACTTTGCCAACAAAAATCTGTCTAGTCAAAGCTATGGCTTTTCCAGTGGTTATGTATGGATGGGAGAGTTGGACTATAAAGAAAGCTGAATGCCAAAGAATTGAAGCCTTTGAACTGTGGTGTTGGAGAAGACTCATGAGAGTCCCTTGGACTTTGCAAGGAGATCAAACCAGTCCATCTTAAAGGAAATCAGTCCTGAATATTCATTGGAAGGACTGATGCTGAAGCTGAAACTCCAATATTTTGGCCACCTGATGTGAAGAGCTGACTCATTTGAAAAAACCCAGATGCTGGGAAAGATTGAAGGCAGGAGGAGAAGGGGATGGCAGAGGATGAGATGGTTGGATGGCATCACTGACACAATGGACATGGGTTTGAGTAAACTCTGGGAGTTGGTGATGGACAGGGAGGGCTGGAGTGCTGTAGTCCATGGGGTCACAGAGTTGGACACGACTGAGCAGCTGAACTGAACTGAACTGAACACCCTGGGTCACATAGACAAGGCTAAAGAGGCATCCAGAATCTGGAGAAGGGAAAGCAGAGATGGGAAGAGATGGTGAGAGGGAAGAGAGGGTTCTGGAGCAGGAACAGGGAGTGAGAAGTATTCTTGCCCGTGACTGCCATTGTAATTATTAATGACTTTTTTCAAGAAGCAACTGCATTATTTTTAAACTGTGTTCTGTTTAAATCACCTAATAAATATGTAAGATAAATAAGTCCCGTGAGCTATGAATCTCCCAAGTGATTAAAGAATAATTTGAAATAACACTGCTAATGTTGCAAACAAACTCAAATCAGAAAGGGATAAAACAATGATGACAACAGTAACAAAAGCTCCTCCCAGGCCAGAGACAGATATCCTGGGTCAGTAAAGTTTATTCTTGAACATCGAGGACAGTACTGTGGTCTCCAGGGAATGTGTCTTGAGCAGGAGAAGAGGGGGATGTTAGGAAAGTGATTAGTTTTGACAAAAGTCAGGCTGAGTGGAGCACAGAGAGGTCTCTCCTGTAAGGAAGGAAGGAGCTTTCAGAACATCAACAACTTGGAAGAGGAAATGTAATGACTCCTCTTGGAAAAGTTGTGGATAAGTGTAAGAAGATGCATCCTGATCCAGAGGCATTGATGGCTGAAGTAACACTAAGATTTTTGAGGCTCTAAAGTGCTTTAACTTTTTCATTAAGTGGGCCAATGTGGAAAGAGCACTATGACCCCTAAGGAGCAAGCCCAGCCTTGGCTACAATGATTGCTTCCAGGGGACCTTTTGAAGCTGTCTATCTAGTTCTTGTCTCAAAACTGCCTCTCTCTCTCATTTTTCTATAATCAGTTAATCAATTTGGCTCTTCTGGATCTTAGTTGTGGCACACAGGATCTTCATTGCTGGGTGCAGGCTCTCTTAGTTGCAGCGTGTGGGATCCAGTTCCCTGACCAGGGATTGAACCCAGGCTTCCTGCTTTGGGAGTGTGGAGTCTTAACCACTGGACCACCAGTGAAGTCCCCAATTTGTCTCTTGTTATTTGGATTTCTTTCAACTTTATCTTGGGATTTTCTTTTCAAAGAGTTTTCTTTGAATTAACCTTGTGGTCACTGAAGCTTGATGACCCACACATGGGAAGTCTTGGGTGTGGAACATCTGAGCCTCCTCCTGCTGGTTCCTTGAATTGCCTCAGAGGAAAAAGCATCTCTGAAGCCCACCTTCTGACACCATAACTCAAATATGTTAAAGGAACACGTGTACACCCCTGGTGGATGCATGATGATGTATGGCAAACCCAATATAATATTGTAAAGTAAAAATAAATAAATAAATAAATCACATTTCTATCTCCACTGTCCTATACAAAAGGGATCAGGCCTGCTGAGTGGCCATTGTGCCAGGGGGAAGGAGTGATTCCATGGATCACAGTGTTAGCATTCCCGGCTGGGTCAGAACCAAAGGCCATCAATTCCTGCACAGGAAAGAATCCATAAAGATGGAAGAGATATTGAAGAATCCTTGCATCCCTGGGATAAAGCCCACTTGGTCATGGTGTATGATCTTTTTAATGTGTTGTTGGATTCTGATTGCTAGAATTTTGTTTAGGATTTTTGCATCTATGTTCATCAGTGATATTGGCCTGTAGTTTTCTTTTTTTGTGGCATCTTTTTTGGGGTTTGGTATTAGGGTGATGGTGGCCTCATAGAATGAGTTTGGAAGTTTACCTTCCTCTGCAATTTTCTGGAAGAGTTTGAGCAGGATAGGTGTTAGCTCTTCTCTAAATTTTTGGTAGAATTCAGCTGTGAAGCCATCTGGACCTGGGCTTTTGTTTGCTGGAAGATTTTTGATTACAGTTTCAATTTCCGTGCTTGTGATGGGTCTGTTAAGGTTTTCTATTTCTTCCTGGTCGAGTTTTGGAAAGTTGTACTTTTCTAAGAATTTGTCCATTTCTTCCTCGTTGTCCATTTTATTGGCATATAACTAATTAAACTTAAAAGCTTCTGCACATCAAAGGAAACTATTAGCAAGGTGAAAAGACAGCCTTCAGAATGGGAGAAAATAATAGCAAATGAAGCAACCGACAAACAACTAATCTCAAAAATATACAAGCAACTCCTACAGCTCAACTCTAGAAAAATAAATGACCCAATCAAAAAATGGGCCAAAGATCTAAATAGACATTTCTCCAAAGAAGACATACAGATGGCTAACAAACACATGAAAAGATGCTCAACATCACTCATTATCAGAGAAATGCAAATCAAAACCACTATGAGATACCATTTCATACCAGTCAGAATGGCTGTGATCCAAAAGTCTACAAATAATAAATGTTGGAGAGGGTGTGGAGAAAAGGGAACCCTCTTACACTGTTGGTGGGAATGCAAACTAGTACAGCCACTATGGAGAACAGTGTGGAGATTCCTTAAAAAACTGGAAATAGAACCGCCTTATGATCCAGCAATACCACTGCTGGGCATACACACTAAGGAAACCAGAAGGGAAAGAGACACGTGTACCCCAATGTTCATCGCAGCACTGTTTATAATAGCCAGGACATGGAAACAACCTAGATGCCCATCAGCAGATGAATGGATAAGGAAGCTGTGGTACATATACACAATGGAGTATTACTCAGCCATTAAAAAGAATACATTTGAATCAGTTCTAATGAGGTGGATGAAACTGGAGCCTATTATACAGAGTGAAGTAAGCCAGAAGGACAAACACCAATACAGTATACTAACGCATATATATGGAATTTAGAAAGATGGTAACGATAACCCTGTATACGAGACAGCAAAAGAGACACTGATGTATAGAACAGGCTTATGGACTCTGTGGGAGAGGAAGAGGGTGGGAAGATTTGGGAGAATGGCATTGAAACCTGTGAAATGTCATGTATGAAACGAGATGCCAGTCCAGGTTCAATGCACGATGCTGGATGCTTGGGGCTGGTGCACTGGGATGACCCAGAGGGATGGTATGGGGAGGGAGGAGGGAGGAGGGTTCAGGATGGGGAACACATGTATAATTTTTTTAAAATTAAAATTGAATAAAAAAAAAAGATGGAAGAGATAAAGTGCATTGGGTTCAAGGATTATACATTCTCATTTCTCACGTTGTCCGAATCCTTGGAAAAAGCTCAACTAAACAAAGGAGGGACTCAGAGGAGAATCAGGCCCCAGAAAAAATGGGAAAGAACTCACATTAAAAGTAGAGATTGTATCATACTCGGGCATCTCTTCAGGAATGGGAGGGAAGGGAAGAGTTTTCTGATGAGTGTCCAGTTCCTTCTTCTCTTCAATGATCTCTGAAAACAAGTTGAGAAAGAATCAGAGCTGGTCCTCCTTCCACTGGCCACCCTTATTGGTACACCATCCTATTTGAATAACCCACTTAGAGTGATTTTCAAGCATCCTGATTTTCCTGTAACTGAAGGGTTTTCCAGAACATGAGACTTTTAATGCTAAACCCAGGAAAACTCCAAGATGAACTGGTAACCCTCATCACTTTGCTTCCCAAACTCTAAATAGGAAGCAGAGGAGATCATAAATGATTCCTCAGTGTTTCCAGGAGGGAAAGAAGATCTCAGTGTCTGCAGTTCATTCCTAACCAATGCTTAGGTCCCTCCCTGATACCCTCAGTGGACGGTATCAGTGGGAACCCAAAAAGACAAATCAGCAGGGTTTAGGGACATGGGATGTAGCATGGAGAAAGACAGACAATGCCTTCTCCAAGAGGAATGTATCTAGACTGAGGTGGGGAGTGAAGAGAAATCTCTGGAGTTGATCCAGTGGAGGGACTTGGGATGGGCTGGGGGCTCTGACAGGGATGGGCTGACTGGAGTGTGCTGGTCTGTGGACCTCAGTGTTGGAGGCCATGGCCTTCTGGTCAGGGGAGCAGAGTCAGCTGTGTGGGGCCTGTGTCAGCAGAAGGGCTACACTAGTAAGTCCCTCTGGGGGGAAGGAGAAGGCAGGCACTGGAGAAGGGACTGATAAGGCCTTAGGATAGAAATGAAAGTATTCTCTCCACTGCAGAACCAAGTGCCAATGGATGGTCCTGTCCTTTAGGACAGACTGTGGCTTCTTCATTTCTGCATCCTTAGTGCCAGGCACGAAGCTTGACACACAGTCCAACATATGCTTGTTAAATGAATGAGGGAAAAGATGCAAGATTGAGGTAAACAGTACATACTCTACCTTTTTTTCTTTCTCTTTGTATGATAAAAATAATTAACACCAGTGCGAGGGAACAGAGCAGGAAGAACGACAACAGGACGTAGAGGACCACGTAGGGAGCCTGGCCCCCAGCAGCACCTTTAGAAAGAGAACGGGTGGAGGCAGAGCCAGGGAGAAGCATCAGCTAGGGAAAATGACACAGCTTTTAGAGCAATTGCAACCTTCCTCCCAGTCTGATGATTTCCCCAGGGCTTCTAGTTTTCACAAAAGGTTTGTTCACATGGGAACCAGGAGAAGAAGATATAGGTCTTAAGAACAGGGGCTCCCGGAGAAAGAGGAGAGACAGTCACCTTCACAGAGATTCTGGGCAAAGATAGGGTTTGAGGAGTTGCTGCTGATGGGGTTACTGGCCATGCAGATGAAGGTCATGTCACTTTTCTCCCACCTCCAGGATATGGGGAGAATGGAGCCCCTGTGTGATTCATTGGTTGTCTGGTCCAGAGACTTCCAGCTGTAAGTTACATCCTCTTCTCCATGTTCCATGGAACATGTGAGATTGGTTACACAGGTGCCATTCTTATTCTCCTGCAGACCTATGACGACTTTGGGCTTTGACAGGTACTCTGTAAGAGAAATAGACAACCGAATAGACATCCAGTCTTTGTTTGAACAGCTTCAATATCAGGGGGTTCACCACTTTATGAAGGCAGTCATCCGCCTTCGGACCTGATTCTGCTCACCATAGACATGCAGCTCATACTCCTGGGTGAGGGGATCCTGGAGGGTTGAGCTGTGTATCTCCACACGGTAGATACCTGAGTCGTTCTTCTTCAGTCTGCTGAGCTTCAGGGAGTAGCCTTCATGTGGGAAATTCACTCTTTCCATGTTACGCTTTTGGGTCACTATGACAAGGGCTTTTTTGCCTGCTGTTTTTGGCTGTATGGTAACGAGAGTGGTTGAATTGAAGACCCAGATAATGCTGTCAACTAGATTTACTGAGAGATTCAGAGGGAAAATCACAGACCCACCAATGGCACCAACCAGCTTCTTTGGGATTCCAGAGGCTGCTGGCCCTGCAGAAACAGAGAACCATAAAATAAACCCTAGTCCCTGCCTTTGCCACCAATTACTCACTCCCTTTGGGTCTCGGAAAGGTCCCAAGAAACCCTTTCAGTCTAACCTAACCAGCCCCAGGAAACCTTTTGGGACCTCCTCACACAAAGACATTGAGGTCAGAATTCTCTGCCTGAAAGGGGTGATGGCAGGTAAATCCACCCCATTTCCAGAGACCTCTGGTTGAAAAGACCAAGCTCTAAGGTACACCGTGAAACCCAGCTCCAGTCTTGACAAGTTCCCGTAGAAGGACAAGTAGGGAGGTTACTGTTCAAGCTCCATGTAGGACTTCCAGGCTGCTCCTGGGAGAGCCAATTTTGATGCAGATGAGGAAGGTGACAGTCTACATGACCTGGGACAGAGGTTCTCAAGCACAAGCCAGAGCACTGAGAAGAAAGCTATAAGTTCTTAAAGACAATGGTCACATAGAATTTTGAGGATGATTTATTTTTCTATTTTTTAAAATTAATTAATTTTTTCATTGAAGGATAATTGCTTTACAGAATTTTGCTGTTTTCTGTCAAACCTCAACATGAATCAGCCGTAGGTATACATATATCCCCTCCCTTTTGGAGCTCCCTCCCATCTCCCTCCCTATCCCACCCCTCTAGATTGATACAGAGTCCCTGTTTGAGTTTCCTGAAACATACAGAAAATTCCCATTGGCTATCTATTTTATGTATGGTAATATCACCTCACACCGGTCAGAATGGCCATCATCAAATAGTCTACAAACAATAAATGCTGGACAAGGTGTGGAGAAGAGGGAACGCTCTTGCACTGTTGGGAATGTAAACTGATACAGTCGCTATGGAAGACTGTATGGAGATTCTTTTAAAAAAACTAGGAATAAAACCACCATATGACCCAGGATTCCCACTCCTAGGCATATACCTTGAGGAAACCAAAATTGAAAGAGACACATGTATCCCACTGTTCATTGAAGCACTATTTACAATAGCTAGAGCATGGAAGCAACCTAGATGTCCATCAACAGATGAATCGATAAAGAGTTGTGGTCTATATATACAATGGAAAATTTTTCTATTTTATAATAGAATGGAGGGAATTCAAGATCATCCCTAAATGAGGTTCTCATTCACTTGAGTTCCAGTATCCTTTCTTGAGTGAAAAGGAAAAAAATGGGTGACTGGGAGCTCTGAAATATGCCCAGGCTACCTTGTGATGCTTACTCTGAACTATCAGGAATTGTAGTAGGGTTTTAATGCCCACTGTTTCCCCAATTTTTATTTCACTGCAATACTAATTCACCTCAAAAAGCATGACTTGCAAACAACCATCACTGATTTTTTGTCTCCAGGTGAAAAATAGCTAAGAATGGCTGCTGAAAAAGCTTCCAGAAGTGGTCAAGTGAGTTTTTCTAGTAAACAAGTATGAGGAATAAGTCACCTTCTACCTATTAAGATCTGAAGGTTGGCCTCTGGATGTAGCAGTGAGGGAACTTAAACAGGGATTAGCTGTTTGAAAGCCCCGACTCTGATCTCATGTAACCAAAACCAATGCTTACAGGAAGAATTTTTTTTTCTTTTACAGTCTCATTTTATAGATCAGGAACCACAGCCACAATGAGGTTAAGTGACTTACTGAAATACATGGTAAGAGGCAGACGCTACCTCAGTACTCACAGGGTTAAGACCTTATACAGCATATTTTACAAATGAGAAAACTCAATAGTAGAAGTTATTCAAGGTTCAGAAATAGTGGAAAAAGTAAAATCAGAACCAAAGTCTTCTCCTTAAAGATGTTCTCTGTAAAAGTAAAAACCCAAAGTTATTTTTCCTTCCTAGTTGGTCATTCTTCCATAAAATATTAAAATTTATATTTTGTGCTGTGTTGGTATAAAAATGGATGTAACACCTGTTAGATTTGTTACTACATAGTCGTTATTATTGCAATATTTTTTTTCCTTCAGATTAAAAAAAAAAATCAAAATGAAAACTAATGTGGGTCCCAGGCACTGTGCCTACTTGGGCCTGTGCTGATTGACCAATCATTCAGGCTCTTTTTTGTTTCACAGCTAGATCTCTTACCATAGTATTTTCTACCACTCAATACTCATATAACTCATAACTCTTCTAGTAAAACCCAAATTCCTGCAACTGGCTTATTCAGATATCTAAAATCATGAAAGCCTGAAAGTGAAAGTGTTAGTCGCTCAGTCATGTCTGACTGTTTGCTACCCCGTGGACTATAGCCCGCCAGGCTCCTCTGTCCATGGGATTCTCCAGGCAAGAATACTGGAGTGGGTAGCCATTCCCTTCTCCAGGAGATCTTCCCAACACATGGATCAAGCCCAGGTCCTCCATATTGCAGGCAAATTCTTTACCATCTGAGATGCCAGAAGAAGTTTTTATCTAAAATTATAATTCCTGTTAACACTCATAACTATGTTGCTGTTACTAAGGGTTTATTCTGTGTCAAATATTTTTTGTAAATATTACACCTGTGACTTAGAGCAATCCTGAAAATTAGTTTTGATCCTTTTATTAGGGATCAGCAACCTTATAGGCCATGGGCCAAATCTGTTCTGCCCCTGTTTTGAAAATAAAGTTTTATTGGAACACAGCCATGTTCTTTCCATAGCAGCAGTCTATGACTGCTTTTCCACTACAAAGGTTGAATTGGATAGTTGTGATAAAAATCATACTGCCTGCAAAACTTAAAATATTTACTATTTGGCCCTTCATAGCAAAAGTTTGTAAACTGGATTTGATTTAAACAAAACCAAACCTCAAGTAACTTGTCCAAGAGCACAAAGCTAGCAGGTGATAATTTGAGGGTTTAACCCAATGTCATTCCAGCCCTGGAGCCTGAACTCTTTACACTGCAGCTCAGTTTGAAGGTCCCTTGGCATTTGTTACAGCTCCAGCCCTTTCCATTACTCCCCATCCTCAGTTCCCTAAAGGGTTTAGGTGTCCACTCTGAATCCCAGGGGCCTCACTGGATCCCAAATTCCCATTCAAGTCCTTTCTTGACCATCCTTCAGGTGCAAGCAGTTCTATCAATGCCCCAGAGTAAGGGAATCTGTTGCTACCAAATGTTGACCTAGTCCTCTGATTACAGGTCTTGACCAACTTATTTGCTAAATTTATCTCTGCAAGAACTGGTTTCTCTTCCTGGGTGAATGCTCTTTAAGAGTTGGTTTTTTCTTTCAAACTTTTTCCTCTCTATATCAGTCAGTGGATATATACTTTGGATCGCTCAAGCCTTTGTCAAATCACCCTGTTAAGTAAGCAGGTTTTTTTTTTTAAACTGCCCTCCTTGCTTCTCTAATACTAAGGGAAAGATGATTTTTCATTGCTTTCTCTTTGGTCATCTCATGAGGTGTCAGAATAGTCCCAGTAAATGTTACAGACAAAAATTAATTTTATTTTGAATTTTTGATTTGTCAATTAATGCATTCATTCGTTTACTTCAATCACAAGATGAAAGGGGTGAATATTTTGAAGTCAAGTAAAGACTGGCTATGACTTGCCCCTAAGTAGGTGAATTTCCTGGATTAGGGTACATTTCAGTATATTTTTTTTCATTTGATGTGTTGAGGTGATAAAACTGTAAGAGTTTGACTTTCGTGTTTTAGCACTCATGCAACACTTAAGCCACAAGTAAATAATTGTTCTTTTTACATCTCTACATATGTAGTTCTATCTCCCCAGGGTACATTTTAAGAAACGTGAATTTTGTGAACATATAAAAACTGTCTTCAAATTCGTTGTTCCTTGTTAGAATGAAACTCGAGGGCATTAAAGTGCAAATTGCCAACGGGAACCTAGATGGAGGACATTGTTCTGTCTTTATTGTATCTTCAGGATGAGAAGAAGCATCATAAAGGAGAAAAGTGGTTCCATGCCATTCCTGTATGTGAGCTCAGAGGTTAGGGGGCTGGACTGGCAAATCCTAACCAATTTTGCTTCCTCTTCCCAGTTGACTGTTTCTTGATCCAGAAACAAGACACTTCTCTTCTCAGGTGTTAAGACAGAACTAAAGCTTCCCTCTCTTGGATGGCTTCCCCACCTTCAGTGTGTGGTCCTCTATAGTTTTACTACATCTAGGTAGGTCATGCTCTGCTCGTTCAGTCATTCCTTCTTTTAACAAGAGTTTGTTTAGCTCCATATTTTGGCCAGATACTGTTTAGGAATTGGAGGGTATAAATGGGGAGCAAAATAATCATGATCCTTGTACTCATGGAGTTGGAAGAGAGTCATTAAATAAGTAACAACATGTGTTGTGAAAGGAGAAGTGACAGGTACTTAGGGAACACACAGTGGGGGATGGGGGATGTAACATGTATGATCAGAAGAGCCTAGAGAATGGGTGGCTATTCCCATTTATCTATAAGGCCTGGAGGTTTGGATCCCATGAGATTCCCACCTGGATCAGTGCAGTAAATACTGTAACTTGCCTCCTCTGCATCCATTTCACTCCCTCCTCATTTTGTAGCAGCAAAATGGTTTGGATAAGACTGACAGGCACTCAACTCAAGTAGTAGCCTTCCTCTGGCATTAGTTCAGGGGTATTACACGTCCCAGGTTGACTGTATCTAGAGAAGCCCAGGATTTTTGCTCCTAGGCAAGCAAAAGTTGATGCTGTGGGATGATTGAAGCCTTGGATGGCCACTCACTTAACTACCAGACATGCAACCAGGACTCCCTCCTCAGCTGATCCCCTGTTTATGTCCTAACTCACACTTTTTTTTGGTGCTTTATCCTTGTCTCTGTCTATCGAAATCATGTTTAATACTCATAAAGCCTACTTCAAAGCCCTTCCCTGAGAAAGTCTTCAACTCTTTCTCACACTTAACCTCTTGAAATTCCACCATGATTGTCATTTTATTTTCCACTTTAAATTCCCCAGAAGGAGCTATTTCCCTAGCAGTTGACTAGACATACCATTTTGCTGTGAATTAGCAGATGACTGATCTACAGGCATTAGGTTCCAGATCCTGTGGTGATGGGGTCTGGGATCTCATCCAGGGATGAGTGGAGATGACCTCTCCTCTCAAGCAGCTTGGGGCAGTGTAAAACAGAACTCTGGGCTAACTGGGTGTCAGGAGACTTGGGTTCCATTCTGGTTCCTCTGTAATAATAACTCCAGCAATGAATACTTGGTATAATGAGTATTCCCTTTCTTGATCCTCAAAGCAACTCTGTGTGATAGAGGTTAAGCTGAACTTTATAGATAAAGAAATTGGGGCTCCAAGATGTTGAGTCACTTTCCCAAGACCCCAAACTGGAAAGTGGCAGATGTGACAAGAGGAGATAGTTTGTTCCTCGGCCTTCTCTAAAGACCTCATTCTTTCCACTTCTGCCTCCCACTACTGCTTTGAGTTTCAGTATTCTAAAGTCTCACAGGAGAAAAGGCATAACCTTTATTCACCAGAGTTTGGGTGAGGGTGAAGGGTGAATACAGATGTGAAGGTTGTTTTTGAGAAGCACACAGCAGTCTGAACCATGGTGGGGGGCACAGGGGAAGCAGGCAGTAGTGGTATAAGAGACAGGCTTTGAGAACGCTTCCTACTTTTGGGTCTCATTTCTACAAGAATGACTAAAAGTGAGATTTCCCAAAACCTCTTTTGGGCGGCTTCTTTCAAGGTAAGCTTCTTAGAAGGTGGTCTGGACCCTAATGCATACACATCAGTAACTGGTTAATGCACAACAAAAGAGTATGTCCAGCCACCGCACAGGGAGATAGCTCCTACAGTGAGCATTCCCAGCTACTTTTGGAAGTGGAGGGAGCTGGGAGAGAAGACCCTTTGCTTTTTGCCATGGCCAAGTCTCAGATATTTTTTGCACCAGGAGAGTCAACCCTAAGATGCTCTTCATAACAAGAAGGGACCACAGCTCCTCCCCTTTGCTACACGCCTTTCCTTTGGGTTGTGACCTCCCAAACCTTTTTTCTTGTTTTTCTCTTCTTGTCTTTTTCAACATCTCCCCAATACCATCTCACCCACTTTTTCTAATTTCATTTTATTAACTTTCTCCTCAACACTATTGTATAATAGAATCACCACAAAATTGTGCCCATTTTCCAGATGAGAATACTGAGGCTGCAAGAGTTACTCCTTAGTCCCTCTGAATTTGGCTAGGGTGATTCTTGGTTGGTGCATCCACATTCTGACAATGGAGTTACCTATTCTTCTTGGGCATTTCCAGCACCTACCTTGGCTTCGTGTACCTGGAGAGAGAAGGAATCCCTGGGGAAGATTCAGCTCAAGTACATGTTTGTCAAGCACTTTTCCTGGGAGTACAGTGTTAGCCAGTTAGTTTGCTGTGATGAAATGAGCACTAGCTTTGGAAACTCAGTCTCTGCTCTACCTCCTCTTGCCTAAGACATTTGACTTCTCAGAGCCTACATTTTGGGGATAATAATACCTATCTTGAAAACTTGTGAAGAAATTGTATGAAAAATGCCTTGTGTAATATGAGCTTAATAAATGGTGATTTATTATTTATTGTTCTGCATTTATTATTTATTGTTCTGCATTTGATATCTCATTTAAAACACCACAATAATTTGCAAGTTAGGTTTCATTTTCTGCTATGAATTTGTAAGCAAAAAGTTTCAGAGGCCAAGAAACCTATTCACAATAATATAGTTACTATCAAACACAGGACTTCTTGTCCGGGGGCAGCACTCCTTCCATGGTCCTACTTCCTGGAAGGTCTAGAACAATCTTGGATTGTCCTTTCAATCACAGGAGGTATAGCATGCAGGCTGCCACAGTCTCTTGGAGCAGGGCTGCTCCAACCAACCTGCGAGCACCTGCTGCCCCAGGTCAGGTTTCAGGCGAGCAACCTGCCATGTTTCCCCCCACATCACCATCCCCAAGTTCCACTTCTGATCACCATTTCCGTTCAGGAGAGGTTTTAAAGTGGGGGTCTATACCAGGACCAGGTGCTTCCTAAAAACAGAAACTTTTAAAGAACTCAAGGAGGGTGAGAGTCTGTTGATGCAAAACACTTCAAGAGCTCTGGTGGTGGGGAGGAAAGGATTGGTTTTCTAAGTAGACACTGATTGCATTGCTTGGGTTAAGAGAGAAAATTCAAAAGTTCTCTGCCATTAAAATGATTGTTAAATGCATAATCATTTAAAATATTTTTCTAAATAACATGTATTCATATTGATATAAATTTGAAACATGGGCTTCCCTGGTGGCTCAGTGGTAAAGAAACTGCCTGCCAGTGCAGCAGATGCAGGTTCGATCCCTGGGTCAGGAAGATACCCTAGAGACAGAAATGGCAGCCTACTCCAGTATTCTTGCCTGGGAAATACCATGGATAAAGGAGCATGGCAGGCTACAGCCCATGTGATCACAAAACAGTTGGACATGACTTAGCGACTAAACAACAATGAAAATATAAAACATAGAAATACATGTATAAATGTTATAAATATATTTAAATAAAAATATTTAAAATACATATTTCTAAGTAAAGAAATTTACACTTGTACCATCTCAGCATCTCATTTTGTTTTTAAAATTACTCTCAAAATGAGGAAGAGCTGAGGTCTGGAGAAGATGACATTTTTCATCTAATTCACGGCAGACTCCAGGTTAGAACACAGGTCTTCCTGATACCCAACACCACTTCGTTCAGCCCTTCCTTCCCTGGGACAGTCAGAAGAGCAGTTAACCCCCAAAGTCATTCCTTCTCCTGTCCCTGCAGTCTCTTTCTGCCATATGTGATTCAGATACCACAGGAAACAAAACAATATTACATGAGAGATAGAGCCTGCTGAGTTGAGCCAGAGATCCAGAGTGGAGCCAGGAGCTTGGAGCTACACCCAGGATGGGGTAGACAATCAGGAAAATAAGAGGATCTGGTTGCACTCACCTGTGAGCTGGCAGAGGAGAAAGATGAAGCATGCTGGGGCGCCAAGCATATTGCTTTCTGGGTGTTAACCACTGAAATAAACGCACTTCCCTTCTGTAGTGTTTATATTTCTTCCCCAGTTAGAAGGTGGGGTCATGGGATAGTGAGTCACGTTTAGTGACTTTTTTGCCTATGTTCACAAAGAATGACTAAATCACTAATGATTAAAGCTATATGGTCAACAGTTTCTGCTATACCATAGGACCTCTCCGAGATTCAGAAGAGAGAACATGGAAGGAAATAGAAGGTTATGGAGAATGAGAGAGTTGCACTGGAGATAAAATAATATCTCTTGAGCTTTTCAGAGTACCAGGAGTACCTGAATTCTTTAATGTATCCCTCATAACAATCTTGTGAGTAAAATACTTCCACAATCCCTAGTTTTACAGATGAGAAAATGAAGGCTTAGAGTATATTACAGCAAAATTAAGTACTTCTTTAATCAAAAGAAATCATTATAATAGTAAAAAGAAAAGCCATGTGGTGGGAGAAGATATTTGTATTCAGTTCAGTTCAGTTCAGTTGCTTAGTCGTGTCCAACTCTGTGACCCCATGAATTGTAGCACGCCAGGCCTCCCTGTCCATCACCATCTCCTGGAGTTCACTCAAACTCACGTCCATCAAGTCGGTGATGCCATCCAGCCATCTCATCCTCTGTCGTCCCCTTCTCCTCCTGACCCCAATCCCTCCCAGCATCAGGGTCTTTTCCAATGAGTCAACTCTTCACATGAGGTGGCCAAAGTATTGGAGTTTCAGCTTCAGCATCATTCCTTCCAAAGAACACCCAGGGCTGATCTCCTCTAGAATGGACTGG
>NW_011494654.1:171108-180452 GCF_000754665.1 Bison bison bison | reverse complement strand
AATGTTGAGCTTTAAGCCAACGTTTTCACTCTCCTCTTTCCCTTTCATCAAGAGGCTTTTGAGTCCCTCTTCACTTTCTGCCATAAGGGTGGTGTCATCTGCATATCTGAGGTTATTGATATTTCTCCTGGCAATCTTGATTCCATCTTCTGCTTCTTCCAGCCCAGCCTTTCTCATGATATACTCTGCATGTAAGTTAAATAAGCAGGGTGACAATATACAGCCTTGATGTACTCCTTTTCCTATTTGGAACCAGTCTGTTGTTCCATGTCCGGTTCTAACTGTTGCTTCCTAACCTGCATATAGGTTTCTCAAGAGGCAGGTCAGGTGGTCTGGTATTCCCATCTCTTTCAGAATTTTCCACAGTCTATTGTGATCCACACAGTCAACAGAATTGGCATAGTCAATAAAGCAGCAATAGATGTTTTTCTGGAACTCTCTTGCTTTTTCCATGATCCAACGGATGTTGGCAATTTGATCTCTGGTTCCTCTGTGCTGCACTCAATATGCCAGCAAATTTGGAAAACTCAGCAGTGGCCACAGGGCTGGGAAAGGTCAGTTTTCATTCCAATCCCAAAGAAAGGCAATGCCAAAGAATGCTCAAACTACCACACAATTGCACTCATCTCACACGCTAGTAAAGTAATGCTCAAAATTCTCCAAGCCAGGCTTCAGCAATACATGAACCATGAACTTCCAGATGTTTAAGCTGGTTTTAGAAAACGCAGAGGAGCCAGAGATCAAATTGCCAACATCTGTTGGGTCATCGAAAAAGCAAGAGAGTTCCAGAATACATTTATTCTACAAGGGTCTTGTATCCATAACACTTGGTTGTCCCACTGTTCCAACACCATTTATTGAAAAGACTGTCCTTTCTGTATTGAACTGCTTTTACACCTCTTTCAAAAAGCAGTTAATCATACCTGTGTGTGTATATTTTGGGGTTCACTATTCCATTCCTTTGGTTTATATAATGTAGTTATTGATTTATCATGGCTTAAGTCTGCCATTTTACTATTTGCTTCTGGTTTCTTCTGATTTTTTTGTTCTTTTGTTTTGCTTTCCTGGCCATTCTATAGGTTACTTAAATTTAAAAAAATTCATTTTGATTTGAAACTAAGATCATGGTATCTGGTCCCATCACTTCATGGGAAATAGATGGGGAAACAGAGGAAATGGTGTCAGACTTTATTTATGGGGGCTCCAAAATCACTGCACATTGTGATTGCAGCCATGAAATTAAAAGACGCTTACTCCTTGGAAGGAAAGTTATGACCAACCTAGATATTATATTCAAAAGCAGAGAGATTACTTTGCCAACAAAGGTCCATCTAGTCAAGTCTATGGTTTTTCCAGTGGTCATGTATGGATGTGAGAGTTGGACTGTGAAGAAAGCTGAGTGCTGAAGAATTGATGGTTTTGAACTGTGCTGTTGGAGAAGACTCTTGAGAGTCTCTTGGACTGCAGGGAGATCCAACCAGTCCATCCTAAAGGAGATCAGTCAGTCCTGGGTGTTCATTGGAAGGACTGATGCTGAAGCTGAAACTCCAATACTTTGGCCACCTCATGTGAAGAGTTGCCCCATTGAAAAGACCCTGATGCTGGGAGGGGTTGGGGGCAAAAGGAGAAGGTGGTGACAGAGGATGAGATGGCATCACCGACTCGATGGACATGAGTTTGAGTGAACTCTGGGAGTTGGTGATGGACAGGGAGGCCTGGCGTGCTGTGGTTCATGGGGTCCCAAAAAGTTGGACACGACTGAGCGACTGAACTGAACTGAACTGATAGTGTGTCTTGAATGTATCTCAATAGATTTTTAAGTGACTGCTTAAAGCATTACATTGTTGCTGTTGTTTTTCAGTTGCTAAGTAATGTCCAACTCTTTGTGACCCCACAGAGTGCAGCATGCCAGGCCTCCCTGTCCATCACCAACTCCCAGAGCTTACTCAAACTCATGTCCATCAAGTTGGTGATGCCATCCAACCATCTCATCCTCTGTCATCCCCTTCTCCTCCTGCCTTCAATCTTTCCCAGCATCAAGGTCTTTTCCATTGAGTCAACTCTTCACATCAGGTGGCCAAAGCATTGGAGCTTCAGCTTCAGCATCAGTTCTTCCAATGAATATTCAGGGTTGATTTCCTTTAGGATTGAATGGTTTAATCTCCTTGCTGTCCAAGGGACTCTCAATAGTCTTCTCCAACACCACAGTTTAAAAGCATAAATTCTTCAGCACTCAGCCTTCTTCACAGTCCAACTCTCACATCCATACATGACCACTGGAAAAACCATAGACTTGACTAGATGGACTTTGTCCGAAAAGTGTCTCTGCTTTTTAATACACTGTCTAGATTTGCCATAGCTTTTTTTTAAATTTCATGGCTGCAGTCACCATCCACAGGATTTTGGAGGCTAAGAAAATAAAATCTGTCACTGTTTCCCCTTTGTCCCCATTGAGGTTTTAAGCCAGCTTTTTCACTCTCTTCTTTCACCCTCGTCAAGAGGCTCTTCAGTTCCTATTTGCTTCCCAACATTAGAGTGGTATCATTTTATCATCTGAGGTTGTTAATGTTTCTCTTGGAATCTTGTGATTCACCCCACCCATCATTCCACATGATGTACTCTGCATATAAGTTAAGTAAGCAGGGTGACAATATACAGCCTTGATGTACTCCTTTCCCAATTTTGAACCAGTCCATTGTTTCATGTCTGGTTCTAAGTGTTGCTTCTTGACTTGCATATAGGTTTCTCAGGAGGCAGGTCAGGTGATCTGGTATTTCCATCTCTTTAAGAATTTTCCTCAATTTGTCATGATCCACACAGTCAAAGGCGTTAGTGAAGCAGAAGTAGATGTTTTTCTGGAATTCCCTTTCTTTCTTTATGATCCATTTACTAGTTCAACTAATGTGTAGAAACATTATCTGTACTAGACTCTTTTACCATCACTTTTTATTATCTTATCTTAAATAAAATCTTTCCACACATTGAGAATCATGTCAGGTAAAGTTATAATTTTTGCTTCAATTATCAGACATAATTTAGAAAACTCCAGAGGAGGATAGGAAATTATCTATTTGTCCAGTGGTTAGGAGTCAGTGCTTACACTGCAAGGGCTGGGTTCAATCCCTGGTTAAGAACTAAGATCCTGCAAGCTGCATGGAGTGGCAAAAAAAAAAAAAAAGGAAAGAAAAGAGAAATATAGTCCATTATATTTTCTCATGTATTTTTACTCTTCCCATTGCTTGTTCTTTCTTTTTTCTTTCTGTTTCTAGATATTCCTTTAGCCATTCTTTTAGGGTAGGTCTGTTGGTGACAAATAGTGTTAGTTTTCCCTCACATTGAGGATGTCTTGATTTCACCTTCATTCCCTGGGTACAGAATTCTAGATTGACCGTTCTTTTCTTTTAGCACTTGAAAAACATTATGCTACTTCTCTTGCCCATATGAGTTTCTGACGAGAAATCACCAGTCCTTTAAATTACTTTCCCCTGTAGCTTATATGTTATTTCTCTCTGTTGTGAAGATTTTTTTTTTCTTTTTTGTTAGTTTTCAGCTGGTTGATATTACTGTGTTTTGGTATATATTTCTTTGAGTTTCTCCTGTTTGGGGTTTATTCAATTTGTTGAATCTGTGGGTTTGTGCCTTTTGCCAAATTTGGAGAAATTTAAATGTTTCTTTGAATACTTTTTCTTGAGACAAGAAAAATAAAAATATGTGTGGATTATAAGAGGAGAGACAAATTATCATATTTTCAGATCATATTACTGCTGATGTAGAAAATCCAAAGGAATCTGTAGACAAAGTATGAGAACTAATAAGGCAGTAAACAGGACTCAAGCAAACAACCGTATTGTATACAAGATATTCTTCTAACTTGGCGCTCACTTATTTACTAATCTTGACCTAGTTCAATTAAGAGACTAAGAGGTATTTTCCCCATGGTAACACAGCATTTTATTAGCAGAATCTAGATATTGTGGCTTTTCTTGTTCTAGAAATGACCATGCCAAGGCTTCTGGGGAAATAAAGAGAAAATATTTTTGAAATGGGAAAGGGCATGGATGGGCTGGAATGAGATCAGTAAAAAAAATCCTAGGGATGCCCCATTAGGACACAACTGAAAAGAGGAACTAAAAGAAGTTTATGCTTTTAAAAACAGAAAGTAATTAAATTTGAAGAGTGAAACTTAGCAGCAAAAACTTATTACTCAATAGTCACCCCCTCAAATATTCATGGAATATTTTTGCTCATGGAACTTTGTTCTTTCTTGGTTTTCTCCTACCCCAGGCTTCTCTTATATAAATTTGTTGCAAATTTCTCCCATCTATAAATATTGAAATGTCTCTGAGTTCAGTCCTTGTTGTTATTGTTGTTTAATTGCTAAGTCATGTCTGACTCATTGCAATCACATGAACTGTAAGGGCTCCTCTGTCCATGGGATTTCCCAGGCAAGAATACTGGAGTGGGTTATCATTTCCTTCTTCAGGAGGTCTTCCCGACCCAAGGACTGAAACCACATCTCCTGCTTGGCAGGCAGATTCTTTACCACTGAGCCACCTGGGAAACCCTCAGTCCTTAGACTTACTCATTTCTTTATCTATCCCAATTCCTTAGTCCATCTCATTCAGTCTCCTGATTTGAAATGCCCAATTTTATTTCCAGGCCTGACTTTTTCCTTAATTCTTGTCTTGTATATTCAGCGACTTACTCAGCATCTCCATCTGAATGTCTGACAGGTGTCTAAATACCAAATCAAACTGTTGCTTCCCTATCTTCTATTTCTTTCTCCTCCTATCTTCATCTCAGTAAATTGTCACTCATTCTTCAAGTTTGCAAGCCAAAAGTTTAAATTATTCTTGACTCCACTTTCTCCTATGCTATGTTCATTTATCAAAAAATTCTATTGGCTCTACCTTGAAAAATACTCAGAACCGAATCACTTATCACCTTTACCAACTTTTGCCAACAGCATCTCTTCCTGCACTATTGCTGCAGCTACCTAGCAAATCTCCTTACGTGTACCTTGGCCCTCTGTAATCTACTCTTCACAGGCTAGAGTGATATTCTAGATCACTAGATCACTGAAGTGATTTTTATATCAGATCATCTCATTTTTCTGCTTGCTGGTTGTTTCCTATATTACTTGGGATAATGTGCAAACTCCCTTTCAGGGCTTCTTATTAGGCTCTATGATAGCCCTTGGCTATCTTCTGATACAATTTCCTAGCTCTTTCCCCAACTTATTTCACATCTATGACACTCACCACCTCATTGTTCCTAAAATTCTCCACCACACTCCCACCTCAAGGTCTTTGCAGTAGAAGAAAGCTCTTCTCCTAGATGCCCACATGGCTATCTCTTCCTTAAGATTCACTCAATGTTACCTATTAAAGAGAGCCTCCTGACTCCCTTGATATAACAGCAATGTTTGATCTTTTAGTCTCTATCTCTTTATCCTGCTTTATTATTTTTTTCTATGAAAAATTAATAAATAGAAATCTCAATTAGAGTTGTGATACCAGAAGGGGGAGCTCTCATGTCCGGAGACGAAAACAGCCCAAGAGGAAAAACAAAGACTTCCTTCCCTGGCAAGGATCAGCCAGTGAAAAGACATGAACTTTGTTTAGAGCAGCCCTGCCAAATTATCTTTACTCTTTTTAAAACCATTCTCCTTCTTTGGCTGTGTGGGGACTTGCACATGGCTTGCCATGATTGCAGACCCCAAATTTCAATTTTCTACTAATTTCTAAATAAACCCATCTTTGCTAGAGAAATATTAGGCAGTCTATTTCAGGTCAACATTCTATAGGATCTACCATGCTAAAATTTAAGAGTTCTAAGAAGAGAGACTTTCTCTGCTTGTTCAGAACTCTATTCTCAGAACTGGAATAGTACCTGGTACACAGGAGATCTTCAACATGTAGTTGAATAAATGAGTGAGTGTCCTGAGCATTAAGAGTTGAGTAATTATGAATGATACCCAGAATTTCCCTCTTTCTATTTGGAAAGTAAAATTGAGAGCAGAAAATGTATGGGATTTCTTAGTAGCTCAGGACTCAGCCTTCTGTGAAGATTGGTACAGTGGCAGAGAAGAATGTGAAAGGAAGATTCCCTCAGTCTAGAGAGGTGAAAGAAAATTTATTAAAAAATAGAATGCATGTATATTTCCAAAAGGAAATCTATGTCATCTGAAAGTGAGAAACGGTTATTGCTTTAAACCATGACTGTATTGTTAAGACTCACTTATTTTAAAAATAGCCTTTCAATAGTATTTTATTTTCAAAACATCAATAATTAGAATATATTATGCAAAAATAGCCACAAAGCAAGCACAGCAGTCACATTTCTTATGGTGTGATTTTTCATTCAATTGTTATTAAATTTTTTCATCATAAAATAACTAAGCATGATATTAAAATGTGAAATAGCCTAAAATTTCAAGTTAGAAAATGCAAGAACATCTTGATACCTTTATCACTAACATGTTAATCACAATTTGGCCAAAATTTCGAACATTTTCATTAGAGTGATTCTTCGAACTCACTCTGAAATGTTTACATTAGTGTTAAAATGTCTCTGGGAATGCACATAATTTTAATCATATAGTACTTTGAGACTTCATAGAAACCAACTGCAGTGAGAGTGTCATGTTTTCACTGGTCAGTGGCTCCCTGGTTGCACCACCACACAGTGCACTCCTACTGACAGAGCTACACAAGGAAATCTTCAAGTCCAGTGCCTAAAGATGGAAGCACACCCACATTCCTCTGTGTGCCCTTGTTCTCCTCCTGCCTACTCGGCCAGGTTTGGACTCTGCTGATTGTCATGTCCTGTGCAGATTAGTTGGATATGAACCTGTGACTGTACTTTCCTGGAATTGCCCCCCATTTTCTACAAGTGGGAAGAGGTAAGAGAATCATTAATAGATCTCACATCTCTATTGTGCATTCCAGTCTTCACACTTATTAACTTACATTCTCTCTCTGGGTCACACCAATCACATGGCATGTCCTTGGGGGAAGGCACCTCTGGGAATGAAGGTAATCCCTTTTTTGTCCCAATTACCATGGCCAGACCACTCCACCCCCACATGCTAACCCCAAACACCCAATGACCTACAGCAAGTACTATGGTGAAGGGTCCTGAACCAAAACCCTGGTGCTCCTCATTTGTCATCAACATAACCAATGTCACTCACTGTATTATCTGTTGAAAATACAGTTGAAAGACTTTTCTTCTTTCAAATAAACCATGCTTTATTGGGGAAATCCACACATAAGGCAACAATGACAAAGCAGAAGGCAAGGACTGCAATGAATAAAGTCTAAGGGGCTTTTAGAGTACAGAGTAGTTCTAGTAAACACTGCCTCCTCTTAATGACTTCATGGGTTGTTGTAGGGTCAATATTGTAGAATGGATGTGAAAGCACTTTGTAACTCTAAAGGGAAATACTATTGTGACTGCAAGACATTGCTCCTGCTTTAATGGATGGTAATTTCCAGATATACTTTGTCCAGGAAGACAAACCAATTACACGTTTTCTCTGCTATCTCTCCATTCAATCTCTTTGAGAAGATGGGACATAGGAGGGGAATGATGTAAGAAATGCTCAATGTGCTCTTGTCAGTCCATTTACCCAGAGATTGTCCACATTCCTTGTTACTCACAGAACAGCCCTCCTTCTCACTTCCCCTGGTATAACCCCTGCCTCTCTCGCTCTCTCACTCTGAAAGTATTACCCAGTGAGTGGATGAGCACACAGATGCTCCAGCCACACTTTCTAGACTTGAGTCCTGATTATGTCCCTTCTCCCTGTTTAGTCTTGGCCACAATGACTTTAATGCTCTATACCTCAGTTTGCTCACATGAGAAATGGAGATAACTATAGTTCTTAGTCCACAAGATTATAAATATTAAAAGAGATAATGAGGGACTTCACTTGTGGTCTTGTGGCTAAGACTCCATGCTCCCAATGCAAAAGTCCTGGGTTCAATTCTGGTCAGGTAACTGGATCTGACATGCAGCAACTGAGTTTAAATGCTGCAGCTAAAGATCTTACAACCACAAGGAAGATCCTGCATGTTGCAACCAAGACCTGGTGCAACCAAATAAATAAATATTTTTAAAAATAAATAAATAAAAATAAAAAAATAAATGTGTTAGAAAAGAGATAATAGATACTAAAGTGGCATAGAGACTACCTCCTAGTAAGTCCTTAGTAAACATTAGCTATTATGTTAATTAATTCATTTAAAATATCTTCTAATCAGTTACAAAGAGCCAGGCCTTGAGCCTTAAACATAAATAGATGAAGTCTCAGCCTTTATGTGAGGAATGCTGGTGAGCCATATGCCAACTGTTCATCTCCACTTGCCCTCTGTCCTCTCTTTTGCTGTTCCAGCTTCCTCCCCACTGCAGAAAAGCCACCTGACCCCTTCAGACAGGCCATAGCACTCCTTATCGATACCTCATCTCCAATTCCCTGACTCTTTGCTGCTCTCTGCTGGCACAGATACATGTGCCGTGTGCCATATGCCAGGCTTACATTAAGATGACAGGGGGACGTAGGTGGGAGACTGTAGGTGTGTGTAAGGTGACAAACATGGAGATGTCTGCTATACCTAGTCACATAGCTCATGCCACCAATTATAAATTATGACACTATATTCATATACAGCTGTCCCTTGGTATCATGGGGGGCTGGGTCTAGGACTGCCCACCTCATACAAAAATACCCTGGTTTCTTAAGTCCCTTGATCATCCTTGGTACCTGCATGTTCTGGAGAATCACAGATATGGAAGGCTGACTGTGATATAAATCTTTTTCAGAAAAGGTAGGGAGTTGGGGGAACTTATTAGAAGGTAAACATTTGTCAGTTACTTAGCTGTGCAGATTAGTATAAAGAGACTTATAAATCACTTTGGGAGCCATTTTGTGGAAATTAAGGGTGATTTTTTAAATAAAATACTATATTTTGAAGTAAAGAAGGCAGGCTAAGTTAGCACATTAAGATGATTTTCACATCAAATCGATACAAGACTAGAAAGCACACTGGAAGGGCTTGCCACCATGTGCCCCTGACAAGCTGTGACCAGCTCTGATCTCATATAAGTTGTTGGTATTGACTCCACAGCTTAACTGAGCAAATGAATACAGTTAGTAAAAACTCACAAAAAGAACACAAAGGTATTGTGAATCAGCAAGTGTATAGAAAAGTTCTGTCTTCGAAGAGACAGGAGTAACATTAACAATATGGTGGTATATTTCAGTGTAGCTGATTTATGATGTTGTGTTCAGTTCAGTTCAGTTCAGTCGCTCAGTCATCTCCGACTCTTTGTGACCTCAT